>NC_045559.1:180167443-180486818 GCF_009819795.1 Aythya fuligula
TAACTGGGTGTGTGCTTATTGATGCTGCTGGAGACAGAAACTGATGGACCCTTCACTTGAACCAAAATGACCATTCATATGTCCTCACGTAAACCACGGTGCTGTGGTGAAAGGCAGTCGTGGCTGTCACCTGCACGAAGGCAGCAGTCACTTAACGATGGTCCTGATGTTCCTCGGACACGACTGGAAATCAGCCAAAGCAGTGCATGCCTGGGGCCTGCAGGAATATACCCTGGGATCTGTCTGGCTTGGCTGTCCTTTCATCCTTTCTGAGCCTTGAAGTCATTTATTTGCAGAGGATTTTGAACGCTTGCTATTGCAGGCTGGAAGCTTGCCACTGTTGTTCTGCATCCGAATCTCTGGGGATTTGCTGAATGTTTTGGTTGAGTCAATTCCACTTTAAATACACTTCCAATTTTAAATGGTGGCCCCAGCAGCAGATTCAATCATCAACAACCTAAAATAACTCTCCTTCCTCTCTGCCTGGGCTCTTTTGCCACAACTCCTGATATGCTCCTGGATCTGAGGTGGCTGTGGAGTTTCAATGACGTGGCTTATCTCATTCTGTCAATTTAAACAAGAAAAAACTTCTTAATAAATCATGTAATTACAAGTTACCCTGAGATAGGAGTCTGAAACCTGCTGGATTAGGGAGCTCTACCTACCATTTACTTCCCTAGAAGCCAAAAAATTACCCCTGACACTCCCCCTACCCTCCTGCTGTGTCTTTTGTTATTTGCATCCCTTGATGAGTTTGCAGTGGACTTGTAGACCTCCTTCCACATTAATCAGCTCAGGGTTACACTCAAATAAATCAATATTTTATCATGCGGTGTTTCCACTGCTGGGCTAAACACTTTGCTTCTTTCTGGAAATGGCTTGAAGAAGAACTGGGTACTCAGAAGCTTGCCCGTTTCCCTAGCTACATCAGTTGGTTTAACAACAACATCAACAAATAAATAGTTTCTTCCTGCATACTTTGCCTTTCTGATACCCTTACGTGGTCTCTATGATACCAGAACTAGTGCAGCAGGAAAGCTATTGATAGCTTATTAAAAAGCTCCCATAAATTATTTCGATTTCTAAATGAGTTCCTATTTTTATGAACTTTGCTTCATTTGAAAAATCATTTTCAGTGGCCTTTACAGTAAAGGATAGATTTCTACATTTTCCTTCCATACAGAATGCTGATAGATTCTCTTTTCTAAGAAAAATATCTGAGGTTATAATATAACTCATACTTTCTGAGCAAACTAGGAGCAAAGATGATTACAGACAAGATGATACCTACATACTTTTTGTTTTTACGTAATATTTTCATTTGAGACCTGGCCCTCCATGCTTTGCAGAAGGGAGCTTTAACTTTGCAAGAAGGAAGGGTCACATCCTGAGCTGATGATGGAGAAAGCATGGGATCGGGTGCTGCCACAGCAGCTGCAAGGAGACACAAAGTCAACAGGGTCCTGAGTGAGACCTCCAGTAGAGGACAGCTTGGTGAGAGGCTTTCTGGCCTGCCAAGGCACGAGATCTCCATTGTCCTCTTCAATCCAAATATGCTAATATGTAATATCCAACTGCTTTTGTTGTGCTCATCACCACACTAAGTGCCTGCAGGAATCATGCTTGTCTTTTTTTTTTTCCTTTTTTTCTTTTCTTTTTTTTTTTTTTTTTCCCACAAACTCAGCAAAGAGTAGATTAATGGCACTTTCTGTTCCTCCTACTTTTCCTCCTACTCATTCATTTGCTTCGGGCAGCAATAAACTCAGCAATTATAGCAGCAGCAGCAGCCGCCGCCAGCTTCCAAACAACGCATTCGGCCAAGAAGAAAGGCTTCTTCAGGCCTGTGCCGTGCTGCCCAGCCCACGGTCAGAACAAAGTTTGTGCCTCCCAACAGTGAGGAAGGCAAACGCGCTAGAACAGAGGCTTGCAAACACCCTTCCCTTCCTCCCTTGCCAAAAGTAAACACTGAACTGGTTTGCAAACCTGCTTGAGGACGAGGAACTGCCCTGGTTTCCACGTATTTAAAACAAGAACTTCCCCTTTCCTCGACCAGGACAGCAGCTCCAAAGTATGGAGCTCCAAAATGCTCCATTTTGAAGCAGAAGTCCTGGAGAAAGTTGCCAAGTAATGAGAACATGGTGGCACAAAGTGATGTGGGGAGATCTTTACCTGTCAATACCACTGGCCCTACACAGAGGGGCATTTCATCCCTAGCCTTGGTCTTCAGAGCATTGCTCTTGGTAATGTTCTGTTAGCTACAATGGGTTGAACTCTGCAAGAAGGGACACTTAGTACATTAAGTCAGAGTTTGCCTGAGTAAATTCGGGTTTTCATTAGATTACCTTTTATTACAGTGAACCTACTCTTTGAATGTTTATCACAGTTCCCAGGTGAATCAACGTCAGAAGAGAAAATTGATATCTTCAATTAATATAGGCAATGATGACCACAGACTGAAGTCTCCTGGATCTTACCATTAGGATCAAGAGGATCTACAATGGCCACCAATCTTTATTTCTTTTTCAAATCTAAAGAGAAAATTGAATTTTCTGTTTGCAGTAAATTGTATGTCAGTTTAGGACCTACCAAGATTTATAAGGTCAAACCCTAGCCTCTGCTGGCTTCAGGGGCAGCATTTCACTTGTGTCTAAGGACAAAGCATACTCCACCTTTCAGCGTGTCTTCTTCCCTCTCCGTTGACAGGCAGTGTTTTGAATTTAAAGTGAAGTTGCAAAGCCAGTGACGTCTCTAATGAACATTTATTCTTGCTTTTGTTTCCCTTAATCAGAGCCAAACCCAATAAATATCACCCATACTGAACATTTATATACTTGTGCTTCTTGGGTAGGTGCTTGTGAGCCACTTTGCTCAGATACTCACTCCTGCCTGTGAGTCAGTTTGAGTTTCTGGACCAGCAGGTCTGTTCATTTGCTATTCTTTTTTCCTTCTTCTGAAAAAGAACCAGTTTGGGGAATCCCTGTTTGCACTCATTAACAGAGGTTGCCCTGTGGACTGCAGTTCCTTTGTGTCTACAAACATGCCTCGGGAAAGATGAGAGGTGTGCCTTCTGCAGTTGAAAATAATTAAATGAAATAGCATTGCCGATTGAGAAAGCCAGGGAGGCCTTTGACCTTTAGAATAAGCAATGCCAGAAATAAAATAACGTGTTAGGGTGTTGTACGAATTAAGTGTATTATTGAGTCTAGTGGGAAGAAAGCCAGCATCTTAAATGGAGGGCACCGGAGTCTCATGTTGATTGCAAATGACACTGCGATGCAAATCGCAAGCCAATGTTTCAGGCTATGCTGTTCGCCTCTTGCCACTCCGGGGACGTGTCTGTGCTCACTTCATCAAGAGAAAGAAGCAGTTCTCCCAGAGGTATGCAGGGACCCGGGTGGCCAAGCCAACCTACAGACTCCTGAGTAGCTGAAATCTCCCACTGAGCCACAGGAACAGAGAAAATCCCAAGGAATCTAATACTTGACTATTGTAGGGCATGGGTACCTTCTTTTAGCTGGGGGGAAAGCAGAATAATCATTGGAGAAGGAGTGTATTTGTGTTTTTATTTCTGTCTTAGCACTCCCCTGCTTCTGCCTCTCAGAAGACTGCGGAGGTGGTGCTGTGTCTGCTCCTTTCCTTGTATAGCCAGGATGAAGAATCTGTTATTTCAGGAGTGTGGGCAAATTTCAGCCCCTGTCTAACTCCACTTCACACACGGTGAGGATCAGCTATCGTTCTCTGTGTTTACACCAGGCTGTGAACTGCAGCATTAGCTGATGTATGTATGCTCCCTGGCTATCCTAACGCTGATGTTACAAGAGCACACAAAGAACAAAATAAGATATAAACCCCCTCTTCTCCATAAACAGATGTGTAAAGTACTGTAACTCTTCTGCAGGAAAGGCTTTCTCTTTTCACCCATGCGTGACAGAGGATCTGTTAAATAGCCGCCGTACTTAAGGATTTAAAAAAGAGTGTAGCGTGATCCCTGCGGACAATTATGTTACACTTTAAACAAATGAATTACCAGCAGAATATGAAAGGGAATATACTTGAGGCCAAATGTCTCCATAACCCACTGGAATAACAAGGAGGCTCATTCTCTTTTAGGCTCTCTGCAGCTGCCCATGCTGCATTGCAATGCCCATTATAAGCAGAGGAGTGACCCTGAATTTTGCCTTTAAACCTCCACCAATTGTTCTGTTATAATACTGAGCCATTTTATATTTTCTAAGCCTTTCCCCACAGATATGAGAACAATGCTAGGAAGAATTTAAAGAGCAGTTGTCGTGACTCTTCTTTAAGGGGAGTGAGTATTCACAACCTGCTTGTCCCAAGGGCTGAATCCCAGCGGGAACCAAGGGGCTCAGTGGTTGTCTGGGCTTCTGCGATTTGCCCAAGGCCATACAGCAGGGGCAGAGGCAGGGTCTGAGATCAGCAATTCTCCAGGCAGATCCCATTCCATTCCAACCTTGAAAAAGTAGAATTCCCAATCCCTCCTTATGGGCATTAGTTAAAATCGAAGCACATTTTCTTAAATACTCAAGCAGCCAGACACCTTGCTTTTTTTTTTTTTGTCCCTCAGTTCTACTGTCTCTGGGAGCCTCACTCAAGAGCTAAGCCTATTTAAGTTTCCTATAATGATGCATATTGTTAAAGTTTATTACAACGGAATTTAATGGTCGGGAAGCAAAAGTCTGCAGGCTGAAGCATTATATCAAAGGTAACCTTTTAATAGAAAATTTTGCAGACATGGTAAATTTAATCCAACTCAACTATTTTACTCTTCATGGTGTCTTTCTCATATCTCCGCCAGGCGGGGAGAAAACAGGCCTGATTCCCCCCCCCGCCTTGCATAATTATTTATACTTCTACGAAGCAGATATAAAGTGCTTCCAAATCCCGGTGGCAGCATTTTCCACGCAATTGGCAGGGAAGCTGAGAAGTGCTCAGGGGATCAAGCAACAGAGAACTGGGGACTACGGCTCAGCTTCATCCCTCCCCGCTTCAGGCACGTATGGAAACAGACTTCTGCATGTGGCTGCCGTAGGTGTCCTCTGATGTCAGCGATGAGAAATAGGCCACCTGCAATGGGAAATTCAGGTCTAAAATGTGCTGAATCGGTATCTGTGGTTAACTCTGTCTGTCACCAACCTAAAAAGTTCCATTCAGTTGCTGTAACACAGGTGTTTAGCATCATTTGAGATGCCCAAAGAAATCCTAACTGACCTCCAGCTGCCTCACCAGAATTGCGTGGGTTTCTCATAGATCTTGTGTCATATGTGCCAGGCTTGTGCAGACATCTTAGATACCCTAGGGAAACTCAGATGGCACCAGATGCTTATGTTAAAGCAACTGACTGAAAGTGAAATTAATTACACAGCCCCCTAGATTCTGGGTGGGTGAACTGGGATGAGGGAAATGCAAAGTTTGTTATAGGCAGCCTGTTGTTCTTGAACTGAGGAAGAACAACTGATTTCCATCACCATAGGCTAACCCCTTTAGCTAACAAGACCTTGACCTCAGAGAGGGGCAGGAAAAAAGGTTCAAGTGAGACCTTCAAAAACCTACTGTGGACTTGCCTTGCCTTGCCTTCCTCTTTATTGCCAGGTGATTGGGATACAAGTCCAAGCATTGGAGAACAGATTGTGTGGAAATCACAATTGCTTGCTTCTCTGATCAGTTTCTGGATGCTCCTGATCAGATCTTTTCACAGATCTGTACCTCAGCTTCCTTTTCCTTAACTGGATGGCATGATGCTGAGATCCCTTGCAAGGAGGTTTGACAGGCTATGGGAAAGGCTGTGTGATGATTTGATTTTGGGGAAGACCTGGTATCTGTTGTACTCTGGAGATGCAGTGTGTTAACTATATAGGAATATTTTATAGAAGAAGTAGTGTCTGTATGTTCTTTCCCAGCTTCAGGTTAGTGCTGTGGATACATGATCCTCCCTAGCAAGAAAATATTGCATTCTGATACTTTGAGAAATGAATCACAGTATCTGTCTGTAAGTAAAAACAGAAGAGAAACACTGAAATTCTCTGAGATATGATTGTTACTGCTCTCCATCACACTTGTCATAAAGCTTGATCTAGCATATATAATAATGTGACACTGATCTAGCGAAGTTCTTGCCCAGCTTGAATAAGAATTTCATTTTTGCTGTTGCTTTTAGCGTGGTTCAATCCTTTACTCCTTCTGTCTCCCCCTGATTACCTAGGAAACCTATTGTGTTCCTTCCATTACTCTCAGAAATTCTTCCACTGAGAGCTGTCATGATCTACAGTGCACATCCTAAGCGCCAGGTGACAAATCACCTAGAGAGATTTCCCATGGCCAACTGAATGCAAATTATGCAGTCCTGGAGCAATCAGTTCTTCTCTTAAAAAGGATGTTGACCCCCACCGCTGTCACAAATACTCACTATATTAATGTTGAGCCAAGCTCAGTTTCCACACAGCATTTGACCTTGTCTCCTTATGGAGACATCTATAATGTTCCACAGGGAAGTTAGCACTCTTCCAGGCTGTCTGATAGGATTCTATATAAAATTATTCTAAAATGGGCAGGCTATTTTAAGGAATGCAAACACCCTTTTTAAAGCTAATTTGAACCATTTTGCATCATGCCACGGGACAGACATTGACCTCAGTTCAATGCAGGGAGATTATTCAAACATCCCCAGGAAAATATTATTTTCCTTTACATTTTCTAGATTTTTCTCATAATACATTTAGTGGTTGAGTTGGAGCAGCACTGGGGTTCAGCAGTACATCTCCTGAGAGGATTTTTTTAAGTGGCAATCCCCTGTTCAGTCCTTTAAACCTTCCCAGGTGTAATGTTCTCCAGGCCCTTAGTTCCCCTTGGTGTTTTGGTGGTAGATATCCTTCACAACTAATTATCCTTTAAGCGAAAGGAAGTCCATTTCTAGTCTAAAGGCAGAACCTAGATGTATGTTTAATTTGGTTTAATGACTTCAATTTAAACGATCATTTTCAGATACTTGTATTAATGTTCTTAACTGCTTCCTGTCAGTAGGAATCTTGCCATCATATGACATTACCTACATTTTCCAGCAAAAGGCTGCACAAAGCCTTGTTCAGACTAGTGGCATGCATCTCCCTAGCATGAAGGTGAAAGAAGGACTGGATCAGGTTCAACAGCTGCAGAGAAAGGACATTGCAGGAGGCATACACCAGTAAAGTACGCAGCAGCATGACTGTAGTGTGCATGCATGCATGTTCTGGGTTTGCACAGCACCTTATCTCAATTTCCTAGGTGCTACTAGCATAAATAATTGGTCTCGGCATTGCGATAGGAGGCTGTGAAGGACATCTAATGAAGCTTCCCCTAGGGGAAAACTCATTTGTCAAAAAAGATATAAAAAGTATCACTTTGTTATAGGGAACTCATTACACAGGATGATAGGCAATGGATTGATAGCCACCTCCTATGGTGCAGTAATCTTTTGTCTTTATGATATATTGGCATGCCATTATCATAGGCTCTTGTAATAGGGGTGATGTTCAGCAAGGGAATGGGCCTCAACCGAGCTACCGAAAGCTTCATTTGATGTGCAAATGGAAGGTCCAGTTCAACAGGGAACACATGTACCAAATGTGTGTACATGAAACTCCACTTAATTTCTGCCAGAGCCTTCAAAGAACACAGTGTATCAGATAAGACCGGACCCCTTGAGGGACTGCTTATCTTAATGTCACTAGCAGGGGTAAATTGAGCTTTCAGCCTGGAAAAGCTTTTCATTCAAAGTGAACAGCTTGAGATGTGTCGTGGCCCTGATTAGAGAGTGAACTCATGAACTGAAGGTTGAAAATTATCATACATAACAAGAATAGAGCAGGAAGAGACCCTCAGGCATATCCTAAATGCGTATATTCCTGAAAACAAAGCTTTTAGGGAAAAATCCTAACAGACTATTCCTTCATAATCTTTTCTTCCTAAAAGTGCCTTGAAAATCACCCAGCTTTGTGGAGGAAGGAGAAAGAAAGAGATCACATTTCCCCAAAAGAAAGACAAGCATCCTCTATAAGTGTCTGTTTCTTGCCAAACTGTGAAACTCGGAGACGCTGCCACTATTTTCAGTGAGGCTTCACACCTGCCAAAGATCCATTCAGAACATCCTAAAACTAACTCAGGGTGACAGCTCTTGTTTCCAGTAAACAGCATAACACTTCAGATGATGTATCTTGAACTTCAGTGTAGTGCAAACAGGTCTAAGGTGAGTGGTTGAGTACAATGGGAAGAATCAGATCGTACCCTTAGAAGGTATGTGAAACCAAAATAATTCAGATTATGCAGTGTACTTTTGGTTAAGCCAGAGTGAAGACAAACAGCCTTTGTTTGATTTTAACAGAGCTACTTGCAAAATAAAGAACTACTCAGTCTGAACACATGTGAAGAAATCTGGCCCTACGACATGAAACTAAATAAAACCAATCTTTCTCCCCTGCATACAGTAGCTAAAAGGAACTGTTCTTGAAAACATCTATTTTCCCTCACTCAGAGGCTATGTTAAGTAATTACTTAGTGGCAGGCAGATCAAATTCCAGCTATGTTAAAGGGTACTCGAAACAGTAGAAACATTTAAAGTGAAATATTTAAAGCTGGATCTGTGAGGGTCAAGACTAATTTGTGAATCATCAAATGGCTCAATGGCTGCCTGCATATAAACGTTCAGTTTTGTGCTTTGGTTTGTCATCATCATAAAAATTGATTCTTCTGGGCTGCATGACTAATATTTATAGGCAAGACTCCTTGGTGGAACAGAGGTTATAATAAAAGACTCTGTCTGCCCAGGTAAGATAAGAATCAGATGCAAATTTACAGTGCTCTTGATACTCCGTACTGCCTCCCCACAGGGTCCCTTTGCTGGTTGGATGTATCACAGATATAAAATTATAGATCTTCTTAAGGTGACTGGTGTAGAACCCCTTGACAACCAACAAGGAGAAATGAGTATCTCCACGCTAGAAGAGAGGATATGTGCTGCTACACACCTTCCTCCCTATATAGGGGTATCTGCAAAGGGCTTTTAGGAAAGACTTTTTGCTGAGCAGTGGTAGAAGAAATGATTTTCACCTTCTGGACAAAGTAGCATGTTCTGCATTGCATCTAAGAAAGTTATTTCACACCAAAGCATTTTCAGACATGCCCACTCTAGGGGCCATGTTTTGCTCCTTGATGGATTATTTTGGATTTGCACAAGAGTAACTGCAAAGTGTTTTTTGCCCCGTAATGGCCAAAGTTACTTATTAGAAAGATAAAATTTTGGCACTGAAAGATAAATTTTGGCAGGGAAAAATAGAAGATGCAGTTCAAAAATTAGAAAGTTAGATTTATATAGAAACCTCCAGTAGAATGGAAAGTAAAATACAAGTTAACTTACTAGGGTAGCGACAGAGAAAAATGTATATGTAATAAGAGAGAATAAAAGTGTGACATGCAGGAAAGCTGGCAAATGATGTCTTTTATTTTATGGATGCAGTCACCTAAGAGGAATAAATCTGGCTTCCTAGGCAGGGGTCAGTCTTCCTTCATCCTGCCATTTCAGAGGTGACGAAATGATTTCCCTAGGGAAAGCATTGTGAATGACAGCAGAAAACCAGGAAAAAAAAATCATTATAAAATGTGCTACTGCTGCACTATCTTATACTATTATTTAACCCATTGCTGTACCCCTGACTACAAGGCATGCTGCTTTGAAGTGTTCTTGCTCTTTGTTTTCTTTCTAAGGATGCAGACCATGCCAAAAGCTAGTAGAGGCAGTGGGCCAAATTGGTTTTTCTCTTGGCCACATCATGTGTTTTTGTGGTAAGATGTGAGAATTACACCGAATCCTGACTCTGCAGGGCTGGCTGCCATTTATTTCCTTTTTTTTTTTTTTTTTTTTTTTTTCTTTTATTTTCTTTTCTGCTCCCACTCTGCCACTGCTGTGAGCACTACTGGACAGAAGTCAAATTGCAGAGCCACGCAGGAACAAGGCTCTGTTGCACTTGTTCTTCTGCAGACATCTGCTAGTTCTCCAGCGAGTACTGGAGCTTGCTGTTTTAAAATCAGGCTTCTCTGTGGCATGCTGAGTGCTCTTATCCATTACCCAGGACGTGCTTCGAATCAGCTGGAATGTAAAATATGCTTTTCGGGAGTTGCAAGAAGACTGTGTCAACACTGCAGGGTTTATGTTTTAGCTCACCAGTTAATGTTCTTTGGTCAAGATTCTTCAGTTCTTAGTGGTGATCACTGGGAAAAATATTTTCTGTGTTGAATGCTACTGCTCCACGCTAAGCTAATGGCACACGTCCCAAGGGACAGATTCAGAGCCTCTGGAGGTGCTTCTTCATTACTGGGCCACTTGGGCCTCTACCAGGTGAATGTGCTGTGGCTTCATGTTCAGGTTTCAAGAGATTTACTTTCCCTTTTTATTACTCCTGACTATTTATTGCATGTCCACATAATTATGTTTGACACTTGGTATAGATGGAGGCCAGATGTTGTAGCATCCCTTGCACCTTGCTGGGCTGCTTACAGCCTTACTCACATTTTAAGCCTTCCAGTACTCACAATACACAGCAAAAAATGATCACAGAGCAGACAGCTTGGTCCCAGAATGAGACTTTTGGGTACTCAGTGCCTCTCGGGAGGTGAAGTTGTCCCCTCTGGTAGTCATGCCCACAGGAAAAGTCTCTTGGGTAAGCACTCCCTTGCCCCCTTTAGCCATTCTCCCCTGTCCCCTCCATTTGGGGACACAGCCTTCTATGCCGCTGTGTGGGACTCAGCTGATTGCCAAAGAAACCTGTAAGCAAAATCACTGAGAGGGGTGAGGGAGAACCCCATTGAGAAGGTGGAGCAGCAGTTTTTGGGGGCCTAGTCAGGAGGCCAGTCTGCTGAGCCACTGCTTTGAGGTGGGGAAACTCCTTGGGGGTTTGGTGATGGTTGGGTAGCCAAAAGCTCACTTTTGAAGGCTTCAGCCTGAAAAGTACTGCCGTTACTGACATCACCTTGCAGTGAGGCTGTGCCCATGGGTTTCATGAGCATGATGGCACCTGCACCCCAGTGTTCAAAGGTGCTGGGTGCGTGCAGGTTCCCGGCCTGTTCTCTAAAGTCACAGGACACATTTTCTCACACGTTTCCAGTCTGTGTTTGCACCTGTGAGGAGATCTGAATCATGATATGGTATTTGGGAAAATGCTATTTGCCGAGTGGGAGTTATTTACTCAGCGGTTGAATATTGGGCTTCACTGAGGCAGGCTTTGATCTTTTGTTCTGGGGCTTTAAGAGTCACGCAGTCAGTCTCTGGCAGATTGGTAGCCAGAGCTTTTTGTCAGTAATCTCCTTTAAAAGCCAAGTCACTTTGGCTACCTTGAGGTCTGAAGATTCCTCGTCTATAAATTAGATGATTTTCTGGGAAGTGGATTCACGCTTTAATCTGCATTTGAGCATCCACCTTGCAAATCCATTTAAGCTGCTTGAATTATTTGGCATTGTAACAGAACCCCAAAGTGTGAGCTTGCTTTCCCAGGCAAGACTTTCACTCATGCAAATTCGGGTTTTGAATGCTGCCAGTGAAAAAGCAGAACAAAGGAGAAACTCTGCCACCTGAACAGGGATTCCTCTCTACACCTGGTCGGCTTTGTTTGTCAGGCTGTGAATTAACAGCTGAATGAATGCACAGAAACACTTCCCTACTTGTAGCTACCTATTGTACAGCGAATGTACTCTAATTAATTTAGAAAAATGAAAATACTGGAGGGCCCGAGGCAGCAAATTAAGCATTTTTTTTCCCAAGTTCAGGTAATGCCTCAAGAAGATCTATTTTTATAGCTGCTGACAAATTACATCTATGCTTTTTTCTTCCTGAGTATAATTCTTGGGCAGTTAAGCACAGAGTAACTTTCCATTGCTTTGCTCTGATGTTTTTTTTGTGAGTTAAAATACTGTAACTGATAGATAAATGGACCAACAAGACAGCCAGACAGATAGCTGTAATATTCTCCTGTAGTCGGATGCCTCTTGAATCACTACCCCTGTAACAATTTTTAATTAACTTAATATTCCCATCAGCACTGAGAAAGAAACAACTGCTTCAGGGAGAGTTACCTTCTTTGTAAACCCCTCACAAACAGCAATATGTGTACAGGAGAAGAGCTTAGAGGAGCTGCTTTAGGAAGTATTTTGTCTCTGGTGCTGCCTCTTTGGCAGATCCTCTTCTACCTTCAGCTTCTGCTTATGCAGCTTTCTTAATTCACCTCGACAATTGACACTTGTTATGTTTCCAGCAACAAAATCTGTAGTGACACAGTGACTTAGCATTTCTGTGTTTCCTGGGAGAGCAAAGGGAATTATGTTGTGCATTGCTGTCTGACCCTCATTATGTGTTGCATCTGTTCTGGCTGGGTGCTGAAAGAAGTGCTAATTCCTATCTTGCCATCTGCCTGAAATTGTCAAAGTCCTTCAAAGCCACAGACACATTTTTGTATCTTGCCACCTAATTTATGCATTTAATTAGGCAACTTCTAGGGCTTGGGTAGCTGGTCCCGTGTTTTATTTATTCCTTAATAAGAAAAGAACAGCATTAAGTGTAGACGAGGGTGCTGAGCCCACAGCGGAGGGCTGGGTCCATGCACCAACCTCACAGGAATGTGAGGGGTGATGCAAAGTGCTGCAGCAGCTCTTCAGAGGCTGTTGGTGAGCTCCCTCCCCAGCCACTCACTTCAGTGGACGATGCTCAGCAGGACAGATGTACAGGAGGTGCTTGCTGGTGGTGGCAGCGGAGGGGTCTGGTGACTTCTGACACCCTTTTGGGCATTGTGTCTTGACTGTAAGGCAGCAGGTAATGTACCTGGGATAGTCTTGCAAGTATAGCTGGGTGGCAAGTCCTTTCTGGTTCTTTCTGGGTGGGAGAGAAGCTTGGGGCCTGTGCTGCACACATGTGGAAGACACGGTGCTGCTGGTGGAGGAACATGACCAGCACATGCTGGAGACATAAAGCCAGCCTGGGAGACCCTTGGGGATCAGACAATGGTGCAGGCTATTCTGGACTTCAAATGAGGGTCATGTATGATGCCTCTGAGATGAAATCTGCACTCATCTCCTTCCCTGCAAATGAGAAGCCCTGGCCAAAGCAGCTCCAGCACCCATAATAGCGACGGGGTGCAGGCGCGGAGCATGCAGCCCCTTTCTTCTCACCCCTGCTTTTGGAAATCTCACCTTTTGCCTTTGGAAACCTGTTGCTTTTAGGCTGGTGCTTTGGAGAAGCAGCCTTTGGAAAACAGAGAGTATTTTTATTTTAGATGACTCCGGGAGAATCTCCCCTGGCACTGGGTATCACTGCGTGGGGCCAAGCTGTCAGCAGCTTGGTGGGTTGCAGACACAGCACAGGAGCCCTTATCTGCCTTCATTTCTCCTGGGAGAAATCCCATTTATTTTCCCTTAGTGGTGTAGCGTGGTGCTCCCCCATGGACATCCCAATCTTATCTGGCACCTGCTCCATCAGGAGTGCCCAGAGGCTGCTTGGGGTGAGGGGTGGTAGAAAGGAGATGTTGCAAAATGTAATAATAAGCTTTCACATTGATGAATGGTCTCTCCCAGGCTTTTCTGGGTATCTGATCCTGTGCTAGTGCATACTGACAGTGGTCCACACACTG
This sequence comes from Aythya fuligula, assembly GCF_009819795.1. NCBI lineage: Eukaryota > Metazoa > Chordata > Aves > Anseriformes > Anatidae > Aythya > Aythya fuligula. Next base: position 180,181,105 of record NC_045559.1, read on the forward strand.
TGCTGCCTGTATCTGGCTTAAAAGACCCACAAATCCTTACTCACATGCATTATTCTTCCGCAAGTCATCCCACTGGGGTATATTATGTGAAGAAACATCTGAAGGGCTCAGTCCTGTGGAAACCACTAGTATCAGTGGAGCTGGAAAGCTGTTATCGCTTCCTGTGGAAATCTCTGAGCTGCAAACTCGCATGGCAGGATAAGGAGACATTTTCTGCCAAAACATTTCATCTTTACTTTATGCCACACATGTCTGTCATCATTTGAGGTAGTCCTGTGCTAGGTGAACCTTTACTGTCTGTCCTGGGTTGGTGAGAAGTAACAGTTTGTTCTTCACCTGGCATTTCTGAATCCCTTCTCAGCAAAGCCAATAATAGCTAATGACCTTGCTGCTGACATTAAATATTCCAAAAGTATTTTCTTTTTTTTTCAAATTAAGTAAAAATATTTATATATAATTAAAAAGAAGAATTGTATTTCCTTCCAAAGGAAACAAAAATGTAAAAGCAACTGCATGCACTTTACACAAGAAACTCTGAGAGAATAAATTTGTAGGCTGCAAATTTGTAGAGAGGTTTTTATTGCTTTTATCAGTTAGGGTACAGATGAGAGCTTTGACACGGGCAAACACAGGCATGCATGCATGAAATTAATGAGAAGATTCTCAGAAGTCCAATAATTAGCAAATGTGCTAGGTCTCACTTTTATAGCTGGACTTCTACGACGTGTGGTGCAATTTACATTTGGCACATAGTGTTACTGAAATAGGAAAGGAACAGCAGAAGCATGAAGTTGTCCAGCTTGTTCCTGGTGGGGAATGAGTGGCTCTGCAGGATGCAGGTGTGAGAGGCTCCCCATCCATCACAAGCAGCTCCCTGCCCCCAATTCTGTTGTCCCAGGGACCACCAGGCATGGACAGATGCCCACGGAGCTGTCAGCATGACATGCCAGCATCGCTCCCCACCAGCTGCCTAGATGAACACCAAGAAACTCTTCCCTCTTCCCTCCAGCAATAATTAAGATTTTTCTTAAAACAGGCCTGGACAGGAGGTGGTATTGCCACAGGTCATTTGGAAGCATTTGCTAATGACCTTCTTGGTCCCGCTGCTAAATGCTAATTTACATTATGCATTTCACTCCACGGCAGTGTGCTCGCTGTCAGAAATGCTGACTCAAGATGCCATGAGGTGAAGATGCTGGGGCTAGCAGAGATATTTAGTAAATCTGCCCAGGCTGCACTAATCAGGAAAGAAAGGGATAAAAATTCTGATTAGAAGTGACATCATTTAGCTTAATGCAATTTTTCTAATGCTTTTAAGGACATCATCTTGCTGAAGGTTCACATGCTATCTGCATCTTAAACCAAAGCTGTTAAAAAAGCCTTGCATATAATATCCAGATCTAATCTTACTCTGCCAGCCAGCAAGTTTCCAGGAAAAGCAGTGAGGATCTTTAATATAATAGCATTTAGTATAATGTGCAATTGATGCCAAGAGAAGAAAATGTAGAATTAGCTGTACTAACTTTGAAGGGCTTGAAACAAAGAGGGAATATTCATGAATAGCTGGAGATTCCTCAGATAATAGTAATGTCATAAATTTAGAATATTGTAACATACTTTGTAAAGCAAAGTAATTTTATATTCTAAGTAGAGAGCACATATAAAGAGCTTTCCTAGAGCATGCTGCAGATTAATGAATTTCAAACAGATACATCAAAGCAAATCTAACAATAACACTGCCACAAATAAAAAAACAACAGGAAAAAGTTAAAACACAAAGACAAAGGGCCAGTTTTTGCTCTCATTATCCGTATGTAGATCCAGTGTAACTTTGTTGATCTCTTCTGTGTCTCCAGGTCTGGGTGGGGATGACAAAGAACAGAATTTGACTCACGCTTGCATTAAAAGAGAGGAAAGCACAGAGCCACTATAAAAAAAAAAAAAAAAAAAAAGCAAAAAAAAAAAAGCTCCAGGGTTTTTGTGAGATGAGAGAGCTGGAAAGAACTGAGAGGAAAGCCCTAGAGAGGATGATGATGAGGTATCTGAGAGGCAGAGCTGCCTTTTGTGCTGGCACAGCGTTATCGGGGCTGTGGCATCCCTGTTTGGATGAGAGCACGATCCAAAGGGAGCTGAAGGGAGGGATACATGTAGCTTGTTCCTAGGAAAACGTGGGGTTTTGGAAAGGCTTAGAGGCGAGGGGGGGGGAATTTAAAGTATGCTTGGGAGCATGGAGAAGGAACGGGGGAGGGAGAAGAGGACTGGTCCCCTGCTTCATCCCGATGTGTGTGCTGCTCCCCTGTGGTGGGCCCACCCTGGGGGTGAAGGAGCCACAGCGGGGTGGTGGGAGAGCATGGTGACCTCCAGGCCAGGACTGGCAGGGGGTGGGCAGCAGGCCTCTGAGGATACTAGGCCCATCACAGTCACGGCACCTGCACGTCTCCTTCTCCTTACAGCATTGGCCACTTTGGACCAGCCGTGGCTTTGCCTCAAATCTTCGCCCACCATGGGGCTGATGTGGGGAGGCTCACATGGTCCTGTGCCACCAGCTCTGGTTCTCCTAATTCTGCCCAGGCAGTGGAAGGGCGATGAAGGAGGGCTTGTCAGGTGGCTTTTGAATCCTCAGGGCTGACAGTGATGCTTGAGAATCTTGAATGTTTCAGGTGGAGTTAATAAATATGCAGATGCATCTGCTCACTGGGTGACTTCAGCAAATGTATGGAGACGGCAAGGCACCAGAGCCTGCACACAATGAACGTAGCTAAATATTTTCCCTGGAAGCTGCTCAATTGTTACAGTCAGGGAAGGTACATTTAAGGTTGACACGTCCTCTCCCTTCTGTTGGCTTTATTCTGCCTTTCATTGCTTTTGTCCTAAAAAGCACATATACACATACATAAAGTAGGAGGCTGGGTAATGATGAGACTTGGCATGACATTGTGTTTGGGCTTTGCAGACACCCAGTGAAGTGCCACTTGCCGGGTTCCCATTCAACCTGAAGGGATCAGGCTGTCCACGCATCACATAGCAAAGGATTGCTTAAAAACAGAGAGTACTTGTGTCAAACTTGGAGGAAGTTTTGATTGAAGCCTGAAGAGGAGTTACTGCTTCCTTCAGTGTTTCTAATCTGTCTAAATGACCCGCACAAAGAGCCCAGCTGCAGGCTTCTTATGTTTGCTCCTACCTGTAAGTGCAGAGCAGGCAGCAAAAAGAAATCAAAGGGATGTCAGATGTACTGAGAAACTGGGTCAGTGCACAGCAAATGGAATTTAATGTCAAAATATAAAGAAAATGGTGGGTAAAAACATGAAATAAATGAAGCTAATAAGAACAGCTCACAAAGAAAAGCCTTTGGAATAGCAGTTGCCTCGTTTACTGAAAGGACTGAACGTTTGAGAGATTAGTTTCCAGACAATAAGTCAAAACCTGAGAACCAGCTAAAACACCTGACCACAGCAGTCAGCTCTTTAGCTTGGGAGAACTGCTTTCATTACTTGGGTTATGGTCGGGGAGCTGACCCTGAGCAGGATGTGGAGCCTGCTCTGATTTCTGCAGATTTCCTCATTTTCAGCCGTTGCAGATGAAATTCTTCTGAAGTTGTGAGGAAAATTGAACTTAGTCCTTCTTCTGGGGAGAGCCACAGAATCTTTCGTCCATCAGAGCAAGGGGAAGGGTCTCTGGGAGGCCTTGGGAGAAAACCAATTACAAAATCCATGGGGGATTTTAAAACATCTGTTTTTAAAATTGTGGATCAAACAAAGAGCTCCTTGTTGAAAGCTGCTAAAAGGGAGCAGGATGAGGAAACGGAGCAGGTCCTAAGCAGGCGATTTTCCCTGGTACTCTGCTGGAGGCCTAGGGATGCTGCATGTACACCCTAATGGGAACAGGCAGTTGCAGCTCAGGAAGCCACAGAGAAAAAGTAGGAAGGAAAACTGGGAAATTAATTGGAAAACTGTGAAAACTTCCATTCTATTTCTTCTTTCCATATTGTGGCATTTAAGTTCAGGTGTAACCTCAGGACACTTCTCCACAGTGGGTGGGATGCTGCATGCCAACTTTTGGTAGAGATGTGGGGGCTGAACAAGGAATGCACCTGCACATTTGTCTTGTTCAGTCCCGTGCCAAATGGTTTCTGGGCTGGGGTGTAAACCAGTAGCGATGCCAGTGGTGTTAGGCCAGTAAATGGGAAGGATGGTAAAAGTAAAGATCTGAATTACCTAAATTGGTGGTAGCACCCAACAGGGATAGGTAGAGAATGGAAGGACAGGTGATGTGTACTGGATGCCTTCATCACAAGCTTTTATCTTTGAGGTAGAAAGACACTGGTGTTATTCAGTAAATCATAAGCTGCCTTTTCAGAGGAAATAGAGCGTTAAATAGAAAACCTAAGTGAACTTTGATGAACCAAATGGTTCTATCATTTTTTCGTAATTGCACCAGGTGGCTCTCTCTGGGTCTTTCAGTGTATACCTGAATACTCTGCTGTATTTCTGAATTGCCACCTGGACTCTGACTGAAGGAAGCCTAAGGTGTCTTCCCCAGAAGCCGCCGGAGTGATTCAGATAGGGGCTTGAGAGGCCTGTGCAAGGCAGAGTTTGCTGCCCCCAGTAACTGAGGCTGTTAGGGTGTAAACCAGCCTCTCCAAAACACAACAGTTCCAGAAATTACTCTTTTCTGCCCTTTTTTCCCCCTGTATTTCTTCCTCCTGAGGGCAAGATGGCTTTCATGCAGACTCCTACCTGGGCATGGGGTGGGGGCATAAAGCATGTGTCCTTCTACAGCCAAACCCAAGCACAGCACTGCCCTACCTTGAGAAGAATCTTTTTTGGCAGCTCTTGTAGATGAACGAGTTTTTCTTTAGGCCTCTAGTTTCTTTGTTCTTGTCACTTCAGATGCTGCTGAGCCTGTATATTGATGGCAGTGTGTCCCTTAGATAAAGGATGTCGGTTGCCAATGCGGGGTATTGATTTCTGCTGATTGCTAATGAATAGGTTGAACTGTAACTTTGCATGGAGAAATTGAGCCGATTCAGGCCGTTGGAAGTGTCACTCAGGCTGGTGGAAATTTCCCAGCCAGTGATTATCTGTGTGCTTCTTTGGCAAAGGCAGTTCCCTGGGGAAAAATTCTCACCCTCTCTTTCCCTTGGTCTCCAAAGCATGTTTTCACGAAACTGGTGCCTCGCCCTAGCTTAGGGTGGGGAATTCAAGGGAGCAGAGATGAGCCCTCACATCAGGAAATGAAGCAAGGCAACGTATTCATATTCTTAAAGCAACTGCCTCTGGACTGTTGACGTTCATCTACCTTCAGAATAATATCACTCCATACATACTGTGTATGTATAATGCAATGATGTGATAATGTAGAGTACCTCCAAGGGTAGGCAGCCAGCTACCTCCCATCCCTACTGGTTACGCAACTCCCTAACCTTATTTTCATGGATATTTTATCCGTACCAACTGGTAGCTTCAAGTCACAGACCCTGGCCTCTATGGAATCATTTCTGATGGGTCTTGAAAAAATGGTTCACTTTGTAGGAATGGAGTTACAGTACACCAAAAAAAAAAAAAAAAAAAAAAGGACTGATTCATGCAAACAAGTTGAAAAATCCTTCTAGATGAGTTCTAAACGATGGATCCTCTGTCATCCCTTGAGATTTATTCAGCTGAATTTTGATATTTTGATGTATCTCCTTTGCACTTTGATATATTTTTCTCCCTGTCAGCAAGTCACATCTGAAGCAGCAGCAGAATCTTTGCAATTAACTAGCATTTTGAAGAGTCACAACTCCCTTTTCCCCTTCCCTCTCCCCCTCCAGTCTTCATCTAGTGTTATTCTTGCAAAGTCAGTGGCAGCTGGAGATCTAATCCCTTTAACCTCACTGTAGGATTTCTGAAATTAACTTCCTAGGAAGGATACTTACTCTTTTTCTGCACATTGAGGCTTCAGAATTACTCACTCCCCTTGAGCTATGCTGCTTTGATATCCCCATGATGGATGCTGTAGAAAACTTAAGACAGGTATTCATGTTAACAACTTTAGTCAAAAGTTGTATTAGGATGTAGGTATGGTTATAGGAGATGAGACTAATGCTCCAGCTAGTCCAGACCCACCTTGAGCTACTAAGAAGGGTTCAAGTGGTTATCTGTGTAATTTTTATCCTCTTCAACTTGATACCAAAACGAAGGCTTGTCTAACACCATATTGATCTTTAAGTTCTCTTCTGAGAGATGGACAGCTCAGAAGAGGTGTCCTAAAGCTCAGAAGACATGTCTTCTGTTTAGTCGTAGGTGTTTTTCCTCCCAGCTATGTTATTTTGTCCCTTATGTGGAAATGATGAAGTTACCTAAGAAAGCTTGTTTGGATTAATTTAGAAATAGCGTATATTTTTTATAAGGGTCCTTCTTTCAGCTCATTTCATGGCTTGGTTTAACAAGCTCTAAGGAGGTTGGATGGCTTTGCTGAGGTCACACAAAGCTGTCTTACAATGTCAGCTTTGAAGAGATCTCTGATCCCAGTAGGTGTAGAGGCATTATGGATGCTTTAGCCTGTGAAACGTAGCAGAGGAATGTGAGGTGGCTTGTAAATAAATTACATCATTTGGATGGTATGAAAGCTGGCTGGAAATGTTTTGTATTCCTTTCCTGGAGGCTCCTGGATGTGCAGAATAGCTGTTAAGGGTCTTTGTTGTTGTTGATGTTGTTGCTGCAGGGCCCTAAGTTTGCTGATAACATATGTTAAGTGTGACTTACAAGAAGATGCACCAAAGGGACTCAGCAGCGTGAAACTGTAATTAAGCCTCCACAGAATTTGGGCTTTTGGGGCATGCAAGTTAACACAGGGAAAACTTGGTGTGACTTTAATTGAAAAATACCTACGGTGAACAAAGCAGAGCTTGTAATTAGCTCCCCAGAAACCTCTGCATTGTGGAACTTGTTACACTTATTTATATATGTTGAAATCAAGGGTTTAACCAGGCAAGATTGGCCTCTCAGCCAGTGACAGTATTCATCATTCCTGGAGAAGGCCTTGCTCTTGAACCTCTGCCATAGCTAAATGCCATCCCTTTCATACATGAGAACAAAAGGGGACCTGGACCATCAAATCTAGCCCTCTGATATCACAAGCACCCACACCGTGTGATAACATCAGTGCCAAATGAACTTCTTGTAACATCCTTATATTAATTCCTCAGTATGGCATGGGAGGGGAAAGCACCTGGGGTGCAGAGAGCCTGCTGGGGAAGGATGGATGCCTACCATGTCTCCAATGCATCCCTGCTGCCCCCTCCAGTCTACCTACCCCACCAGGCAGTGAGGAAGGCATCTGGAGCAGAGCCCTGGAGCATAGTATGGTAACTTCTCAGCCAAAGCCAAAGGAGGAAAAAGGTTTGAGCTGCTGAGTCACTCCAACGGCTGCAATTTGTGAGCGAGGGAGGTGTGGGGAAGGAGCTTGCTCTTGTCGTTAGATATGCGATCCATCTCTTATTGAATTTTGCCCTTAATAATCTATGAGCAACTCATTTTTTTTCTCCACTTCAGTATGTGGCATAGCAATGGGAAACCATCGCAGACCTGATGTTAGTACACAGATAATCAGCACACTAGTTAATCTCACCATTCAGATTGCTCTGAGCCTGCCTTGCTTCTTGGCAGAGATAAATTAGGGAATGAGAGTGATATAAAACAATATTTTAAAACTATTAAAAACCAAGGCTGCATTTCAGAAGTTATTCTACCAATTACAGTGCTGATGGGAAGTCTGTTCTCTTTTCTTTGTATAGAATATGCATACGTATAAGTAATTGACAGTGATGGAGGTTTTTCTATTATTAAAGTTACTGTTTATCAATGAAAGTGATGAATGTCTGCTTTGTCCCCAGACTGTGTGAGGTCATTAAGTACAGAACCTAGAGCTCCTTCCTCTGTATCTCTGGAGAACCAAAAATCTCCAGGTCTCTTTGAAAACGGATGCAGCAGTTCAGGAGGATGCAGCTTCCAGGGGTGCCGTGCACCTGGATCTGCAGGATAGGTTGCAGTGGATCTTACATCTTTGCAGATCTGCCATTGGTATCTATGTAGACTTCCCTGAAAGTTTTCTGAGAAATGCCTTCGTCTTTGTGGACCCCAAATCTTGTGGATATGGTGTCAGAATGAAATGCTGAGGTTTGTAGAGAAGCTTCAGGGAGGCTGAGTTGTGCTGTTCAGAGAAGACCAGCTCTGCATGACCAGTTCAAACTCCTTCCAAGTCACTGCACAAGACTTTGTGAAATGATTGAAGAGAAGGTTTTGTGACCTTTGTAATCACCTGATTATATACAGATGATATCAGTAAAGAAGACCTCCAGATGCTATTTTGTTTGTTTGTTTGCTTGTTTGTTTTCTAAAAAGAAACACACTAAATGTTAGTATTTAGACATTCAGAAAAGTTCCTCACTGGTAGCAATTTGGCATTGAAGCCAGCACAAAACCTATGTATCCTCTAAGCCACACGCACACACTTAGCATTTAATTCCAAACACATTTAGACTTCAAACTGGCCTTCTGCATGACATGAGTTGCTTGAGAAGCATATGGGTATTTAAAGGATGTAACTACTTATCAATATTAAATCATTTTCTTATCAGGGTGGTGCTTGTACAACAGCTGCCATATCTCAGCACACTGAATTTTTTGCCTTCCTGGTTTTCAAAACATTTTCTGTGCAAAGGTTTTGTTCCAGTGGAGATGGTGAAAGACTTTGTGGTCTAATCCCACTGGATGAGTGGACTTGTGTTTTCCTAACCTAAAAAGCAAGGAGCACCTACTCGTGAAAGATCTTTGATGAGCTTTTGGATGATGCTGGGATGAGTTAACTTTTGCCTCTTGTTGCATGCATCTTGTTATGCAGTTGTGTACAGAATTGCACATCTGAAAGAGCTGCTGGCTTTGAAACATCAAGCTTTTCTGATCAGGAGCTGGGGACACTGGCAGAAACACTTCTGCAGCAGTACCATTGCGCCTTCTCCTCTCCATGGCTGTTTGGACAGAAATAAAATCTGGTCCCAGTCCCAAGCATGTGCTTAGACTTGTTTTTAGTTCTGTCCTGCCACAGTAGGACAGTAGCACAACAGTACCTGGTTGTGACATTGAGGTACCTTTTTTTGTTCCCGAGAACCCAGATACTTTGATGAACCTCAGGACATTGCAATGGAATGAAAAGCCTATTCAGAGCCAGCTATAATGGGAGAGGTGTCTTGGGACCTACAGGAGGTTTTTCTTTAATCCATACCCCAGGTAACCTTTATAAACCGTGAGCTGCATTCTCAGTTTTGTGACCATCAAGACTTTTTTTTTTACTTTTTTTTTTTTTTTTTTTTTTTTTTTTTTCTCAGCAGCACTGAATAACAAAGCATTTAAGAATACCTAAGCATAAACTCATGACCTCTGAGAGTTTTTCAGAGCAGTGCTTTGCTATGTTGCAGTTTTGGGAGACAGCCCAAAAATCTCCCTGAGGAGAGACCAGAATAGCATCCTTAGAAATGTGTGTGAGTTGGAAAGGATTATAAGGATTAAAGAATGCTCATAGCACTCCTTAGGTAGAGGCTGACTTGCAAACCTGAACCAAAACCCAGTTTTTGGGTTTAAAACAAGTAATTTTGAGAGCTCAATGTTGCATCCCTCCAGTGCTGTTGTTAATTAACTGATAATCTTCTGTAAGGCTTTATGCTTGGGAAAACCTGTCTGGGAGAGCCCAAATCACCATCCTTACTAGTTACAACAGCAATCCTTCCGTTGATGTCCCTTGGCTTTGGGTCAGGCCCTAAATGTATATAATATCAAATTATGTGGCAACTTTGCATTTTCCATTGAACTCAGCAACAACAAAGCAGTCTCCCACTGTGCATTATTGGGAAAAGTGGACTCCACAGAAAAGTGAGAAAAGCCTCCCACTGGCATTTGTTCAATTGTTGGCTGCTGCAACTTTCATTAGAGGAAATATTTGCTTATAATTGTTACTCTTTCTGGTCACTTGCTGGCAATGTTCATAAACCAGTGACAAAGCTGTGTCAGAAGATGCCAGCTCTGATTTATCCACCCTTGGGGGCAAATACAAGCCAGGGAGGAGCTTTGAAACCTGTTAGGGCAAACTGTGGCTGCAGTGTCAGGCTTCTCAGGTAGGGAAACCCACATTTCCTTGTCTGAAAGTGATGTTAATAGCATTCACGAAGGCTGGTCAGTTATTGTTGAGTTTGTCTAAAGGGTAAGGGCACCTGCCCATTTAGTGTAAACACTCTGCTTGGGAAGCCCTTTGTGGTGCATAAAGGAGATGACTGTGAATGACTGAGAGGGATTACTGATTGCTGTCTCTGGATCCAGACAGACCCTGTGATTCCCTGGCTCATGGGACAAAACGAAGCAGATTTATCACCAAATATCACCCGAAGAAACAGCAGGGACTGCTGACTGCTCCACCTCGACGTGAGTGGAAGCTGCCTGGGTCAGACTGCAGCAACAAATACGGGAACCTACGTGCAGCCACATTGGACCATGCTGGACTATGATGCTTCTGACAAACAGGCAGCAATGCAGTTATTGTCCGAAGAGGGTAACCCAAACTTGCCTGGATAATGAGATTTTTCCATGCAGTCCCCACAAGATTTTTGTTTGTTCAAGAAACAAGCATAACAGGACTTTTAAGTCTATAAATGAGACCATATCTCTCCTCTTCATATTTACAACATGGATAACTCTGTTGTCTTTGGTATCAACACCAGAAGGACTGTTTGCTCAGAAAACAAGCCCTCATGGTTCAGGAAATTACCATTTAAATTTATTTTATTAAACTTCTACTGTTTGGCTACCCACAGTGCAGGAGCACTGGAACGTACACAAAGCAGCAAGCCTGCCGAAGTCTAAATCAGACTTTAATAAGGGAATGTCATGTTTCATTTAAAAGCTTCTCCTTACCTTCCTTTTTCGTGCCGTCAAGTGAAAATAAAACTAGGGTTATAATTACATAGCTGCCTCCGCTCCACATTATCTGCGAGATCTCTCACATTTCTTTCCACACCTTTTCCTCTCCTCCCTAGCTTTGCCGCTTGCTTAACAGGCTGTCAGGATCCCGGCGCTCCCTCGAATAAGCAGATGACTAGCTGTGGTCCTTGTTCATTATGAGGTGACAAGCTAAAGGAGTAAATGCCTACAACATGGAAAGTTTCATGCCGCAGGGTGTCAGCCCGATGTGGTTGGGTGGAAAATGAGGTGGCCTGAGTTCCCCACTCTCTCTGGAGTGTGAAATTGGACAGAGACCGACTCTGACAGATGCTCACCCTCCTTGGGATCTTGCTGCTGCTTTTCAGATCCACCCTGCCACGTTACTGCATTATGCTCGTGCAAAATGCTGTCACGCCTTGCTTCTCCTTTGAGTGCTTGATAAATGTTTTAGCCCAAATCCTTCTTTTTATTCTCCCTTAGCCTTTCCTTTTCCTTTTGCACCTGTACCTTATACCCTTTTTTTTCCTGCTGTTTCATGTTCTGCTTCTTCACACTTTTCCCCCTTCCTTTCTCTCCCGTTCTTCTCTTTTTCCTTCAAATGTGAACAAGCCTGTTGATCCCCAAAGATCAACAGCCCTGTGTTTCTTGGCCTGCCCTGAGGTCCTGCCTCCCAGTTCTGGTCCATTCCCTGCCTTGTGGTACCCCCACATGGCTCCCAGGACTCCAGAGCAACTCCACGCACCCACTGGGTTGGCTCTCAGGTAACTGGGACCACAGCCTGTAGTTTTTCCAGGCAAGGATCTTCTGCCTCTGTGTTGACTAAATGGCAGAGGGGCTGGAAGACATCCCTGACCTTCAGGCTAAATAGTATTGAATGACTGCATCTCTGATACTTAAGATATCTAGAGTAGGTTTATTTTGGAGAACGCTACTTGGATCTGGCAAAAACAGACCTGGAAGGTGTGTTTACCATAGGAGTAGGGGCAACCAATGGCCCAGAGCTGGAGCTCAGTCCCTACCCCTCTTTTATTTAGTAGGTTGCCATTATGTTTGGTATTTGTGTGTCTGTACAATCATTAATAGAAGAAAGCACTGATCCTGAGGTCAGTCGTGGTATGTTATTAATAGGTAATAATAAGATTATGAAATTACAAAGAAACTCCAGTGATGTTGAGTTTAGTTTAGTACTGCAGGTGATCATGTCATACAACAGCCTTACTTTCTTTTGCGATGGATGTTTGTCTCCTTAAATTAGGAAAGCATGTTGATGAATGCTATATTCATTATGGGATTTTGCCTTTTGAACATTAATCTGTGGTTATAAAGATTCTCTCATCCCAGAGACATCAATGCTGCCTCCAAGAGTGGCTGGCCCACCTTCTTCTCTACCTGAGGTGGCTTGTTCTTGCCAACTCCCTTGAGCAGCATCAGCTTTCATACACTTGCATGGCTGTACAGGTTAGGTAAGTGATGCAGCTGAAAGATAAGTTCATGGAAAAAAAATAAAAATATTAACCTGACTTGATGAGATGAGCCCCACCATGCAGCTATACGAACACTGGAGCTAGAGCTGTGGCACTGTAGGGAAGAAGAGCCAGGGGTGTGCAGGAGGACCTCTTCTGAGCACCCTAGATTTATAACAAGGCTGAAGTGACTCTGTTATTGCAACCTTAAAATTGCCACTTTTGCTAGCCCTCACAAGAGATGAGAATGAACTAACTGCACTTTCACTGTGCTTTATCTGATGAAGCCTCTTTCAAGGTCTTCATAAAAGTATGTGGCATTGTTCTGAGCACAAGAGAAATGTGCTCAGAAATGCCGTTTAGTGGGAAAAATAGTGGCTGAACATTTGATAGTTAAAGTGCCAGCCATTGGCATGGACAGGCTCACACTGAATGCTAATCTAGCCCAGGCAGCAGAGAGGAGCACAGAGGTTATGTGACACAACTGGTTGCTCTCTGATGCTGGAGCTCTCTGATAATACGGATCTCTTCATCTGGAATAGCTGCTTGAACACATCACTGTGACAAGAAGCCATATTCTGTTTAAACTGCTTTAAGCTAGTACACTTAGTAATTTACCATGCTCCGGCTTTTAATAAACATTTATCAGAAATAATTCATGGTAATTTTTGATCAGGTACATGCGAACATGCAGTAGCAGCACTCAGTGGAGATTTCAGGAGCTTTGCAGCTAAAGCCTCTCAGATGATCTGAATTCATTTGTAGGCCCACTGATCAAAAGGAAACCACTATTGGCATCTAAATATTAAAGATTCAGTTTGTAAATGATCATACTCCTTTGTAAAGCCCAATGAATGCGAATAATTTTAAAGGATTTAAACATTTATTTTTTTATTTTTTTGCCTTGCTTATTCGTATTATCTGTGGCAAGATGCTGGAGCAAAGCACAGGATTAATCTGACCAATTTTATCATTTACTGCCATGATAATTTATTGTACACGGAAGTCTGTGGATGTGCCAAGCAACATATTATTTACTGAATATAAAACCTATTATTTGTTTCCTAGTGTATACAGACAGTGGACTGATAGGAAACACAACCTGTCAAAGCCCACTGCTTTTGCTACATGAAGTATTTGGCACTAACATAACTCCGCAATAGTAGACCCTAATAACAATCCATGAAATGGAATGGTTCCAGTAAGGGTTGACATCCATTATGATTCCTTTTATTTAAACAAAAAAAAACACATTTGGAGGTGCTATACATAAAGGACGGATGGACTCAAAGTTCAGCCTAGAATTTACTTGCCAAACCTGAGTTTCCTGGAATTAGTGCAAAGTGCAAAATATGTTTGATCCTGCCTCAGAACAAGGGCTGGATTGCATCTTTTGTCCCTTCCAGCTCAATGTTTTATGATTCCGTGGAGTCAGTGACAAAATATCATGGAGCAGATGAGAGTTTTACCTTGCAGATCAAAAAAGGCAGACAGATAAAGTGACGCCAGGAAACTGTATCAGCAGAAAAGCACCAAATACAGGCAAAAGCAGTTTCTGTTTTATTGTCCTTTATCTCCTGCTGGGAAATTTTCCTGCTCTATAATTCCAAGCTGTTCTCTGTTTCACATATACCATATAGATTTGCTGATTTATAGTTGTGGCACTTTTATTACCTTTAATATTGCCTGTGAGTGTAGCTCACACAGGCGTCACTTTTCAAACACAATTGTGGAATTGGAATAATGCAGTGGATAAGTACTTGTTTCTTCTTATTCTCTCCTTTAAAGAAATAAGGCCACTGTGTGTTGCTTTCACGTTTTGAGTTAGCCTTTCTTTCGTACTGGTTGTGTTCTAAACAAAGCATCCTGATTTGTTTTCCAGGTCATTTCCAAGTTTTGTTCTTCTTAATTGCCCAGCACCCCGTGTTAGTTGGTTTCTCATGGACAAACAAATGGGATGTCAAAACACATTTGCTTGGTGGTGCCAAGCACAAAACTCATCATCACTGAATTTAAATGTAATGCGCTTTGCAGAAACCAAATACTGTTACCAATACAGTTGAGACATGCAAATAAAGAAAATCAGCTTGTAAACATGCAATTAAAACAACTTGACACATTTTCCTTTGTTTCCCTCCTTCTTTTTCTGTTTTGTGCTTAATATCTTTGCCCATAACATGATCATCTCACATCATTTTCTCCTTCATCACACACTTATAATAAATACAAGTTGTGGTAGCATAAACCCTATGTGCTTTGTTTGCGAAACAGCAGTGTTTTTAATTCAAAGTCATTATGTTGATAGACTTCGGAGTGTTAAAATACTGTTGTTTCTTTTCAAAGTTTTTTTTTTTTCTTCTTGGGTGCTTTGTGTTAGTATTACAGCCTTGTGCCTGTGGCTGAGATTGGCGTTTTTACACCTGCTGTGGAGTTGCTAGTGCTGGTGCTAACTCTGCTGTCTCCCATTTCTGGTGAAATCGATGGTTTTGGGTCCTCTTTGATCTATGTTAATTACAGAGGGGCATGAAAGCAATGTTAATTGCTTAGCTTCTGACTCTGGTTCTTGTACTCAGAAATGCATTTCCCCTCCCATATTGACTCTGTGGATGCTAACGCATGGGTTTTATCCACCAACGGGCCATGCCTTTGCCCCTTCTCTGTGACCAGACTTTGAGCAGCAATTCATTCTGTTCAAATGTATGCTGACCGGTGCAAGAGTAGGCTCCTTGCCTCCGAATTGCTTCCTGTTGGGTGTGAAACCTGAGCAAATAATTCTCTTTCCGAAGAGAAAGCTTATATTGTTTTCTGGATGTTTATCCCCCACTGTGTAGGTATTAATCTCTCTATTATAGGCAATATTAATAATTGACAGAGGGCAGGAAATACAAACAGCTTTAATCTGAGCTTCATACATTTATTTAACAACAATGTATTCATTTTTAATGGCATTATGGATTTTTAAGTAGGGAAAAAAGTGCATTCAGTCACTGGGGTGTGATTGAGGTCTTACATTCCTACATGGGAGAAAAAGTTCAGAGCTGACCTTGAGGCATTTAAACATAATCTTAAATAGTCATGATAGTATTGAAACCTACTAATTCTTGTAGAAGTATCTTCAAAGGAAACCGTGATAGGGTGCGATCACTGGAATGTATTTATATAGATCTGTGAATTGCTACCTAAACCCATAACATGCAAGATAGCACCTCAGTTGACCTTTATTAAATAGCCCATTATTTGAGGGACAGGTCATAGAACCTACCACTGTTTAATATACTTAATATCTTTTGGAGGACTGTACAAACAAAAGCCTCCAAGCTAACTCCCAAGGCCAAGTGTGATGCCAGATACTACCCTATTGTAGTCTACCTTGCTATTCAGATATACCAGAGATAATCAATCTCGTATCTTTAAGTGCCCAAAATACCTTTGAAAATATAGCCCATAGAAATTTTTCTCTATCAGGCTATTGAGCATCCCTTTCCTGTGTGATGTGCTCTCTAACTAATCTACTTGCTGCCTCCTCTAGGCAAGGAGGGATTAAGGTGTTGGTGTTGGTACCTCATGATATTTCAGAAAACATTACTGAGATCATTCTAAAGGAGAACAGGAAACATTTTTGAAATCCCAGGAAATTCTGAGGACAGGAAAGCATGTTTCCAGTTCAGCCTAATCCAGAACAGCCAAAAGGCTTGGGAGGGGTATGAATTTTAGGTGCCATGAGGGATATAACTGGTGATAAGTGGTAACATGCATACATTGCTTTTTTTTTATTATTATTATTTTTTATTTTTATTTTTCCTTCTTTGATTACCTTTGGCCAAGATAGAGATAACAAAAACATCTACTGCATACTTTGGCATCGAAATATTTCCATACATGTGGGCAGAAGTTGCCTGCAGCTGACTATGGGTGGTAGCTTGTGTTTATTTTGTGATGGTTGTCTTAGACAAAATCCTTTGGGGATCAGGGGCTTTCCCAGCTGAAGCTAAACTGTCAAGGAAATTATTCCACACTGATATGTGATAGATATACTGCCACCTTGGCTTCCCAAGGTCTGGTTCAGCTGAGCTTTACTCCTATGAGTAAGCCTTCCTCAGGCTAGTTTTCTCTCATCAGATTTTGGTCGGTAGGAATCACTTTGATGTAAAGGATATCAGGCTGATGAGAGATCTTGTGCCTTCAACTCTGATTTCATCAAATGCAGGATAGCAGCATGCCTTCAGTATCTGTAAAGCTGCCCTAGCGCCAGGTTGTGTTTGGGTTAAGCGTATCTTCTTTCTCAGCGTATTATCTGAAAGACCTGGAAGAAGATTTAGCTTTAGCACATTACTTCGGTAATGTGGCTATAAAGTCTTCCAGACCAGAGCAGGTAGTAGGCTGCTTAGCTCGTAACACAAGTAATGCCTGGGTATGCCTACCTGTCTGTTAGATATGCAGTGAACCTCTCTTTCTGTAACAAGATTGAACAAGATTGTGTCTAACATGATTACCTTGAAAGATGTGTGCCCCTGCGGTGACGAAATACTCTTACTCTGCTACTTTCTGCAGAGAATGTCCCACAGCCCCAAACCAGAAATCCTATGCCCCCAAACTCCTCTCCTTTCCACAACCGCTGCTACTTCAGCAAGCTCATCAGTATAATTTACAAACCAGGATAAAGAACAACCGGAGGCACCTTCTGAATTAGTGGATAACTGGCTAACAATAGAGAACCATCTCTAAAGCCCTGTTATTATTCCTGAGGAGAATCATTTTGTCCAGTGCCAGTTTTGCTTAAGGAGAGATATCAAAGGAAGGAGTAAAAGAAAGAAGAGCTATTATAGGCATGAACACCTTCATTTCCCTTCATCCAGCAGAATTGGGTCTCATCATTTGCAAATTCTGTTTTTTTTTTTTTTTTTTTTTTTTTTTTTTTTTTTTTTTTGTGCACCTCCAGTCATTTCAAGCTTTTGAATAGATGTGGTGACACAATGGCTTTCCCTGTCATGGCCATGATGCTCCCTCTGATAATTCTGTCTCCTGAACTCCATCTGTACCCCCAGCCCAAAGTTTAAATAGGGCATGGCTGGAGCCTTTCATCTGCTTTTGGTGGGACTTTACTGCTTTGCAGTCATGTTAAAGCTGATATATAGCTCAATCTACACTGCCCACAAAAGGTAATTGTTCAATTTTATTTTTATAGTGCTTCAATTTACAGCAGGTAGTTAGATTTTGTATAGGCTTATGCATTTCAGATGGCAAAGCTCTATCATTTTAGTGCAAAGGTTTCATGTAGCCACCTGCAGATTGTATTTTATAAAGCCTCGCAATTTCTTGTTCTGGGTTCTGGGACAACTTTGTTACACCTGTGGTTTAATATCATGTAGGATTAATCATACCCTATAGGCAACTCTGCAGCTTTTGTCTTTGCCTCTGAAAGAAATGCTGTAGAGGTGTCCAACCACATTAAGGGGGAAAACATTCTCTATGTTATTACTTTGCCATTTTTCCATGATAGACTGGCCATTGTGATGTTGTGATGGTCCTGCAGCTGCAGGCATTGCATGTGAGTTTGACCTTGCATCAAGCTATTTCATCCGTTAAAACTGCATTCCTGGGGTCCCAGGCCTATTACGAGCTTTGGAGACTAGCCCAGGCTATGAATGCTATTATTAATTTAATTATTTCCCCCAGATCAGATAAACCTTATGGGACACTAAAAAAAAAAAGAAGAATCTGAATGTCTTGGATGGCAATAACCTAGATTAGAAGGCAACCAAAAAGAAAGCAAAGCAATTTGGCTTTCAAAGGAGACCTCACAATGGTTCCTCATTGACTGGTACCTCATTAAATCAGATCTACTAGTTGGAATTGAGTTTTGAGCCTGTGGAATGTTTGTTGGTAGTTTCCCTGTGCCAAAGTCTTATGTCTTTGTCTAATGTCTCACTTGGAGGTTACAGGGGAGCAGACAACTGTCTGTTCTGAGCTGTCAGTAAAGTTACTCTAGTATCCTCTCACCAGTAATGGTTGATGTATCTGAAAAAGAAGTTCTGGATGCAGAAAAGTTCAGAATGCTAATGGCAAAATCTCTTTCAAAATTGTATCAACAGAGAGCACACATAGACAAAAATATTTTTCCTTCTCAAATCTCAATTGCTGCTGAAAGGTTAAGCATGAATAATTTTGTCACTCGTAACTGTTGCTCTTGCTTCTGTATCATTAATAAGTACATTAACCAACAGTTCTAGTGTGGAATTTGTGGGCATCCTGCTGTTAATCTTTTGCCACATTAAAACTAAGCTGACTATTTTTGTTCTTTGATCTCAGTCTCTTAGCCACTTTCCAATGCATGACAAAATGTTACCTCCCATCCTGTGACTACTCATTTTTCATAACAGTCTCTAGTGAGGGACTTGGTCAAAAGCTTTAGCAAGTTAAAATAAATGGTCTCTGGTGGTTGCTAAGGGACAGGGCATTTTGGCTCTCCCTGTGAAATGTGTGAACTGCAAAAGTATTTGAAGGCCAAGCTTTCTTACCAGCAAGATATGACCACAGGAGTCGGATTCATCTCAGCTGCCTGTAGCAGTCTACCTGCCAGTTGCCTAATCCAAGTTAGTTATCTAGGCTATGCCTTTAGTCACTGTAGAGGAAAAGAACCTCCAAAGGGCAGTTCATTCCATCCTAAAAAAGCATGTTTAAATGTTTCATTTACTGTAATTCTTGTTTCAGTGGCAAAACTGGTTTAAGTAGCTGCCACTCCCAAATTTGCAATTCATGTCTCTTAGCATATGCTGGTACAGCTGTTGCTGGGACCATGCTAGAAGAAGACAAATAGATCTGAATAGATTTTTTTTTTTTTTTTTTTTAACCTCACAAGAGACTCTTCTGGAAATGAAGGATATGGTTTCACAGGCAGCTGAGTTGATCTAATGGCTAATTAGCACTGAGAGGTGGAGGTCTCAGTCATCTCCCCTCCTCCTCTCTGACAGGAGTGGTCTACTACTCCCTTCCCTGCCCAGCCATGTGTTTCTGTCCTCTCTCTGTCAGCACGATGCTCCTGTACTTGCATGATGAATTTGTCAGGGAAGTGACAGAGCAGAAAATGAATGATACCAATAATAACTTTTATAAATATATAACAAATAACAACTTTTTTTTAGCCACATCAAGCTCTTGTTGTTGTATCTACCAGGATGGTAGCACTGGTGGTGAGGGAACAGACTGAGAAGGAGGTTGGACCAAACCACTTGGTGGTAGTGTGTGTTTCCTCAGATGCAAAATGACTCCTGAAACCCACTACATGGTCACTGGGTGAGAGGCAAAGGTTATACAGTCACAGGATCATAGATTTTGTGTTGTGCTTTATGCTGTGCTTTAGAGCAGGTTGCCCTGGACCGTGCCCAGATATTCAAAACCTGACTGGACATGGCCACTGACTGGGCAACCTGGTCTAGGTGGCCCTGATTGAACAGAGGGTTTAGACTAAGGGGAAAAAATAGGAAATTTTAGTTTGGAAGAAACAGTTAGGAAAAATTTATTCTCAGAAAGAATGGTTAGGCATTGAAACAGGTTGCCCAGGGAAGTGGTGGAGTCATTGTCCCCAAGGAAAGGTTGGATATGGTGCTTAGGGACATGGCTTAATGGGCAGTATTGGTGGCAGGTGGATGGTTGGATAAGATGATCTTGGAAGTCTTTTTCATCCTTAACGATTCTATGATTCTGTGAAAGGTTCTCAAGAGGTGCTTTCCAACCTCAACAACTCAGTGGTTCCCTGATTAGGAGCTGTCTCCCACTTTTATATGGCTTTTATATGTCAGCCAGATCAGCATCTTTTTGAGCAACCTTTATATATCTGGGAGGAGTTTTGTTCACTCCAGGTACCTATTTCACATCATAGGTGAAATAGGTGGAGTCTTGATGCTGCTCAGACTAAATGGCTAGCTCAGATGGCTGAGGTTTGGCAAGATGAGTGTCACTGTAAGCAGCTAAATATAAGTGCTCCTTGAGGCCCAGAATGCAGCTGTTGTGAAGGATTGGAAGGCTCAGGGAATGTCTTTCATGATATGTTAAAATCAATTCACTCCTGGGCCTGGTTTTTGATGTTAATGTTGTGCTTAGAAACCTCAGCTGATCACTGCACTTTTCTGACTTCCTGTCTCTAACTGATTTAAGTGGGGACTCCATTAGGACATCACAAACGATGTGATAATTTGGTATTCTTGGAGTCTCTTCACTTATTTAAAAAGAACGAAGGCTATGGGTGAGTCATCCATTATTTATTGATAGCACTTAAGGCACTGCAGTAGATGCTGTTGCAAATGGATATACCATGTGATTGAGAAATTAAAGCCTTTGGATGACACTTTCTGAAGATTCTTTGAAAAGGTCTTTCAAAAGGAAAAGTTTACAAGCTTTGACAGTTTTGAAAGGATTGCTTGGAAGATCTTGCTTAGTTACATGAATGGCTACTTTCAGATGGCACCAAAAAGCCACATAAATTCTTCTGCATCCTCAGCTGCTCAGATGTTGTACATACCAGGAGAGAACAGGACCTAGAACATAGCTTTCCACACCACCTTCAAGACTTGCTGATCTTCAGGGTGTTTCTCCAAGGCAGGACCTCCTTAGAGGGGCTGTGAATGTGCTAAGTCACAGCAAAGGAGGGATCCAAGACGAGGGACCCTTCTCTTCTCTGTAGAGTTCTCAATCACACATTCTTTTGCTTTCTTGCCAAATATAAAGCATATTAGATTTTAATCCATGTTTTGTTGTCTGATAACATAAACCTACTCAGAAACTTCCTTTCTTATAACCAGTATATCTAAAATAAGATATTAATACTATCTAATATAACGTATTTAATATACATGAGTTAAACCGATCAGGAGTCAAACATAACTGCTGGCCCTAGAAACAGGGTATGATAGAAAAATACTGGGCTAAAATATTAAACTGGGACCCATCACCCCATTTTGGAATGCTTACAATGTAATATTTATGTCTGAAATAATTATCTAGACACTCTTCATACTCCAAGGGAGGAAATGGGCACTTCAGAGCTGTGATTCATCTGGCCAGTTTTAAATGTTTTGCTTTGTCTCAGAAACTTCTGTTTCTCTCAGCTGACTACGAAGGAAGACTAGGTGAGCAGAACAGATGAAGAAATCCAAATGGAAGTAAGATGAGGCCTCTCGTAGTGTGTACCAGCCATAGCCATATATTTGCATGTATTCTCCCTTTCTGTGTGTGGGTGGCAATCAGCCTTTTCTGTAGAAATCAGACTGCTGCAACCCAACAAGTGTAATAAAAACTTGAATTCAGCTGGCTTTCAGGAAATGAGAAAATCAGTGTGTGGCTGGAGGAAGAATATAAAGGAGGAGGCTTTACTGGTTTAAAAGCACCAAGACAAATATAAAACTGCTGGTCTGTTCTTTAGGCTCCTGGAAAATAGGTCCAGTCTGTTGTTCCTATGAGCATTTCACTAAAAAATGCAACCCCTTTGCCAGGTGAGATATTTGCTTTTAAGTTTTTGCAGGATGTGGAGACATTCAAACTCATATCCTTCTCTGCTATTTGTACATGTTGCAACACTTTCCACTTTTTCTAAGTGTCTTACCAATGTGCAGAAAGGTTACTAGGTGCAGCCTTGAGCCAACTGAAGATTCTCCATCTGTACTTGAAAACTGCAAAATTGCCGTGTCTCTGTACATAATTAGTTTGAGCACTGTGCCAGACTAATAGTACTGCATAGCTTCCAGATTATATCTGGAGAGATGGAGACATCAGTAACTTAGGCATCTACCGTGCTGGGTTGAGACATATGCTTGTGATACCAAACACTTTTTTTTTTTTTTTTTTTTTTTTTTTTTTCTGTTGAGTGTAGTGTAAAAAAAAAAATCATTAGTGTGATGTGGTCTACTTTCCTTGTAGATTGGTTCCCAGTGCTAAAGTCCTGTACTTAATCTTTAGAGGAGATTTGAACTCTGCCACAGGGTTCTTCTCCCAATGCATTTATTTTGTGAAGTGTGCCTTTGTTGTTGTGCTGCTGTATCTGAGTGGAAGAGAAAACTTGCAGTAAACAGGAAATCAGAGGAGATAAACACGGGGTCTCTTTTTAGGTTTTGTGGAACTCTGAAGGACGAGTCATTCTGCACCAGTGCTGAAAGTGTTGCATACATGTTAATATCAAAAACTGCCAACCCCAAAAAGTATCTGGTTTCCACTGGCAGGAGAAATAAAAAAAAAGATTTATATATATATATATATAAATACATATATCCTTTACATATATATATATATATATATAAATGATAGTTTTCCTTGCTTTCACAAATCCTGGGTATTTCTAGAATAGACTTTCTGTGTTCAACCACCCCCAACAATTAAAATAATATGATTGATTAGCTCCATGTATTTTTAGTGTTGATGCTGGAAGCCTGGAGGATACTTGTCTCCTGACCTTTCCCATGGCAGACTGCAGAGGAGCTGGTGACCAAAAAAAGAAACCAAAATCAGTCTTATGCTACTCACACACACAGAATCACACACACAGAATTTTCTAGGTTGGAAGAGACCTCAAGGTCATCGAGTCCAACCTCCAACCTAACGCTAACAGCCCTCCACTAAACCATATCCCTAAGCTCTACATCTAAACGTCTTTTGAAGACTTCCAAGGATGGTGACTCCACCACTTCCCTGGGCAGCCTGTTCCAATGCCTCACAACCCTTTCAGTGAAGAAGTTCTTCCTAACATCTAGCCTAAAACTCCCCTGGCTCAACTTAAACCCATTCCCCCTCGTCCTGTCACCAGGCACGTGGGAGAACAGGCCAACCCCCACCTCGCTACAGCCTCCCTTGAGGTACCTAAAAAGAGCGATAAGGTCGCCCCTGAGCCTCCTCTTCTCCAGGCTGAACAAGCCCAGCTCCCTCAGCCGCTCCTCGTAGGACTTGTTCTCCAGGCCCCTCACCAGCTTCGTCGCCCTTCTCTGCACCCGCTCAAGCACCTCGATGTCCTTCTTGTAGCGAGGGGCCCAAAACTGAACACAGTACTCGAGGTGCGGCCTCACCAGAGCTGAGTACAGGGGGACGATCACCTCCCTAGCCCTGCTGGTCACACTGTTCCTGATACAAGCCAGGATGCCGTTGGCCTTCTTGGCCACCTGAGCACACTGCTGGCTCATATTCAGCCGACTGTCCACCATCACTCCCAGGTCCTTCTCTGCCTGGCAGCTTTCCAACCATTCCTCTCCCAGCCTGTAGCTCTGCTTGGGGTTATTGCGCCCCAGGTGCAGGACCCGGCACTTGGCCTTGTTAAACTTCATGCAGTTGACCTCAGCCCATCGGTGCAGCCTATCCAGATCCTCCTGCAGAGCTTTCCTACCCTCAAGCAGATCGACACACGCACCTAACTTGGTGTCATCTGCGAACTTACTGAGGGTGCACTCGATGCCCTCGTCCAGATCATCGATGAAGATATTAAAGAGGACCGGCCCCAGCACCGAGCCCTGGGGGACGCCACTAGTGACTGGCCTCCAACTGGACTTGGCTCCATTCACCACGACTCTTTGGGCCCGGCTATCCAGCCAGTTTCTAACCCAACGAAGCGTGCGCCAGTCCAAGCCAAGAGCAGCCAGTTTCTTGAGGAGAATGCTGTGGGAGACGGTGTCAAAAGCCTTGCTGAAGTCAAGGTAGACCACATCCACAGCCTTTCCCTCATCCACCCAGCGCGTCACTCTGTCATAGAAGGAGATCAGGTTCGTCAGGCATGACCTGCCTTTCATAAAGCCATGCTGACTGGGCCTGATCGCCTGCTTCCCCTTCAAGTGCTGCATGATGACTCTCAGGAGGATCTGCTCCATGAGCTTTCCTGGCACTGAGGTCAAACTGACAGGCCTGTAGTTTCCTGGGTCAGCCCTCCGGCCCTTCTTGTAGATGGGCGTCACGTTTGCTAGCCGCCAGTCGATTGGGACCTCCCCCGATAGCCAGGACTGTTGATAAATGATGGACAGCGGCTTGGCCAGCTCCTCTGCCAGTTCCCTCAGTACCCTTGGGTGGATCCCATCCGGCCCCATCGACTTGTGCACATCTAAGTGCCGTAGTAGGTCACCAACCAGTTCTTCATGGATAATGAGGGCCACATCCTGCTCCCCATCCCCTTCCACCAGCTCAGGGTACTGAGTATCCAGAGAACAACCGGTATTGCCGCTAAAGACTGAGGCAAAGAAGGCATTGAGCACCTCCGCCTTTTCCTCATCTCTTGTAACTAAGTTTCCCCCCGCATCCAGTAAAGGATGGAGATTCTCCTTAGTCCTCCTTTTTGTGTTGATGTATTTATAGAAACGTTTTTTGTTATCTTTAACGGCAGTAGCCAGATTGAGCTCCAGATGAGCTTTGGCCTTCCTAATTTTGTCCCTGCACAGCCTCGCTACTTCTTTAAAGTCCTCCTTAGTGGCCTGCCCACTTTTCCAAAGCTTATAAACCCTCTTTTTCCTCCTACTGTGCAGGGTTGCTTGAACTTTTCCAAAGCTTTGCCTATATGAAAGATTTAAAAATGATGAATCAGTAAATTCTGGGGGAAGGAGCGGTTGAGTGGAATTTTCCTATCCCCTCTTTTCTGCCCAGGTCACTGGCAACACTCCCATTTATATAAATGGAATCAAGGTTTCGTGTACATTCTTGGCTGTAATATTGTGCCGATAGGTGTTTTTTCTGAAAACTTTCTATGGAAAATATTTTTGTGAAAAATCTAATTTTCTTCTCCCATCATTAAGTTGCATAGGGAAACAACCCTTAAGCACTGTGAGCTGTAGCACAGCAGGTTAATAAAATCATTTGCATTTTATCAAAGACTAATGAAATGTTCTCAAAAAAGTTCCAAATCTGTCAGTACCTGCTGATGTAATTTCATTAATTTACAGTAAAATGATAGGTCCTGGTCACCCTGCTTATAGATATTTTCCATGACCTCTTACAGAATAGGAGAAGCAGTTTCTGCTGTTAGGAAGGAAAGCAGGTAAACTCAAGGCGAAACAGTCATCCTGCCTCAGCCTATTTGGTGTGAAGGGAGTTGGGATTTCTGAGGAATAACTGGGGGGAAGCATAGGTTTTCATTGATAAATATAAATATAGCCCAAGTGCCATAGTTCATTGCTGAGGTGACAAATGCCTTTGGAAATCCAAAAGTCCAGAGCAACCACCCAAACGGCTTGGAGAGCCTCTGCTCCCATTGCTGCCACAGGAACAGATGTGCATGCCTTTTTCTTCTGTTTAATAGTAAAGTCCACCTGTGAGTGTCAAAGCAATGGTGGTATTGTCCAAAGAGTCTAGATGAGGGAAGCTCCCTGACAAGAGGGACAGGCTTTGCCTCAGGTGACTTCAGCTCCCTAAGGGTCAAATATGTACTGTAAAAGAACACATTCTTGAATTTATCTTTTAAATAGATGAAATACATATAAAACAAATACTTTAAAGTAGCACTCTTGGCAGGACAAACTGTCTCTCTCTCTGCCTTTCTCTTTCTCTTTCTCCCCCTCCCTCAGATGCATGTTTTTTCAGCTGGACAAGTTCTGTCATCTGTTTCACAGGATACCCTCTCAAAATGTTTGCACCAACACCTCTGAGGAGCAGTGGAGTATGGGGAGGAAAGAGGGGATGGAAAACCTGTGTACTGCCAATGCCAAAACTGTAAACTGGTGTTCAAAATATGTATCTCCCAGCATGGGATAATCATCTTCCAGAGGTGCCTGTCTATCTGTTGACCACGTAGGTGAAGAAACTTAGATGAATGAACCCATTTAGGTGCCAAAGCAGAGGTGCCTGCTGCACATTGTGTACCTCAGAGAGCACTGGGCCTCTAGCTGACGCTCCAGAGGGTAAGTCCTTTGTCGTACCTGCCAGGCCTATGCAGGTATCTTCTCTCTGCAAGGATGTCTAAAGTGGCACTACATGTATTTTCCTGGGCACTTGAATTGCTCTTATAGTTCAGCTTGAGACAGTTATGGTTAACTTCAGTTAACAAGGTGTGTGGTGGTCTCTCTCTAGTGTTATACACAAAGACCACGCATGGACCTCATGTCCCAGCCTTTTTCACCAAGTCTGGAGCTGTCTACAGGAAGGCTCATTGTGTGTCTCTTTTTGTGTGAGTGGTAGGGAGCAGAGTACAAAAAACAAGTATGAAAACAGTGCAGCCAGGGCTAACCGATAACACACCCCTGTTTGAGTTCTAGTGGATGGAAAAAAAAAAGAAAATAGCTCAAATCATCCTTGAAAGAAAGTGCTTTTTAAGTGGTTATGCAATGAAATAAAGGAATGATTTCCAAGGGAGTTATAGACCCCAAACAAAGTGCAGAGGAGGAGGACTCGTGGTCTTGCATCTTCCTTCTCTGTACTACCCTTGTTCTGGATATCATCTGTGGCGTTGTGAGCATGTGCCTGTGGCTTCCAGCAGCATCCCCCAGCAGGAGCAATTATTCTGCTTGTGCACCTGGGAAGCAATTTGCTGCTGCCATGAACTAGCAGTAAAGCATCTCGTGTTACTGGCCAGTAGGCTTGAGGGCTTCACCTGTTCCATCTTTGGCTGCCTACCAGCCCTGTAAAGGGAGTGGATATCTTTTATTCTGTGCCTACATTAGCCATAGGAAGGAAATAATGACTAGAGGAGTTTCTTATTCCCTTGCAAGAGTGTGTGGTCCAAGCTGTAGTCTCACTCCATGCACATGAATTTTAATTCATTTTAACATGCTATTTTTTAAAAAGAACTTATGGAGAAATCTCCCTCTTGCTTTCCAGTATATCCATGGAAGGCCCGTGTGCTTAAAATCCTTGGGCATGCCATAGAAGATACAACCTGTTTTAATTATATGTTGTTTGCTGACCATTAAATAAAGATGGAATAAATTGTCCCATTTTCTGTCTCCGGGGCTGGTTATTTGAGCGTATTACTCATCTGGGGAGAGTGCATTGTATTGCCAAGGCTGAGAGCACACACATTTATCATTAGTAACAGCACAGGGATGACTTGCTTTCCTGTAGCCTTGTCTTTTGTTCGTGAGATTAACTTGTTTTCAACATTGCAAATTCAATGTTACGGAACAATTCCATACTCAGTCATTGGAGAGCTGAATATGTTTTTTCCTTCTGTAGCAGTGCAGGGTTTTCCTTTCTTGACTCTGCTTTTGAGATTTTACAGCTATTACTTAGAAGTGTAATAGTGCATCAGGCTTTAAATACAGGGGAAGGCAAGGTGTTTTCACTCTGCAGGTGGACACATGTGGTCTTCCTTTGGATCCATTCTGCTTGCCAATGAAAATATTGCACCTGAAGAGTTTATGGACTCGAACATAATGGCACCTTTAATCCAAAATCCGGCATTTACTCAAACCCAAACCAAAACCATTTCATATTCAGAGCTGGGGACTCTGCTCAGCCCTCTCTCTGATTTTTGACCCTACTGCAAAGTCAAGTTTCTCCATTTGGGTGTGAAATACGAATTTAAATGCATGACATTGTTACCCTTCGTTTTCTAACAGTGATAGATTTGTTGACTTCAGTGACAAGATGGACAAGGTAGGAAGAAGGACTGATGTAAGTGAAGGTGGTCATTTATTCTGCCCTGTCTAATGTGATGCGACAGTCAAGATCTTGCTTTGTTTTGTGCTTAAAGAGATTCTGTGGAGACATCTTAAAAGTGAGGCTTGGGTAGGTGCACGTGAAAAGGAGGGAGAAGAGCTTCACCGCTACCTTTCAGCACTCATGTCAGAACTTGCTGCTAACTTCCAGCTGGAGTTCCCACCAGAAACCAAGCTCCAAAGCCATCAGTGGGTTTGATCTGTGGTCCCTTACCAGCCGCGCTTCTATGAATCCACGGCAGCAGGAGGTCATTGCTAGGCTTAGATCTCCAAAGAGTCCCCTGGGGATCACGCTGCCTTTCCCTCAGATGCTGCAAAGAAAAGCGGCTTCCAGATGCCTGTGCCCATCCACTGTCAGTTTCTTGCTCCATCTAATGAATTAATAACAGCATGGCAACTTATTAGTGCTCCTGGGGCACTTCCCAGCACCTCCTGGTGTCTCAGTGGAAGAGGGGAGAGCAGTCTCTTTGAGGCAGGGGAGATTTTATTCCCTGTCACATAGAGCTTGGTGCAGACAGCCTGTCACACAGGTGAGGAGACCTGCCTTCAAAGTGAGAAGGGAAGGCAGCGGCTGGCTCACGTCTGGGCTGCCTCCCGCCAGCCAGCCCACTGGCAGGGGATGAATATTGCATTATTCCCCGGGAACAAAGGATACGGATTCTTTGCGCTTATAGGGAAAAGGTTGGAGGCAGCTCCAGGGCACTGTGTGAAAGGAAATAAAAAAGCAATTGTAAATCATTACAACCCAATGAGGGGAAAAAAAAAAAAAAAGAAAAAAGAAAATAAAAAAGGAGCCTATTGTGTTTTATTACTGCACTAAATCAATGAGAAAGGAGGTGGGTGATTTATCAAGGTGGAATCCACATTGCTTACAATGCCCGAATTTGCGTTCATTAGAACGTCAGTTTTCTGATCAAATGATTTTGCTTTCATTAGCCTTCCTCTACATTCAGCCCCACAAAAGAGCTTGCTCCTGCTCTCAAGTAAAAAATCCCAACTGCGGAGAAGTGGAGTGGCAATGTAACTCTCTCTCTCAAGGTGAGCACAATTAGATTTAAAAACCCTAGCAAACCCCAGGGCCCCCAGATCTCTTTACATAGTCACAGCAATAACTAATAATGCTGAATGCTCTGACTGGCTTTTATCCCTGTTATTGAAAGCCATCACTAGGGCATACGCTAGCATAAATAACTCATCGCAAACAGCAAAAAGAAAGTTGAACGACAGCAAAAAGAAAGTTGAACTAAGCTGTTCGACAAACGCTTTGTTCAAAATTAGGTGATGGTTAATTCCAAGCATAGAAAGAACATTGTTATAAAATACTTTAATTTCACCTCCATTGTCAATATTCCCCTTTTATATGCTATCTATGCTGTTTTATTGCACTTTCTCTTTTCATTAATCCCTGATCCTCCATAATGCTGTGGGACAGCTTCAGCAGACACTCACACATTCATAAGGACGATCGTCTTGGTGTCTCCACGTAAATTAATTGAAGGGGAGAGAGGACAGTGTGTGTGCAGAATGGAAATCTCTTCACAGCTGAGTAGATCTTGGGGGCAGAGAGAGAAAAGATACTACAGAAGCTATCATGTTGTTACTTGGTAATGAAAACATCTGAAACATAACTTTGGATAGGACAATATATCATATGTGATAAATGTGCCTGCATGGTAGATACGTATGGAGGGGATGTGAACTTGGTGGTTGGTGTCTGGAGGAGAAACAGGTTAACGGTACCATAGAGGTAATGAGAGAACTGTAATAAAAATGGTAACATTTGCTAAAAGCTTCAGACTAGCTTTTACATAAGGAAAGGCTAACTAGGTAGGACTATTCAGCTTGGAAAAGAGGTTACTGAAAAGGTTATGGCACGGGCTTATGAGTTATAAGGAACAGTGAACAGCAGACTCTCCCATCCACTTTAAAAACTAAAGGGCATCAAAGAAGATTAGCAAGTAGCAAGCTGAAAACAAACAAAAGGAGTTATTTCTTCACACAGGTAGTAAGTAATGTTCATAGCAGTTGGTGGAAATGCTGAACTGCCTCTTATGAAACAGTAATTCATAGCAGAAAAATTCTACATGGGCTGTTGAGTTTAAGGAAATTGCCTTTGGCTGGCAAAGTCCTTGAGCTGCAAAACCTGCAAGCCTGGAGGAGTATCTGGGGAAATGTCTGTACATGCTGGCTCTGTTCTTCTTCAGATGGCCAGATAGGGAACTAGGAGGATCTTTGATCTGACCCAGTAAAGCCCTGCTTGCGGTCTTAACATTCAGGAAGGGTTTCTGTCCCTCTGTGTCTGTTCCAGAGGCTTGTCTGTGGGAGGGTCGGCTTGAAACATTTTGAAAGGTTTTCTTGTTCTTCCACATGCACACTGCTGCTCGCTGGTTTAACCATATGGGTGCACACTCCTGTTGCTACAGCCTGGGAGACTGGCATGCTGAATGGAACAAAATCCTGTGCTTATTCTCTTAAAGTATGTTCGTAGTACTTTTTAAAACATTTTTTTTTCTTTTTATTTTTCCCAATCACAAAAAACACAGCTATACACTAACGAACTAAATGTACTGGGCTTAATTATCTGTTTCTGTACTAGGGAAAGACTTGGGAAGTGAAAGATAGCATAAGTTACCATGGGAATTTTGGGGGTCCACTGTTTTCCAGAGTGCATTGCAAGGTCTGCCAGCTCCTGATATGAAGATAGCTACTTCAGAGCTGCTCTAATTTATGCTTATCTTTCTACAAGCTTTGGGAAACAAGTAGCAGGAGAGTAGTGCACTTCAATTAAGTCCTTGATGCACTCCTTATCCTGAGGACCGTAAGCATGACAGCCTTTATTGTCTGCTCCTTGTGTCTGCTTCTAGAGGATACACAGCAAAAGGGACAAAGAGATGAAGGGAGGGAAGTCCTCTGTAGGTAACAGGAGGGTCATTTCTTCTGGTTTTAAATACCTTTGGGTTTATTTTTTTTTTTTTTTTTTTTTTTCCTATTGTTGAAAATGCAGCCTATTGCTGGTGATCTAAGCTCACTTTAGTTTGTCAGGCCTGCTAGATTGCTGCAGGCAAATTGAACATAGGTTTAGAGACTTCCTGAGCTCTCCTGTCTTTGTTGATTGGAATTCCTCCACCCTCATCATCAGCCCACCCTCTGCATACTGCATCCACTTGCCTAATTCACGTCAGTGAAATGAACAAGAGAATGCATCCTTCCAAAATGAAAATATCAGCTGGGAACCCACTGCCTTGTCATTTCCCTCCTCCCCACCTTTTCTTGCTCTCTCAGAAATGTTTATGCTTTCATTCCTCCCCAGCCTGCCAGGAGCAGCCACTAAGCCATTTGACTTTAAATGATGAGTCTGTAGTTGGGGAGGGCACGAGGGTGGTCTCCTAAGCACGGCTGGGAGTTATTACTGCAGGTTAATTACTAGGGGAATTTATGTGGTGAGCATCAATCAAATCAGAGGCACATCAAATTCTGCTGTATAAGCTGGCCTGTGCTCAGACTGCATAAGATGACTTTTGTCTTAATATTATTACTTTATTTGTCAACTGAATATATAGCCCAAACATATTCTGAAAAGGGGAGCTCAAAAACCCTCAGATGTCGCAGGACTATGAATGTCAGGCTGCATATCAAACATAGAGTTGGACTGCCTGGGGTGAGTGAGTGATTATAACAATTTGGCATTGGTGGGAAAGCACTGGTAATGGATGACAACACATTGCCTTTGCTTAGGGTTACTGAATCATGTAAGAGAATTATGGAGTGAAGGGTAATATGTATGGGCCAGTTCTGCTGGTGGGAGTGAGGGAATGCACCAGACAAAAGCAGGCTTGTTGCACTGGTATTTCCTTCGTCAGATGAGAGCCTCTTTTAAACACGTGCAAACAAATGCATATTGCTCCCTTCTGGAACTGAGAAGGCAATGTTTGCCAAATAAAAATGATCGGTTGATCCATGGTAATAAATGCTATTTCTAACTGTTCCATACAGGATACAAGAGAATCAGAGGGGAAGAAAACTGCAAAAAAAAATAATATATATATATATATATATATATATATATATATATATATATATGTTTAGAAAAAACTCAGCTGCCCCATTAAAGTCAGAGCCCAAGCCAAAGAGGCAACCTGCTCCCATCCTCCTGCATCGTAACACTTCCCTTGTCCCCCAGTTCACCATAAGAAGTGGCTCCCAGGTGTTCCTCAGCATTTCCTCTTGTGCCCTGTGGGACGCATCGTGTTGGTCCCAAGCTACTGGTTTCATCTCTTCTTGGCCTCATAGGGATGGCTCAGAGAAAGGTGTGTGAGACATGAGCTGGATATTTCTTGCCCATGGGCCTTGCCCTTTCCCATGCTGGAAACACTGGGGTGACACTGCTCACTGTGTTCAGACCAGCACAGAGCTTCAGGGCTTTTATGAGCTGCTGGGATCCTTCAGCTCTGGGACATTGTGGAAGTCCTCCTCACTGCAGAGTTGGTGTTTCCAGAGGGAGGAGTAAGCTGAAGCACATTCATTTTTTCACTGCTCTAGATGTTCTTATTATCTGAAGTGCTTCAGGTGAACTCATGGCTTGGGGCTTCATTTGGAGGGCCACAAAGATGTGGTGACCAATTTCCTCAAGCACTTAGCCAGGTGTAGGCACAGCGGTGGCTGCGAGTGCCTGTCCCCTCTGGGGCCACCACAGAAGGGAGATGGGCTCAGCTGGGACTACAAGCTGGATTTGGCCCTCAGGTGACTCCCTCATTGAACTGGGTGCAAAGGAAAGGCCTATCTGATATTAGGTTAAATGAATTAAATGATGACCAATGAAACTCAGTAACCTACAGATTAACAGTTCCAGTGGACAAATGTATTTTAAAGAAAAGATTGAACAAAACCGCAAAGGTTATAAAAAGGTATGCAAGCTCACCCTTTACTTTGTAAAACCATTCTGTTTAAAGCCTTTATGGCCCTTTCACAGCCACAAGATGCAGAACGTGCAAGAGCAGGGCTGTAAAAAAGGCCAGGAGTGTACATGAGGCACCAGCAAGCATAGGCACTGCTGCAGCGACTGCTGCTCGCTGCGGTGAGGTGGTCCGAGGAGATAAACCGTGCCGTGCTCAGACAGCCCAGCAATCGATGAGCCCCCATTGACGGCCTGTGCTCTGTCAGCCTGGAGTGGAAAATCTGCTAAATGTCTGCCTGGTTCAATAAAGTTTTCCTATTAACATTCCTCTGTTGTAAACCTTGGGCATGTGCCATGTAACCACAGAGGGAAACCCAGGAGTGTTATTGCCAAGAGGGGAACGCGTGGCCCCCGGGGTGGTGTAGTGGGATGTCAGCTGGTGTTGGGAGGAGAATGAAGGCAAGAGAAAGAAAGAAGTGTGGGTGGGGGAAAGCAGAGGAGTGGGAATGCTAAGAGATGCAGTTCATAGAACTGTAGGTCAGCCCAAGTTGGAAGGGACCTCGAAAGATCATCAGGTCTGACCTTTTGTAGGAAAAGGGAGCCTCAATGAGGTTATCCAGCACCCTGTGCAATTGCATCTTGAAAGCTTCCAGTGATGGGGCTTCTACCGTGTCCCTGGGGAGCTTGTTCCAGCCATGGATTGTTCTCACTGTTGTACAAAATGTCATTCTTCTGTCAAGAGGAAACCTTTCTTGGTGTGGCCTGTACCCATTACCCCTTGTCTTCTCCATGGAGCTGTTTGTGAAGACAGAGCCTCCACCCTCTCCTTTGCCACCCTTTAAGTACTACAATACTGTGATGAGGTCCGCTGATGGCTTGTGGTTATTTTCAATCATTATATCACCCATGTTGTTGACACAGTTACTCACAAGGATGACATACTGCACAGCCACTGAATGTGGCTGTTAACCCTCTCCTATGGATGTATCCTTCCGATGGGAAACAAGATTTAGAAATGTTGTAGAAAAGACCCAGAGGCTATTTTTATTTTTCAACTGGGGGTTATGAAGCGCCAAAGAGAGGAGGAACAGCAGCTGGGAACTTGGAAGAGGATGGGGAACATAGGAACCAAGCTCTCCGTGACTTTCCTGTTTGGCACTTTTCCTGGTGAAAATTTCAGCTTTCACGGTGAAGAAAGCACCTACTGTTCATCTTCAGAAACCCCATTTTCCAGGAGGAAAAGGAGTGGATATCTGGGTGGATACCAGAGAAAACTTCATTTCTTCAGTGACCACCTTTCTTCTGTGAATAGCGGTGGAGATTTATAACATATCCATGCCATGCAATAAGGTCCAAGGCTATGCTGATAGCTATGAAGCTTATGTGCCAAACCCTCCTCAGCACCCTCTGGTTTTATAGCAGAAGGATGCATCCCTCTGCTGTTGCTGGAGCAGTGCAGAGGGAGCTCTGTGCATCAAGACTGGCATTCCCAAGTGGGCTGTAATCTGCTCTCACATAAATAAACAGCATGTAGCTGTCACAAAGGCTTTCATGGATGCAGGGCAGAAAAAAAAAAAAAAAAAAAAGAAAAAAAAAAGAAAAAAAAAAAAAAAAAAGAAAAAGAGAGGATAAATATATGTGGCAATTAAAATATTTTATATTTGAATGAGCCTGGTATCCCATAGAGCTGACCCAGAGTGGGCTCTTGTTAGTAAAAGTAAAGCCAGGCAACTGAATGCTTTTCTTATTCAGCAAAGTAAGGGACTGCTGCAGCTGATCTGATGCTCTCTGCTGACCTATTCCTGCCCTGATGAAGGTGAATCAGACACTGCCTGAAATGTCATTGTCACACAAAACGTCAAGCATTGTCCTCAGATCCTCCAACTTATGACCCTCCTTAAGCCAACAAACTGACTGATTCCCTTTCCTCCTGCTTTCCTTTGTGGTGTCAAGCAAAAACAACTTTCTTTCATGCATTTCATGAAGTCTGCAAAATGCCCTGATGGGTGGAAAATGTACCTCCAGTTTATTGACCAGGTCATAAAATATTTTAAACCCTATAAACAGACAAATAAGCCAAAATGGTTAATCTAAAGACATACGAAATGCTCAAGAATCTATTCACTCCAGGATTTTTGCCAGTTTGCAGCTGCAGTGGTAATTTTGGTGGCTGTGGTTTTAAAGTAGAACAAGTGTGGATGCTACCCTGGTTAACGTACAATACAATGCTAATGTAATGCCAATTATAGATAAACATCTTAATTAAAAACTGAGGAAAGCATGCTTAGATATTTTCTAGAAAGTGAGATTGGAATGTAATCCGAAGCTTTATGAATACAACGTGGGATAAAATAATCTTGATGTTCTGAGGCTTTTCAGTTGGAAATGGCATTTATTTTGAAACAGTGAGGCCCTTCTGCACAGTAATGATCCTGTTTTCAGAAAAGCTGCCTACCATGTTGACAAAAGAAATCAGGTTTTGTCCTCAAACACAAGACGTATGAGTATTTTTTATGTCTTGAAATAATGAGCGCTTTTTCAAAAAAAGGGCTAATTGACCGGCCTGTGCGATTATTGAAACATGAGGCATTTTTGGCAAATGCTCTACACAATAAGGCTGTTGTGGTCATGCAGTCAGCTTATTTTTGCTTGCTTCTCACAGATGCCTGTTAATAAAACACAACAGCTGAATTCAGACCTGATGCAGGCAGAGTCTCTAAGTTCCATGCTGCTCTCAGGGTAAGGAACATAAGTGGAGGAGGATGCTAATGATATTTTGCTGAGGACAGCTGAGGTTAAACAGCAGTCGGGTGTAACTCTTGGTCAGGTAGTTCAGAAGTATCACTGGCCACATCCTCAGGTGGTGCAAGCTGGAGGTCCATCGCACTCCGTGGGCTGTGTTCCTTTCTCCTGGGGTGTTCAGGCACAGCACTACTGCCACTTTCTACCCTGACTTTTTATGCATCAGAAGTCTCTGAATCAAATCTCTAGGGGGTACGTAGGATGAAAAGCACAATGAATTTAGGAGCAGCTACCCAGAAAGCTAACTTAGTGATAAGAACTTGCTAATGAAGTACTCGATTTAAAAAGGAACTGATATTTGAGAGTAACAGGCCAACAATGTAGCTCAGAGAAAATGTTTCAGGCTCTCAGATGTCCCAGCTGATTTTTGAGCTGAATAGATATCAGACAGTCAGAGCTATCTGCACACTGGAGACCAGTGCAAAACGTGCTGCGAAGTCTGCCTTCCAGCTGACAAAACAGTCAAGCCATTACGAGGCAATCTGGCTAGCATTATATCTTTTAATATATTTCCAGACTTTAGTTTCTGAGATCTCCAGAGGATCATGAGCCTCCAAGGTCATCAGGGTTTCGACCTTTCTTTTATTGCCATAGCAACCAAAGCTGTCTTTAGTGTTTAAATTAGTTAATCAATTGCAGCCCTTGATTTACGCTGGTTGGCAGCAGCCATCCTTGAAAGCTATTTCTTGACTAATATGTGCTTTTATCACAGAAGGGTATTCCCACACCTCAGCTGAATAAGACCCTTTGATAGAAGAATTCACTTCATCATCTGAATTCAGTGCCTCATCAGGGGCCAACTAGCATGAATTACTATTATAGATTTATTTTTTTTTTCTCCAGAATCATCTTAATTCTGGTTTACAACCCCTTAGAAGAAGACAGGGGGTCACTTAATTGGGAAAAAGCACAGGCTCTAATTGCTTCCATAGAAGAGGAGAACGTTCCACCTTTGAACTGTGTGTAAATGAAATTACAATGCACAAACAAATTAATCACTTCAAAGAACTCTTTTTGAGTGAGGTCAAAATAGGAACCACTTTCTGTTTAACTGGCATATTCTGATAATCCCCGATTCTTCTGAGAAATATCGTGGAATAACAAAGTGAGGGCAAGGTCACTGACTGAAATGCCCTGGGACCTGAGGCTGTCCATTGATTTACTGTGTGGGTCTGGGTACATTAGCCAGCCCTCTGTGACTCAGTTCCCTGAATTGTGAAGTGCAGCTAATGCCTACCTTGCTCAAGTGGATCAGAGGGGTTAATCAGTGAGTGCTTACTTGTTTCAGATGTCCCCTTCTTCTCTATGTCTCTTCCTCTGTACAACAGGGGGTATCTGTACAAGTACTGGGGCTTGCAATCAATTGTGCTTGTGCACCAAGCTGTCTTAAGAGTCACAGGTTGATGTGGATGGGAAGGGGCCTCTGGAGGTCTCTAGTTCAAGCTGCTGCTCAAAGCAAGTTGTTCAGGATGTGCTGAGACAAGTTTTGAATATCTCCAAGAATGGAGATCCCACAACCTCTCAGGGCAACCTGCAACTTGAGCTGACACTGCTTCACCTCTGCAGAGATGCATTTATGAGGACTACACTCTCCTACCAATACTTTTTCATTCACTAATGTATTTTATTAGGTTTGCACTTAAACCTGCTTCGCCTTCTTAGGCAATCAGTAAAGTTAGGCTGTGGCTGTTTTGTGCCTCTGTAGGCACTTCCTAACAAATCACAAACACATGCTTTCCACAGCAGCTCTGTATTAAAAGTAACTTCTAAAGGTTGGTCAAACTCTGATGTGTCAGTTTTCTTTCTTTGGGTTTTCTTTCTCTTCCAGTCATTGGTGGCAGCTTTACAAATGACAGCATAGAAAAAGTTGGGAAGTTATTGCTGAACTAGTAGAAAACAAGGATAATGTTGTCTCTGTTTTTGATTTTTTTCTCATCTGGATTCCTGGATCTCCCAGCCAACAACATTTAGTTGAAATAATGAACAATCACCTTATTTTTGATGGATGAGAAGTGACGAGTGCCATTTGCAGAGTAAAAAATAATCCCTGCAGTCCAGCATGGTGCTTCTTTCCTTTGCCGTATGGCGGTGGCCCCTCGGGACGTGTTCATTGGGGCTCACTTCTGACAACATGACCTCATCATTATGCTAAACCTATGTTCTTCCTGTCTTTACACAAATAGTCTTGCAACCCAAATGAGCACGCTCTTTGTTATTTTAAAGAGTGGCTGGTACCAAAGCGAATCATTTTTCTTTTGATTAGCATTTTCAAAGGATAACCTTCGTGAAATTTCCACAGAGGCTGCTTCTGCTGCACGGTGCATCTGGTTGAGTTTTAATCATTTAACAATTCTTGGCCTCAAAATGATGTTGTTCCTGGGACTTCTTGGAAGTTGTGACATGACGGCCAGCAGGGACAATGCCTTTTTCCTGATTTGCATTCACTGTGTGATGGGATTCATGTTTTACACTCTGTTTTCTGCCAAGAAGGCTGTTGTTGAGGGGAAGGTGAAAGCAAAGAAGAGTCGTCTTTGTAATGTGTGATGGGAAGGTATCTGTGAAAGATGTTCGACTGAGTGCCAGCTTGGAGAATTAATAAAATCAGAATAATTTTCATATTCTTGCTAAGATCCTTGGGCATATTTCCCCTGCACTTCTAAGAGGACTTTCATTTGGCTAAGTGTTGGTGCAACTTTGATCACAAAGTCGAGAGGCTTTGCCACATGTATCAAGTGCTATCAAATGAGCTGACAAGCACCAGATTTGCAATTCCTCTGGAACAGCACTATTCATTTTCAGAGGGATCAATTAGTTTTGGTGCCCAGAGAAAGGATTTCAGTAGCAACTTAAGGAATTTATTGCTTAAATAAATGAAGTGGGGAAGGCGATGGAGATTAGGATGCAGCTTGCTGGCATTTTGTCTCCTTTATTTTGTTATATTTTAAGCTGATTGCAGGTAGCTGGAGTAGTTTGACTATCACTTTGGCACAGGTTGGCATCAGCACTGAACCTTTTAATTCAATCTTATTTTTGGATGTTACCCTGTGGCTGAGAGACACCCTAGCCCTTTGTGGAGTTCACCAAACAAGACTAATTGTACTGGTGCTGTGCCAAATGCCTTGGTGAGTCGTCCTCGCTATGCTCACATGGACAGCAGTCGTGCTGTGGTTTTGGTTGTAGTTGGGATTCCTCAGGGCCCAGTGGTTGCTGGACACTTTAAAAAGTAACTATAAAAACAAGAGGATGTGGTCAGGGGTGTCCTCTCACTCAAGAGAGGGCAAACCAACAAGATTTAAGAAGACAAGGTCATGGCACCTCAGAGGAGGTTCGCATTTGACGTTTGAATTCATTCTGGGCTTTTTGGTCCTACGCAGGCTGCATTCCTTTATGGGGCAACACCGTATCACTGCTGGTGTGTGGGGGATGATGTATATTCAGGCCTTGGTTGTATAGGAAACCTTTTAAATCATTTCACAGCAGCACCCCTTATGGGAGTAAAACTTAAGTGTGAAAACTGCCTAACAGGGGAAGCAGAGTGAGAGGAACCTTACAAATTAAAAGAAAGACGTAGTGTTTTCTCATTTCAGATATCGAGTACTAAAGCCATAGGATGGCATCTGAAGAGTCAAACTGATGAACAGTCACTGAGTAAAGAAACCTGTGCTAACAGACGCGTGCAAACTGCAAAAAGCAGAGTATGCCTTTGAAGTCCATGCTAGGGAATGTTTTAATTGTGTGCAGATCATTATGTCTTACATTAATTTCAAGTTGCATATGCTTTGCTCTCTCTTTTTTTTTTTTTTTTCCTCTGCACTTCTCCTTTTCTTAGCTTATTTATTTATTTATTTATTTATTTATTTATTTATTTATTTTTCCTTTATTTTTTTCTCTCTGCCCTCCCTCACCCCCCCAGGTTGTTCTTTATTTAAAAAGAAATGGCAGAAACTCTCTATTTCTGTCTTACCATCTGCTCTCACTCCACGGTGGCTTTCCTGTTAGAACGCTGCCACTAGAGCTGCATAGCAGGTACATGCCACTGCAGGCACATACATTTTCTAAAAGCAGCTGTTACTACAGTGGTGTTTGCTTGGAAAATGCTTCAAAGTCAATTAGCATTATAATTGGTTTTAACCCAGGATATTTAAAAGCATGGGAAAATTAAACCAAGGTCTTTATTTAAAAGGAGAAGAGGAATCTAATCTTTACAGCTATTTTTCACTCTTCATTTCAAGTATCAGAAATTTATCATGTCATTTTCTCCTTTCCTTTTTCAAATAGAAGTTTTCCATTTCCTTACAGGCAATTTTCCCTTCCCTTCCCTTCCCTTCCCTTCCCTTCCCTTCCCTTCCCTTCCCTTCCCTTCCCTTCCCTTCCCTTCCCTTCCCTTCCCTTCCCTTCCCTTCCCTTCCCTTCCCTTCCCTTCCCTTCCCTTCCCTTCCCTTCCCTTCCCTTCCCTTCCCTTCCCTTCCCTTCCCTTCCCTTCCCTTCCCTTCCCTTCCCTTCCCTTCCCTTCCCTTCCCTTCCCTTCCCTTCCCTTCCCTTCCCTTCCCCAGGATTCATCACTGTAGTGTCCAAGTGTCTTCCACCATGAGACTCATCATTGTCCTGTACTGCCCTGTCCCTGTTCCTCAGAGTAGCAGAATGTTCAGTGGCATCATTCTGCAAGTAGTAGGAAGAGTTTCTGTTTTGGTTTTGGTTCCTTTTTTTTTTTTAACCCCCCCCCCCTTTTTTTTTTTTTTTTTTTTTTTTTTTCCCACCTTCCAATTAGTGCACAGGGGCTTTCATTTTTCCCTTTCTTTTCCTGTTTGCTCTAATAGCCTTCAATTTCTTCAACCATTCTCAGAGCATCTCCACCTCACAAATATATCTGGATCCGAGCTGATTAATCATGGCGTAGCAGTTTATTGTCTCGGAGGTGTACATAGCAGAGGAAGATTTAATGGGCTTCAAAGGACGAACTCTCAGAGGAACAGAAAGACTTTTAAATTCTTTTTTTGGAGAGCTAGAGAAATTGTCAGGGAAACAATAATAGTGATATAGATAGATATTACAGTGGGCACTGTGGGGAGAGGAGAGGATTTACTTGTAAAATGCACTAGCAGGGGACTCCTTTACTGCCTGACAATGCAAGTTACTCCTGAAAGCCTGCTTTTAAAACTCATTTTATCCACTCTGATCTCTTCATCCAGGATCATTTCTAACAAGTGAAAGATCATAAAAGACTGACTTCTCCAAATTAGCCAGGGATGGTGTTTTCCCTTATTTGATGAAACTAAACTGCAACAAAACCAGGTGAAGCACTCACCAAGAGGGAAAACCTCCGGTTCCTGCAAGCCCTGAGCAGTGTTCCTCCCATCCATTCCCCTTTGCTGAGCAGTTGCTGTGTTGAAAAGTGTGGCTTTTAGTCATCCTGAAATTATTTGGAAGCTTGCCTTGAGGTTGCTGAAGAGGTTTTCAGGACTAGGGTCACCAGTGGGGACCCCAACATGGGACTAGGGGAAGGAGAGGCGCAGTGGGGAACTACATCTGACACTGAGGTGCTCTGGGTGGATTCATGAACTGGTGGGCAATAGGCAATGCCCTGGGACGAACGTGCCAGAAGCAAGACTTTTTTATAGCCTTTGCTATTGTTCAAGGTGCTGAATTTGTTTGGGATTTTTCTTTCATTAACAAATACAAAAAAATATATATATATCTGGCTTTATCTGATTAATATTTCAATCCAATGCTGTTTTCATTTTCAGTACAGAGGCCAATTATGACATAATCCTGCTAGAAATAATATAGGGGATTACTCAATAGTTATTTCTCTCTGCATTTTCTTTACTGAACTCCTTCAGTTTCAGCTTTGTTGTTTTACCTACTTGACAGCAGCCTTCACTTTATAGCTTAATGCTGTTAAAAGTGCTATCATCTGCTTTCTCATTTTATAACTCTGTTTAGCACTAATGATTCATGTGGATAATGTATACACTGTGTAACTGAAAATAAATACCATGGGGTTTGCTGGAAGAAAAGGTAATACAATATTTGAGAGCCTTGTTCCCTGGAGAAAAGGCACTGTAATTGTTTCCATAATGCTCCTGCCTGATTACTGTTGAGCTTTGTAGGCAATGGGACTGTGCTTCTCTTCCCTGCACCTTCCCATCCAGCCCTGAGGACACCCCAGGTGTCCAGCAAGGAAGGAGGGGCACAGCTCAGCCCCGCAGCCCTGGTCCTTTGTCATCCCTTCGGGTCAGCACTCCTCGACCCACCTAACTTACCGAACCTTGTGGCCAAACTGCCTGGTTTCATCTTGGGTAGTTATATTCCAAATGTTTGCGGCTGGGCTGCTGGGTTTTGGTGGATGTGACTCAACGCCATGCTGTAGTCACAGGAACACACTTCATCCATCACATAACGCCGGGGAGAATTGCTGAGTTTCTGAGGCATGCTGTTTTAATCTGCACGGCCCGCAGTGCTCTTGGTGGAGGGAGCTCACCACAAATCACAGCCACAGGTGTTTTGTTTTTCTTTTTTCTTCTTTCTGAAATCCAGAGGGTATAACACACGGTTTATAGTTTCAAAAGTAACCAGTGATTATGTTGCCTCACCACTGACGGGGATCTCCTTGCAGAAGGCTGAGTTTCAGATGCTGAATGCTTAATGCCAGGGAAGGAGTCAGCCAAGTGTGTTAAGCCTCTCTCATTTCATTTGTGATTCTCTGAGGTGGTCACCATGAGTACCCAGCTCCCCTCCTTGCCCATTAGTCCTTGGGACAGAAATCAGGCCATCAGTCCATGTTCATTAGTTCCGGATCTCAGCACTGCAAAATCACCTGGCCGTACAAGAGTGACCTGGGACAGGCATGAAACCACGGTCATATTCCTGTTGAATTAACCAAGATGCATATTAAGTTTTGTGATGGCTGTTGGGTGACAGAAGATGTGGTACAGCCTGAATTAGAGTGCTTTAGGTCACTTGAAACAAAGTCATCAAGGAAAAAGCAATCCTTTTTTTTTTTTTTTTTTTTAATCAAACTTGAATAATCGTAGTAACATTTTACCTGTTCAGTACTTTCATGTTTTCAATATCCTAAATCTGGATATTGAGTCTTGTGGACCCACCACCACACTTAGTCCCACAAAATACTGCAAATCCTGAATACACAAATTGCACCCCATGACCGCAGTTCGGGCTCCTCGTAGAAAATTCCCTCCAGCTCTTACCTCTCCCAACTTTGTGTTTTTGTCATTTGCTGAACAGATTGTAGCTTCAGACAAATAGCTTCCCAAAAATAACTAGAGGTGGTAGCAGCCATGTCAAGGATATTATAAAATCCTGCTGTCTGTGCTGTTTTGCTTAATCCTGAGAACACAGCCAAGAGAATCAAGCTCTGAACAGAAGGGATGTAAAATCTCCTTATTCAGTATAATGACAGATAGCATACTTTGCCCTTTTGCAGATCTTTATGAATGGTTAAAGTTATGGCTAGGCTTGGATTAAGCAGCATTTCTACCAAAATATTGCATTTGGGTCTTTCAGACATTGAGTCGCTTGAAAGATGGAGGAACATTTAATCTTACGCCCACACAGACATCTTAATTTCCAAAACAGGATCTTTCCTGACGTTTAATGACTCTCCAGCATGTGTTGAAACTGAATGCTGAAAGGAAAATACATCAGTCAGCAAGGGAGTGCTAAAGCTCTTTCTGTACTCATTCAAACATCATTGTCAGCATCTTTTGGGGGGTTTATACATGCTAAGTGTTCTGGACAATGCTCTTTATATCCTGGAAGATCTTTGTCATGTGTATTTCACGTAGCAACTACTCTTTTTCATGAATGCCACAGAAGTATTTCACTAGCCAGTTCTTTCTTACTCTGAGCAAAAGGCTCCAGTTCTCCAGGAGCTGGTTCTCTGCCTTGCCTGGGTTACTGATTTCGTCTGTGTCCGGTCCTTTCCACAAGTCATTTGTGCCTCTTGAGCTTGACTCAGACCAGCTGGAAAATGGAATGAAAAATAGAAACTCTGGAAACTGCTTACTGCTTCTCATTTGAGCTCTCCTCCATAGATGCAGTTCATTTAAAAATATACACATATAGGTGTTGGAGATTAAATACCATGTAATTCTAATCTCTTTCCTGTTTTAATGACAAAATTTTCTAAATTAGAATTTTTGTGAATGAGGGAGACTTTGAGCGAATGCTGTTGTGTCACTCAGTCAGTATTAGGGCTGAGAGCTGTCAACGAAATAAAGGCAAGGCTTTGTATGATCTCTAATTATAGTTGATTTTTAGTCTGGTTAATTTGCCACCTTTTTAATGGGCTTGGCAGCATTTGAAGGTGTCAGGAGCTTATGTGAGGATGAGAATATCCCTTAGTGGTGTTCAGTGCCTTGCTGGGACCGGACTCCCCTGCAACTGCTCCCTGCATCTGCAGGACTGCTGGGCCCAGGTATTTGTTCCCCTGCTGACCCCCTCCAGATGTCTTGCTGTCAGTGGGGAGCATAACACAACTGTTAATACCAAATGAAATAATGCAGTGACTCTCTCCTTCCCTCCCACAATTATTTGTGTCTCACTGAGTCCTGGCTGAACGAATTTTTAACTTTTACTGTGGAAAAAAATGTCAAAATGAAACGTAGCAGCAGGCATTTTTTTCTGGCAGCTAGATCTCTGCTGTTTTTTTTTGTTTTTTTTTTTCCTCCTAAAAAAGGGACAAATTCTCTTTATTTCCTTTACATTAGTTTTGATCATTCATTTTTTCTTCTGATTGCAAAAAGATTTAAAAAAATAGGGATTTAGA
Organism: Aythya fuligula; assembly: GCF_009819795.1. NCBI lineage: Eukaryota > Metazoa > Chordata > Aves > Anseriformes > Anatidae > Aythya > Aythya fuligula. The sequence goes on from NC_045559.1 coordinate 180,225,630, forward strand.
GAAGAGGGTGAAATAGTAAATTTGATCTTCTCACTAGCTGCAACTTTGAAATATGAATTGTAATACCAGCAGCATCCATGGGTATAGGAGAACACTAAATGGTTTTTTTTTTTTTTTTTCTATCTGCTTTTTGGCACTGGCCCACTATTGCTCCATTCAGAATCACTTTCTGTGAAGACAGAAGTCCTTCTGGGGAGAGTGGCCTCAGCTCGGTTGCACAGACATGGCCAGGAGGTGCTGGTTCGATAGCACCTGGGTAAGAAAAACACTCAGACTGTGCTTTGAAGAGCTTAGTGGTATGGTTTAGAGGAGGTCTTGTTAGTGTTAGGTCAGAGGTTGGACTAGGTGATCTCGGAGGTCTCTTCCAACCTAGTTGATTCTGTGATTCTGTGAATTACTGGTTTAGATGCTGTTTGTTGGGGCTAACAAGGAAGGCAGTAGCACAGATAATCTTGGGTCCTGTGAAATGTCAGGAACCCTGAGCTGTGAACTGTTGGATGGTCTACATTCAGGGCATGCAACAGTTACTCCAGTTTGGTCATTCAAGTTCTTATAGGATTTTCCTACAAGAAAGCAGCTCTATTCATCATTCGTGCTGTCAAAAAAAGAGGATTTCTTCCTGAGAGGTTGTTGCTGTACCTTTAGATAAAGGCAGGGCCACGCAGGGGGGGCAATCACTGGCACCAAGTGGAGCTGCCTGCAGGCTCCTGTTACCATCACCCCTTTATCCGATGGCTGATGGAGATATGCAGCACACCACAGCCCTGAAATTAGTCTGCAATCAAATGCATGGCTTTGTCAAAAAGTTCTCATGCAGAATAGGTGCCTTAATTTCATTTTAATAGGTGCAGTACTCTCTGCACTGCCATTTGTTAGCAAATGCCTCTGTTAAACTCAGAAGTGTTTTTTCGTGGTTGATTAGTTTTATTCTGCTCCTTGGGAAAGGTATATAGTTATCAGTATGCTTAGTCCTTCTATAAAGTTAAATCATTTAGTATCCAAAAGATAGTAATTGTAATTTACATCTTGAAACAAAATTGGTATGAAATATACTGAGATAAAACAATCCAAAATTTCATTTTTTAAATCCTTTAAAATATAAATAGATTGAAACAGTGATTTTGAATAGATTCAAATTCTGCTGAACCAGTAACAAACACTATTGAACTTTTATTGATATTGTTTTGGCTTGGAATTTTCTTTTGTTCAGTTGCTCCGTTTGCATGATTCCTTAGGAAAAGGCATTTTTGAAAGAGATAGGAAAGAACGAGAAAGAAAGATTTTTAGCCATAAATCTATTGCTTTTCCTCTTGCTGGCATACGGTGCCTACTTTAATTTTCTTCAAATTAAAAAAATGGCAGAAGAATTGCTGTGCTGAAGCTGCAGACACATCTTTCTGACTTTAATCGTCTTCTACACATTATGTCTGTAACTGCTTGTCCCTGCTGCTCAGTAGTTGCATTATTCAAATCTGAACTTTTCATCTGACTTTCCTTCTAAAGTTTGTCAGAAACTATCGAATTCACAATTTCACGTCTAAATTTGTTTTTACTGAAATGTCAATTAAAAAAAAAAACCTGGTCCAGTTTCCAAGTTAACGTACAAAGAGATTTCAATTCTATTTTATTTTTTTTCCCTGCATACAGAGCTGGTAGAGGAAAATCCCTCAACAGGATTTACAAGAGTGCAAGGTCTCTTTTTTCAATAGATCCTGCTTGCTTCTTTCCATACGTCTTGCCAGCTATAGCGAATGTTTCCTTCTCATCCTTCCCCATGGAGGTTGTTCACTGGTCCATCACTGCCTCCTCCACTGCCTCCTTAGCTGTTCCTTTTTTCACAGTGCTCATGGAGAGGTAATTCAGCAATTCTGACTTAAACAACATTCAGGTAGATATTCTTCCTATCAAAGCAGAGGTAATACTCATTATAACTATTTCCTTACCTTTCCACTGACTTGTTTATCAATGTCTGACTTTTGATTTGGTTGCTTAAGTAGTTCATGGCAGGATAAATGAAAGCCCATGGAGTATAGGCTTGTTTTAGTCAGAGAATGCACACTGTTAATGTTGAAGTGCAAACTCTGGTCTGCTTAAAGCACAAAAAGGTAAATGTTCAAAAATCAAGGGTAAATTCTCCTTCATACATTTTTTATAAGCACATATAATCTCTTGACTTCTCTTCCTTTTTTGATAAGATTCATTTTGATCTCTGAAAGAAGAAATAAGATGATCTGTAATGGGTATTTCTTGTGCCTGGAGCATCCATCATGACATATAAGCAAAAATGGTTTGTCTTTTCTGAGATGTACTGGCAGCAGTGGAAGGGAGTGGGTCAGCTTCATAACAGGAGCTCTGTCAGGCTCCATGTAATCAGTGTCTGTTTTAGAAAGCATCTGATTTTAGAAAGCTAGATGGTCTAACAGTGGCTGAATTGGTTCTTTCCTAAAGTTGTTCTTGTTCTTCCTGTCAAGTTCTGAAACACTGAAAGAGAGCAGGTGGAAGAGGTAGGACACGTAAGGCTTCTTCACTTTTAAAGGATTAAGGCATTTCATATTTGCACTGCTCCTTGTGATGCCAGTAGAAATCTTACATACGGTGCAAAGGTAGAGCTGTGGCCCGAGGACTGCAGAACATAGGGAAAATACAGGCTCTCCGCTTGCTCATTAAGAGTATTCTTTTCTTATCTACAAATATATGCAGATAGGATGCTAATTATGTGTATCCATCTGTTGTATTTAAAGTGTCATAAATGTAGATACTAAGTCTAAAGCTGTTCATAGAAACTTAGTATATTTCAAGTCCTTCTTTTTAGAGCATGTTTTTTTAGAATACAATTTGCATCTGGAACAAAGTTTAAGAGGCTGGAAGGCCTGCAGGTTGCTTGCCAGATACTGATGAACCATATCTTTCTTCTTGTTTGGGAGCTTCCATGACAAAATATTTAACTCAGCCTGGCCACAGCTCTTACCATTTCTCTGACATCTGCTCCCAGCACAAGGACTGTACATCTTCTAAATGCTAGGGGCAGAGGTGGCCAGGATGCTTTCCTTCTTTCTTCAGCAAGTGACCGTTGTGACCAGGTAACCTGCTGGAGAATTAAATCACTCTGAGTATTTCTGTGACTTATTTTTACATGACTTATTTGCCATGTATGCAGGATTTTTGCGACATTCTCTGGCACAAATAAAGCTTTGGAAAGGAGAAAGAGGAAAGTGTTTTAAGGTACCTTACAGAAAGGTGGTAGGACTGCCAGAAATAAACTGGAATTTTTATTTCAGAACTAAAAAAAAAAAAAAAAAAACAAAACACAAACTTTTCAGAACTAAAATTCAAAAATAAATAAATAAGTAAAATAAAAGAATCAGGGAAAGATCAAGGCAATGCATTGATACAGCAGATGAAGAGTTCCAGATGTCTAGCACTCTCTTTTCCTCTTCCAGTTCAAAGCAAACCCACGTAACACATGGCTTGCTTAAGGAACAAAGCTTTTGAATTTGCCTCCTGAGCATTATTTTAAAAATGAGGATTGCTTGCACAACAGCTCTGACAAGAAGCCTCCTGAGGTAGCAGAGTGGATTTTCCCCCATCCTTGCCTGACCGCCCAGCACAGACCCTGACCCTGGCAGTGTTCCTGCCTTCACCCTCTCTCTCAGATGTGGCTTCAGAGATCTGGGTGACAAAAAGACCTGGATATTTATAGTTTTGTAGTTTCCTGCTGTGATCCAGTGAGGAGTGCTGCTTTATGGAGACTCCAGCTCTGTTACAGCAGCTGATAAGAACCTGCATTAGATGATATCACAAAACACTAGGTGCTTTTCAGAAAAGGCAAGCAGCTGCTTTTCAAGCAAGATGAACCAACAATAAATAAGGAGAGGGAAAATAAATCTGTCTGCTGGTGGCTTCAGTCCGACACTGAAGCATTGCAGGAAAGCAGACAGGTACCATCCTGGTAAGTCTTGGTGAGACCTGCTATGAGATCAGGGAGCTACAAACAAGTAGTGAGCCTCAATATGCTAGGAGGCCATTGGATCTGGATACTGAAGGGGTCTCTATGTAGTTCTGTCCTCGTTTTTACTGCAGTTTGATATCTGTGCCTGGTAAGGACACAGACAGAGATCATGGAGCATGTACAAGATTGCCTTCAGAGAGACGTTATCTTAGCAATAAGATGAGCTCATCCTTGTCTTGCTGAGGAAAGAGCATTAAGGGCAATATCCTTGTATCTCATACTGCATTCTTGCTTGCACGTATTAACATCAATTGGTATTAGCCAGAAAGTTTGCTGAGGGCATCTTAGAAGTTTATGTGTATCACATGGAAGAATCAGGAGGATCTTTTTCCTGAAATGTTTTAATGTTAAAGTAATTTCCGTCACACCACAGCTTCCACACTGCCACCAAGGAGAAGGAGGCTAAACTAAAGCTCAGGTCAGATTCAGGATCTAAGGTCCTTGCATTCTTGTGATGTAGAAGCTTCAAAAAAATGCAACACTCAACCAACACTGAGTCACCTTATGTGACAGATGTCTAGGGACCATTCTAGGAATCTGCTTTTTCTCAGTTACTGACACTGCATTGGGCACTACACAGCTGTTGGGTCACTGAGAAATATTTCTTGTTGGAAGTCAGCATGCAATAAGGTGATGTGCCTCTTCCCAGAGGCTCATGGCTACTGGAAGTGAAGCTTTGTGAACGTGTGAATAGCTTCCCAGGCACATTGAGGAAGATTTGACAAGAGATAGGTAATACCTATTGAAAGCAAGTCCTACTGCATTCTCCAAGTTCTATCAGGAATGCTTAACCAAGTCTGAACAGCTTCAGGCTGGCAGGCAATAGCTATTAAAGCTGCAAAGAAATGTAATCGATTTATATTTTGTATATTGACTACTACACTTTCCAAGTACCCCTTCCTTTATCGATGCTGTCACAGTCGGTGTGCCATCAGCAGTAACACAGTCGGTGTTTTTCTTCATGGATGGAGCAATGGAAGTGTAGCTAATGCAATCCATCACCCAGCCTGAGATGCTCCAGGATTTGCAGCAAAAGAGGGTTGACATATTTTCAAAATTTTGAGAAGAGTTTCTCCCCCTATGACCTGAATTGGGAGTTATACAGAAGTCTTTTTAATATTAAAGTATTTCCTTTTTTCTATGAGGTCTTTAAAATAAAGCCTTTGGGGCTGTTAATATCTCTGATGTTATTGCTTTGAAGACTGCATAATATGATTTTAAAGGAGAAAGCTTTTAAAGGACTCATCCATTTCAAACATTGGCAATCAGGCTGACTTTGTAGCTCTAGATGCAAGTGGAAACTTTGATATGACAGAAGTTAAAGGCAAAAGATTTTACATGACAGTTTGAACAGATGCGTGTTTCTAAGTGCTGAACTTTCATTTGCTAGGATTTCATTTATTGAAGGATGCTCTATAAAACTGCAACTATCTCACTGCATCTGACTGTAAATTGTTAAATGTAAAAGATCTACTTCTGGCTTTTATGTAGCTAATTCAATAAAGATAAAAATAAGCTTTTCTACTCAATAGTGAAGAATCCATAAGAATTTTAGCACATGAAGCCCTGTGTCAACTTGGAAGGAAAAACTAGACAGAACAAGCAGTATCTTCTTTAAAAAGGCCAGAAAGGAATGTCTGATAAAAAATGTAAAAAGTTTTAAAATTGACTTCAGTTCTATTGAGATTTATTCTTACAAGTTGCTATGAGGAAGAGCTTGTGGAAAAAAAAAGCTTCCTGTTTCGCAACATGGTTTCCTATTTTCCATTTCCGAGAATTCAAAATAATATCAAACTTTGAATGTTAAGATTTTTCAAGATTTTTCAAAACCAAACAAAACTTTAAAGGTTAAGTGAAAGGTGAATAACCTGTGAGCGTTAAGTGGTGGTGTGTGACTTTTACATTATACTTCAGGAGGATCAAACAATTCCAGAAAGAGAGGAATCTGTCTGGTAAGAGTACCAAACCTGTCTGATGGGGCACTTAGCCCTGAGAAACAAATTTAAAGTTTTGTTATGAGATCCTGGAGTTCACATGTCCTAGGCATTTCCCATTGGGCCTTGCCTTTCACCCTTATTTTAGGGCAGTGGTTCCATTTTCAGTTTAAGAAATATTTAAGAATGAAAGGGAAAAAAAAATATTTTTTGAAAAATGAGACACCCCAGTAAAATCCTGTTCCATTCAATCTATTTTGTTCCATCTTATGTAACTGAGTTCCTCATCTTGGTCGATCCAAGGTTCTTCTAGCAGTAAGAGTCCCATAACTACAGGAAGTGTGATGATGGATTCCTTACTTCCAGATCAATATGGAACCTCTGATATTGTTGAACTAGACTCAGTCTGCTCTTTTAAGCATCTTTTCTGTCCTACCCAACACTTCTTCAGCCTTTCCCTTATGTACTTTCACCTATTGTGTTAAAATCTAAATATTACATTTCCTTAGAAACAAATTTTTGGGGTTGTTACTTCATTATTCTGAAGAAATAAATATGACATAAGTTGACTACATCTCTGCAAGTGGAAAAGACATCACCATATGAACTTTTTATTTATAAATCTTTATATCTACACAGCTGCACAGATCTCACTGGGGATCATGTTTCTCTTATGTCTCAAATTATTTTTACATTTCTAATACTGCAGCTGTTTAGATTACTTATTTCCTTCCATGTCTTTGAGTCATTTCCTCTGTTTACATTTTTCACTGGAATCTTTCATTTTTTTTTAGTTTACAAGATATTTGTGCTTTTTTTTTTTTTTTTTTTTTTTTTTTTACATGACTTTGCAATATCATGTAGAAGGAAGACTATATACCAGACAGATGAACTTTTCACAATATGGAAATTAGTGGATTATAAATGCTCACTCTGACTAAAGCTTTCTGGTTTCAAGCTAGAAGTACGTGGTATATGTGACGTCTCAAAGTTTTAAGCTCATCATTTCTGGGGGAATATAAATATAACATTTAAATATATTTTGAGTCATTATTCAAAATTTCAAGGAAGAAGTATTAATCTGGCTGATACTGTAACCAGCCTCTTAGAGAGACAAGCAGCCTTTCTCAAAATGGGATCTGTTGTAATTGTGTTACATCTGTTTATATTTGGTCTATTTATATTTGATCTACTTGTAATAGTGTTTTGTAGGATTATTCCCATTCGGCTAGTACAAAAAATCTGCTTGGTAATCACTGCCAAAGGAGCAGTATCCACCTAGCCAGATAAAGTGTAATTGAGTACACCTGAAAAGGACATTGATCTTAGCTGAAGTTGAAATACCTGGGCCAGCCTGACATTTGGTCTAACTTTGCAATTCAGAACAACATACATTTCAAAGTGTATGCTGCCCGTAAGACAAAGTGCTTACTTTTGAAAAGACTTATGTATCAAGACCCTTCCCTCCACCAAACACGGGTGTGCATGAGTTTGTGAATGTGGTCGGGTGAATCCAGGAGGACAATAAAGGGCAGTGAAAAAATAAAAATACTCCCCAGTGTCAGACTTCTTTTTGGTGAGCCTCTCAGACAAGCAGAACAGATCTGTTTCCAGTGCACTGTGGAGTCCTGGCCCCACAGTTACCCTCTCTGTTTGTGTCCCTAGGTTAAGCTAAGAATGTGCATACTTTTTCTTGTACCAACATACAGTCGGGATGCAGCAAAAGCCAAGTCATTGGCTTGGTTTGGCTGGTAATGGAGAGGGAGATGGGATTTGCCTGAGTTGCTGTGCATGATTTTAGCATCTCTCACAATGGGGAGGAAGCAGACCGAGGAAGCCAGCTGGGACAAGTTAGCAGGGCAGCATAACGAGACATTGAAACCATGTTTTTACAATGCTGATTAGACTCACGAACTCGTGCAAAATGAGCCCTGCCCTTGCCTACCCAGCACTGGTGAGGCCAGGGAGGGGACATTTCTCCTCCTTTGCTTCAGGGACCAGTCGCTGTCTGGCAGCAGCTCTCGGAGCAGGAATGTGATTCATGGTATCCAACATGCCAGTCAGGATTTACAGTATGTCGAGGGGACTGTAATCCGCTGCTTAAAGTGCCTGTGAAGAAAGGCTTCATGAAAGCCAGGCACTCTGTTGCATTAGTTAATGTTTATTGCTATTCTGGTAGAGTACTTTCAGGTGTCATAATTTTTTGCCCGATCTGAGCTCTGAGCAGGGAGGCATAAATTTCTGTGGGAATGCTGCTTATGCTGGACCTCCTCCACACGCTCTCTTCAGGAGGATGCGGCTGCATGGAAGTGGAGCATCAATGAGCATCCTCCTCCTGAGGACTTTGGGGGGGACGTTAGGGTTCAGAGGGAATTGCTAGCACAGCCATTCACCTCTGCACACCGATCCAAGAGACGCAGAAATAAGGAGTAAAATGGGGAAGGCCTGCCCAGTTTTAGAGGAAGCTGTGGAATGATGGAGATGGGGATTTAACCTTGTGTTAAATGACCCAGATTCTGACTGTTCACCTAGAAAAAAATAATTTGCAGTGATTATTGAGAAAGCTGTACTTCAGGGATTAAAAAAGGCCTTTTTCCCCACCTCTGTTTATACTGAAGTCATGTCAGACTGAGCAAAGAGCAGAAATAGAAAATGCAACATGTCCCTCAGCACTGAATAATTCGCATGATTTATTTAGCATCTTCTTTGCCAAGTGAGAAAATAACACATTATTACCTCTTTTCCTCTGATATACCAGTGCTTGCCCTGCTATCTCAAAGTAGCTGTTCAGGGTGTACCAAATATAACAAGAAATATGTTACCAGATGTTTTCAGTTTAACATGAAACAGAGCCTGGCTCTTTGTTTTCCTAATGGGCCGGCGTGCGCTCCCCTCTCTGAGGGGAACAAACTTGGAGCCAGGTTGGTCACTCACCCGTAGATGGAGCAAGGTTAATGTTTGGATGGAAACGAAAATAATTATGATTCGAGTAGATCAGATTTCTCAGAGTATGAAATAATACACTGGGCAAAAGCTATAATTCACATGGCACAGTCACTTGCTAATGACATTTCTGGGTTGTTTCTGAGTGATTTCAAGACACTGTGCCATAAAATCTTAATGCATTTTATTAGAATAAGCATGTGTTTTATATGTAATGATCAGCAAGCTCCGGGGCATGAATGGAATGTTGAGGGGCTTTCTTAGAGCATTTTTGTTGCATGATTTATTGTGCCTTTTTCAGAACTGACATTTGTGAGTGATAAGTATTTTTTTTCTGCCTGTTAAGGTGGCTGGAAACAAAACCACATAGAAAAATAATATACGTCGGTATTGTACATATGCAGTTAATACTCTATTACAAGTTCTCAAAAAATTAGTTCATGTCACAATATGAAACTGTTAAATACACCAACTGATCTTGCACAGAGGGAGTCCTGTGATGAAGGTCTTGATTGTTCCTGGATAAATAAAAAGCAGTCTCGCAGATTTCATAATGATTCATAACAAAGTGATTCATAGCAACTGAACTGTTCAAGTCTTTGAAGAAGCTTGCGACCTGAATTTTATGTGCCTTAGAAATATTTTGTTCCATTTTGATGGAGTTAAGGAGCAGTGAGTGAGACATAAATGGCCTCTCTGATCACTTAAAAGTACTCCTGAACCAGCAGAATTGTGACAATTTTTTGGACTGCCTTCTGGATCTGTGATTTTCCCTGGGAGCACACCGAGCTGGTGCTAAGGGGAGTTAGGTGTCCCTGGAGGAAAGGTTTAATGCCTCAGAGTGGTGGATGGTGTGGCCACCCAGCACGCAGTGCCTCAGCCTCCTGGCCTGGCGTTTATTGAGCAGTACAGTTAAACTCAGGAACGCTCCCATGGGACAAAAGCGTTTAACTTATCCCTCTGTGCAGAATCCTTGTGCACATCCTTGACTTCTTACTTTCTTGACTCTACATTAATCTACTGAACTGACACTTTGTTCATGCTTGTCTCTTGTTCCCATGTGTTCGCTTCAAGTTCCCGTATGACCTCTCCTCCCATCACCCCATGTTCCCTCTAGCTCCCGCCAGTTATCTCATGTCTCACATCATAGCTCACAAAAGTTGCATTTTCCTAGTTTACAAGCATTCCTATTTCAGCTTTCCCTTGCCTTTTGACCCCATTCCAGGCTCTTTAGCTAGATTATTTCTATTCAGTGCTTTTTAGTGCTAGAAATCTTAAACATGGGTGCTTGCCCACATAAACTGATCACACTACATCCAAGTCATGTAATAATAATAATTATTATTACTCAATGAACTTGATACTACGTGCGAATATTGTCTCTCTACAGAAAGAAGCATAATCCAGGACTTTAATAAAGCTGAACCTTCACAATCCATCTGCTGGGCATTGTGGAGTGTGATGATATAATTAAACTGTGCTTTGCAACTTTCTGCTCTTTTGTGTTAATCTCTCACTGAGCTCCAGATTAATTTGGCTGTTTACATGCTGTAAAACCCACAGTGGGTTTTGCAATTGTGGGACTTTGATGTTAATGCGAAAGATCCAGTGAGTCCTGAAAAGTCAGGGTTGCCTAATTTTCTGAGATACCACAATCCTGTGAGGTTTTGGTGGCTAAACCAGTTATTTTACTTGGAAAACTTTGGAAAATTTGCAGCTGTGACATTGTGGCTCAAAGACTGCTGCTTTATTGAGAGACATGCAGATAGATGTCTGTTATTCAAAGCACGAGATAATCATCAGTGTCTGAGCAAATTCAAACTGATATCAGCTTCTGCTCATTTTATTATGCAATTTCCACTTACTCCATCTGTCACTCATACTACAAAAAAGAAGATGCATTGATAAAATAGAGGATTTACATGCTTCCTGGAAGTAAAACCTCAATAACCAAACAGTAGCATCTGGTTTCCACAACCATTAATGGCTGTGATCTCTTTTTTAATGCAGGCCTGAACCAAAATACACTAAAATTTGGCAAAAACTGCTCCACCCTTGCAGTCCAGCTCTTGGCCCCTGAGGCCCTGAAATTACCACAGCCTAAAAGCTGCCCCCACAGAATGTTTCACCTGCAGAAACTGTGTTTTGATCCCACTGACTTGTATCCAAAAATGTGTATGTAAATCAGACTTCACAGCTGTAGTCGTAGTGTAATTGCGTTGCAGAGCAGGTTGCATAGCAGGTACCCCTCACAGCGTTTTTAACACCTAGAAAAGGAAATCAGGAACTGATGTTACTTTTTTTAATGTGCTTAAGAAAATCTGAGGGAGAAAATAAACACCATTATTAAGACACTTCAGTGTTGCTGAAGCAAGGCCTCTTCTGCATCTTCCCACATTTTTGGTGCCGATGTGTCACCTAGGCTTGGCTGTGTTTGACGGAGAGATAGCCTAGAAATGAAGGAACATCCATTAATCCCATTCTCCCTCCTACTAATGCTTTAAATCCTCTGACGATACCATCTCAATGGCTGCAAATCCCCAGCTCGTTTTTATGCTGAAGAGCCCTGTCACGTATCGAGGCACAGGCACGGGCCAGCCCTGGGGTCTGATCCTGCCGGGGGGATGGAGGGGAGATGCTTCCACACATAGCATGGGGCTGCTGGAGGGGGGTTAGAGTTCACCAACACCCTGAATGATGACAAAGGCACAATTCCTTGCTGGAAGTTCAAGACAGGGAAGGGGGAGGGCAGGGGAGAAATGGGGGCAGAGCTGTTGGGAGCAGTGCATTCAGTCACCAGCTGCTGCAGGACCTTGCAGGGTTTGGGTGTGCTGCTTCAGGCTGAGTCTCCTCTCCCTCGATGAAGACCTTAGGCTTATCATTAATGTAGTAATAAACCCTACACTCTAATTTGGAAAAGTATCGCATTAAAATAATTGGCAAAGTGACACCAGTAGATAATGCATTTCTCCCAGGAGTTCGGGCAGAAATCAAACCCAGCCCCCGCACACACCACAACCTCCCATGAAATCGGGCACAGGGCTGCTGCTCCTCATTCACACTGTTTTTCCGAGCCACATCGCCTGCCTTTGTTGCAGTGATTTGACCTAATTTAGCTCCATCCATCAAGCCTGTGGGTGCAGGAGAAAGGGAGCGGGCTGGCTCAGCTGCCTGTCCCGTCCCTGCCTTTTAGGAAAGGTGCTGCTGTGCTCCCACCTCCATAACAGGATCAGGATGATCTCCTTGGCTGTGAAGTTGATGTCAAGCAGCAGCATTAACTCTTTTCATTAACTCTTTTTTTTTTTTTTTTTTTTTTTTTTTTTTTTTGCTGGTGAGGTGAGGAAGGAGACCCACACATAATAAACTCTCTGGATCTTTTATTTTATTTCTGACACAAGCATTTTGTTTGCTCCCTGGAGAAAGCAATATTCTATCCAAGAGCTGAAATAGGATTTGCTGTATATTAATGTCTTATTTTTTCTACTCTTTGTCCCCAGCTTCTTCCATCTGTACGTAATCAGTCACACTAGCTCACCTGAAATGTGTCAGATAAGATCTACCTCTACTGAAACTCAGGAAAAGCAGGTCTTATTAAAATAAAATGGCAGCTTAAGGCAAGAAACCTTGTGATGATGATGATTTTCTTTTCTACTATGGGCAAAATGGGAATCTTTCACATCTCTCTGCTAAATGGAACTTCTAAGCATTTCATTTCTTCTTCATTGTTCACAAAAAGCAGCCATTGGTGCCCAATGCTCCCAGTGCAAGGACTGTTTCTGGACACCTCTACTCTAAAGTTTCACCTGGAAAGGCTGTTGAAGGGATCATCCAGTTTCCCACCTCCCCTTTTAATAGCCAAGGAGCATCAGTGAAAACTGAACAGGTATTTGCACAGCTGGGACAAGGTTACACAGAAGTCACTCTTGTCTTCCACAGGATCTGCATGTAGTCAGCCCCTCTCTAACAACCCTGGGGACTGCAGGATGGACTCACTGGAAATATCCACGAAATGCAGGCATTGTGTCAACACTGAAATATGCAGGGCTTGACTGGTTGCCCCATATCAACTGAGCTGCAGCAACCCCAGGGCAAACGCTTCCCCTGCCACAAATGCAAAACAGTTTGACTTACCTTGACCTTCTTTCATTGTCTCTCCTCTTGGTATGAGGCAGATTATTCCTGCAGACAGCTCAGCCCTAACTTCTGATTTGAACTGGTATTTAAGTAAAATATCACGCTGCCTTTCTCTCTTCCCACTCCCATTAAAAGGTATCTGTGTTATGGTTCTGCTGGTAAAAGCATCATCTGTCTAAGGAAAGACATCTGGCTCGGGGATTTGCTCCAGGTAGCAATAACAGAATAAGGGTTGTCCTTGATTTCAAGAGCTGGAGGAAATAATTACTGCATAGCATTCCCATAGCAGAAGAGCTTCTTCACAAAGGCAGGATGCAAACCAAGGGGATTCCAGCCCAGAGAACCCCTCAGAAGAGAATGTAAATTCCAGTTTCTCTGTCTGCACTTTTCATGGACCCTACTGATGGGAGAGTTTTACTGACACTCATCTACATCATTCATTTGCAACAGTCACTTTTTACATACAGGACATGTTTTAACTGTCAGAGACAAGCAAAAAGACAGATTTAATCACTGGGGAAGGCTTAAATATAATTGAACATGGAAGCTACTCTTCTTTTTTACAGTTCTGAGAACAACATTGTCTCGATTAGTGCTTGTAGACCTGTCAGTAGCTATGTACAGCTGAGTACAACACTACCTCATCCTAATTCATGGCACAGAGTCCTCTGTGCATGCAACGAGCACCAACGTTGTGTGGTGCTTTGTGCACCTCTGCTTTCAGCACCCCATGAAGGTAGTCACCAGAAGATGGGTGTCAAAGACTCCTTTGACAATGGGTCTGCAGAGGGAAGGCAAGCTGCACCCCTGGAGTTGGGAGAGGCATTAACGTTGCAAACTGTCCACCTAACCTTGTTGTATGATGCAAAGAATCAGTAAATAAAGCTGTTTGCATCTCTACACTGTCTTCTGTTTGGGAGATATCCCAAACCAGCTGAATTATTGTCAGCTGAGTGACATGGCAATGATGGGGGAGCTCTCAGATAGCCTGCCTTGTGATAGGTCACAAAGAATTAGAAAACATTGCCTTTGCACAGCTTTGCAGAGGACTTTTCGTAATGCGTGGTACAATAAATCTATCTGACAATTGTCAGCAACATATTTTCAGTACTGCCACTAGCTGGGAGGGGTTTCCACCCAGATGAGATTTGGAGGCATCTTCACCTCCAGTAGGAGTAATGAGTTCTGAGTGTTGATAATGCTCTTTGTGAGTACAGTGCCTGCGTTCAAAGGGAATATTGCAGGGAGACCACCCTTCTTGCCCTGGGAGTTAAGCTCCCTTCAGTGGTATATACATCGCTCACCATGGCAATGGGAATTGAATTTTCCGCTCCCTGAGCTCTCCTGGATACTTAAACCAGCCTCATGTAATACCATTGTGGCCGGCATCATTGCACCACTGAAAACTAAATGAATGAATAAATTAGAGCGGTGGTGTTTTGGATTGCTGAATCGCATCCAAGCTTTTTATTGCAGTCATGAACTCCTTTTCTGATGACAGACGGAATTATACTTATTAGGCAGTTAGGCAGGTCATTATAACAAACGAATTTGGGTAGTACAGTAGCAAGGCTGTATATCAGAGAACTGAGAAGGGATTATCTCTTAAGAAACCTCTTTTCCAACACCAATTGCCTTTTGACTGGAGGGCCCCTTCATATTACACAACAGTTTATTCTCCCTTATTGATGCAAGTAATCTAAGTTTATGGCTCCTATCACAATCTTTTCCTCCTTGGCCTTTTAACTGCCTTTAATATAGAAGCTATTCCCATGTTCTTGAAAGTTGGTGCCCCTTCAGCTTTTAGCCTTCATCCTGCTCCTATTTCATATGCCTCTGACTATCCTTCAATGTCACATTTGCAGCTGTTAGTGCCCTCCTTGTCTCATTTCTGTGCAGTTGCCTCCAAAGCTATTTTGTCAGCCCAACTTACCCCATCGCTCCACAGCCGCTCTCAGCCATGGGCAGCGCTGCGGGTCCCCTTGGCTCTGCCCATTTGGTGGGCTGTCAGACTGCTGCCAGGATGCCCTTGTTCCCTTGATGTATGCAGGTTGCAGTCCTGACCTGTTTGGGTCATTTTCGATGCACAGTGGGCTTAAAATGGCCTGGACTATGGTTTTCATTTTCCCTAGGTGATTCACTGGGTACCCAGGAGGAGGTGGCCCTTTGACAATCTTTTTGCCCATCAGTAAGCCATGTTTGAGAATTAAAGCCAGCAGAATAACCATATAAAAATCAGTCTTTATTATTTTATTATTTTATTTTATTTTATTTTATTTATTTTATTTTATTTTATTTTATTTTATTTTATTTTATTTTATTTTATTTTATTTTATTTTATTTTATTTTATTTTATTTTATTTTATTTTATTTTATTTTATTTTATTTTATTTTATTTTATTTTATTTTATTTTTATTTTTTCCCCCTCTGTGTATTTCCCTGAACTGGCTCATATTAGCCTGAAGTGGCCCAAAGGAAGAGGCAAGATGACATAGCTGGGAACATACAGAGGTGCCAACTACACTTTCAAAGTTAGCATACCATTAGATCTGCTCAGCTTTGACATGAAATTCACCCCAAAGTCATATTTGTGTCCTGTTAACCACAGAAGGAGAGCTCTTAAGTGCAGGTGCTTAACTTTCAAAATATGTTTTCCTGGTGAGAGAGAGATATAAGTCTCCATTTAACCACACCCCTGACGTCAGACCAAAGTGATCCACTTGGCCATGGAATAGTTGCAACAGGAAAGCCATAAACTTTATTGCCTGGGGACCTTTGAAACTGGACTGGCTGCACCATGGTCTTCAGCACAGATGAGAGCAACGTGCTTCAGGGAACCGAGCACCACAGACTACCATGGGGAGCAAACCTCCTGAAGGGAGGGAATGGATGCAATTTGTTCTTTCCCACCTCTGATTTCTGCAACTCTTCTGGACCTGTTATGCTCAGAGACCTGGGACACAGCAATCTGATGTAGGCTGAAGTTGCACAAATGTTTATTTTTTTATAGCTTAAGCTTGTTTAAGTATTTATTGCTTGCTGGCCTCTTATTCCTGACTCTGTGGTGCCCCTTGCCCTCAGGAAATAAAAAATGCTCATATTCTACTGTGTCAGTTCCCAAGCAGCCATGTAAATGCTTGTGGCATTATCCTGCTTCATCCTGAGGAAGACGTGATGATGGGACAGTTGTAAACAGAAGGGTTGCAGACAGGGAGAAGGAAACCTTTCAAACCATACCTCAGTTCCAGCCAGGTGGGAAGATAGCTTTATCCAGGTTTCTGCTGCTGACCTTGCTGAAGTTAATGTGACACTGCTCTTGTGGGTTTACAGGGGCAGATTCAGACCCAGACTGTAGACACCAGAACCTTGTCTTGGTCAGTTTTCAGATAAAAGTTAATTTCTAGGGACATTTTAACCCAAAATTACAGGTGTTTACACTAATAAGTTTTGTTGTTGTTGCCTGTGAACTGCAAAAAGTATCTCATGTTTAATTTATTGTTATTTCACTTCTTTAAAAGCAGACAAAATGTGTGCTCATAAACACTGAGGTAGAAGATCAGTTCTTTTACTGATACTTATGCACCATTTCCCAGGAACGTGTTGCTCCGGATGGAGTTAGGTAGCCACTGAGATCATCATAAGTGAAGGAGGGTACAAAATAGAAAAGATACCATGGTTTTTTTTTTCATTGCTGGAAATGTGAGATTTGTCAGCCCATTGCTTAGTGCATCCTCTGGCAGTAGCCAGCCCTTGTTGCTATTGCAAGAGGAACACTTACCGTATCCCAGCCTTTTCAGAGCACAGCTTGATATGCTGGGTTAAATGGCTAATTGAAGGTGAGTGCTTCAGTGTACATTAGTCAAACCCTGTAGTTAATACGGCAGATAATTTCTTTGTAGCTGTGCACAAAGTCAAATGTCTTTATTTCTTTTGTTCATTGCCATCCCTGCAGCCAGCTATGAAGGTCTGCTGAGTTAATTGTATAATCTAGCAGGGCCCCGTGGTAAAGCTTTAACTTAACCATACCTAAGGCATTTATGTTACACAGCCACTTTTCCTTCTGCTTTCTTCTTTCTATGCAATCGTTCTACGTCTGTGTTAAGCCACATGGAGATATTGAAAGATACTGTAGACCCAGCTGTCTGCTAGAGTCAGACTGTGTAATTACCTGTGGCCACATTGACACTATTTGGGGAATAATGTTTCATTTTGGTGCCAACAGTTGTGTGTTCAGGCTCCAGGACACCACATCCAGGCTGTGGAGGTAGCTGTGCCCACTCCTCCTGGAGCAAGGGCTGTGGTGGGCTCTGTACTTGGGAAAGCTGGGCTTATTTACTTGCTTCTTGGTTTGATTTTTTGTTTTAACTTTTCTTTTTCCTAGTTAAAGAAAAGGACAGAAAGTTGAAATGAGCTTCAGTTCAGCCTAAGTCCTCTAATAAAATCACAATTCACCCAATGAAATTTTGTCCCATACTGTTCAAACTCTGTATGAACACCTTCCCTCCTTCTTGCTGCTGTCCCCCAAAGTCTCCAGGCACCACATATTTAAAGGCAAGAAATCTCTGTGCCTTTTGGAACTAGTATCCCCTCTACTTGTATAGGGAAAGAAGACTTCAAGGGAGTGAGTACCAACGGTTGCACATAATCCTGCATAGGGATGGGGCAGGCTGCAACCTTTGTGGCTCATCAGGTCTCTGTAGTGATCACGGCAATGTTTTTTCAACCATTATAGCAGCAACTTCTTTTGCTTCAAAAAGTAGCATCCTGTCAATTAAAGACAAAAACATTTTTATTTATTTTTTTTTTTTATAAGCAGTCCACTGGGACACTGTATATGTATGTTCAACCTCATCTGTCCTGCAGTATTCACTTTACTCTTTGGATCCTACCAGCTGAGGGACAGTCAGAGCTGCTTTACTTACACCCAGCCTTCACCCAAGCGCTGGCAGAGTATGGAAGTTGCACCAGAAAGGCAGAGCAGGCAGGGTGAGAAGTGCTCTTTGGGCCTTGGCCTTTTCTGCTTCATTACCGTGAAAAGCCTACAATTGAATATCAATTCATTCATATTCAACCTGGTCATTCTGCTTCCAGACCTCCTTTCTTTTCTGCATCTGACAGGATGTCACAAGGAAGTGACAGGGCAGTGACAGTCTGTGTGTCATGGTCCACTTCTATTTAAACTTGATTTTTATCTAGTAATGAATCAAACCACAGGAGTCCAGTCTGGGAAAAGAATAAAAAAGTGTCCCAAGGAAGCAAGTTGAAGCTAGAAACTTTTTCAGTCCATTTGGAAATAAGAATGCATTACAATGTGCTTTTTTCCCTCCATACCAGACCCCTGTTTTCTCACAAGGTAGACTGGGTATAAAAGGGGTTTTGCATTATTTATTAGTGTGCCTCTGTCACACATAATGAGGGCTATAAAGTATGTAAGAGTTTATAATTGGCTATCTGCAAGAAGTAATCCTAAGGGGGCTGTGTAAGGATCAAATAAATTATGCTTCATTAAAGTAGTTATGCCAAGGATATTGAAAATTGTTTTTAGTTGGAGGAAGAAAAAGGAGAAGCAGAAAAAGGAAAAAAAAAATCAACTCATTACTTCCCAGACCCACTTCTGTCAAAGCTTTTACAGTTTGAGGCAACATTTCAGTCCTCCTCTTTAAAATTCCTGATGTGTTCAAGATGCTAAATAAGGAGTTGCCAAGATCCTTGTTCAAATAACGCATAAATGGAGTTTATCTAAATTGTTTTATTAATAAACTTAACTCTCCCATGCAGTTAAGCAGGGTTCCCAATTCCCCACTATCCACTGTTGGCACATCTGCTTTCAGAAATGAAACTTTTATCTATCCTTCTCAGGGGAATATGAATGCCTGCCCCCCCTTCCCTGAATCTAATTATTGTTCTGATAATTCAGAACGAGGATTCAGTGGAAGTAAAATACAAAGAAAAAGGATGAGCAGCTGGACCTAGAAGCTGTGATGGTGTCATTTTAAAATGAACATTTACATTTCAGAAAAGCCACGATGAAAGTGATCTCCATGTTTCTGACTTAGTTACAGGGCTCTTCTGATCCTTCTGGAGATAATTTGTGTTACAGTGGAGTTGCCCCTGGAGTACATAAGTCAGACAAGGAAAAGTCTTGTCAGATCCAGGAGGGAGAGACTATCACTTCCCTCAAAGCAATTACTGGGTGTTATTCTCATTTTAAGCAGAAAGCTGAGGAAGGACAGAGTTTCTCTCATGATGCAGTATACTTGGTTTTGAACAATTTCTGGCAGTCAGAAGTAGCTGTAGAAGGTCATGTGCATTTTTGCGTGCTAAATGGCAATATTTTGAGAAGTCTAAAAATATACCCCATAACCCTTATGGGGCCATAGCTGCTCCAGCACTTGTCCAAGCCATAAGAGAAAGTCATGTTTTTTATGTAATTCATTGGTAAAACTTCTTTTTCTGTGAAGAGGTTTGAATTTGATTGTAACATTTTTGCATTTAGCATTACTGTAAGTATTCAGCACTCTAGGACACAAGATCAAGTAGCATGTAAATATTTGGCACATGTTAAAGGGGTCAAGGAGGGCTCTAAGGATGAGACCCTCATCAACATTTTCTAACAGGATGCTATTTTGTGAAAATCATGGCAAGCATGAGCCACCTGCACGAACCAAGAGCAATGGAGGGATTGCAGCTGAGCTTCTGTAACCAGCTTGGGGCAACCTGCACACCAGAAACCTAACCCCAGATCCAGTCTTGGGCTATTTGCTGGATGAACAGCTCTGTTGAACAACTTTGGCTTGGAGACATTTGCAGGTGGTCTTATTTGTGCCACAGTAAACACTGTGCCATTAACAAGGTCACCTGTATCAGATCTGAAATAAAAAATTGAGGGAACTCAAGCAAGGATCAGTGGTACAAATGGCCAGTGAGGACCACAGGAGATAGCTGGTTTTGAATGAGGAATGAAGATAATGGTTTCTACACAAGGAGGAAAAAAAAAAAAAAAAAAAAAAAAAGGACTTTCCCTCTTTCTCCTTAAAGGCTTTACTAGTAGTCTAAGTGCCATCATTCATTGCATCTGAAGCCATCTAACATTGTCTCATACCTGGTTTATTTTCTTTGTTTATGTGTTTTGCTTACATTCTCCCTCGGTCCCTGTAGGAGGTCCAACAAATGCTACTGCTGCTGCTCAGCACTCCCTGCTCCCTGGTCCCAATAAGAATGCATGCTTGTACCTAGCAATTGCATGCTCCAGTCACCAAGTATTAATCCATTAAGCCAATGATCTTGTAAATTGGAGCAAAAATATTAAGTGCTGGGGATGGCATCCAGGCACTGATAGGCTTTTATCAAGGACAGCCTTTATAGCAAAGTTGTTCTTGAAGAGTCTTTTGCTGATCATAAACACTGTTTCTGAAAAGTTTGTGGGAAGAGAGAATAGCAATGAGCTCCCAGAGCCAGACAATTCATTTTAGGGTTTTGCTAGTTACTGCTACCATCACCTTTGAGGTCTTCATTTAACTTGATTTCTCTCTCATTCATTTCTCTCTTTCTGCTGAATGCAATGAGACTGATTCATTATTTGGTTGGTCTGATAGTATTCTAGCATAGTTTTTAAATTTTTGAAGGAAAAATCAGAAAGATGAATGCGCTCCTGCATGGGATCCTCTCCATGGGCTGCAGGGGGACAGCCTGCTCCACCAGGGGCCTCTCCACAGGCCACAGGGGAACTGCTGCTGTGTGCCTGGAGCACCTCCTGCCCTCCTGTTGCACCGAGCTTGGGGGCTGCAGGCCTGCTTCTCACTCGTCTTTCCCAGCTGCTGTTGCACATCAGTTTTCTTCCTTTCCTAAGTCTGCTCTCCCAGAGTCACAAACATCATTGGCTTGGCTCTAGACAGCGGTGGATCACTTTGGAGCTGGCTGAAACTGGCCCTTATCTAACATGAGGCAGCTTTTGGACTCTGCTCACAAAGGCCAACCCTGCAGCCCCCTGTATCAAAACTTTGTCATGTAAAACCAATACAGGGGCTTAGCAAAGTCTGTGGATTAAGGAGTGAACTTAAACTATCAGAAGAAAGATTTAGGTTAGATAATATGAAAAGCTTCTGTTGCAGACACAGAAACACAAAAACAGATTGTCTTAGAAAAGGGTGGGATCTCCATTGTAAGAGCCTTATAAGAAGAGATAAGACAGTTATTTGCCTTGGAAGATACAAGGGAGCTTATCCTGACTTGAGGCAGAAGGATGGGTTAGATGACTTCTTGATAGGACAATTCCAACCCATTTCCAAGATATTTTTGTATGTGTGTGTGTTTAAGTATGCTCTGTGTATAAAAGAATTTCCTAAATGATACAGGAGAAAGACAGAAAGCAAAATCCTCTCAACATGAAGAGCTGGAGGGTGCTGAGACATTCTATTGCTTTGGGATAACCCACAGGTGGGTGACGAGAAGATTTTAAAATGAGATCAGAGGTGGACTCTTGTACCCATCATGGAAGAAGCATACCCAGGTAGATTAGCAAGAGTTAAGTGTGCTTGGGATTTTGATAAATTTGTCCATATGGATTCTCTCTGGAGAGGATAAGTGGCAGCACCATATGTTTCTGAACTACAGATGTGCAATATATTTGTAACAAACTACAGCTCCTCTCCAAAATTATGATTTATCACACTTTATGACAAACTGAAAAATGGGACCTATTTGAGGGAGACTGACTTGATAGAGCATTTTTTCCTCTGCAAATTGGTTCAGTTGCTGAGTTTGAACACCTTTGGAAAGTAAGTATAGAAAATTTTGTGGTTTTAATTTGCTTTTAAAAAATATTAAAAAAAATCCCTTTCTTGGGTATGTCATATGAAACAAACTTTAGAGCATGTAAAAATAGTGGGGAGAAAAAATTGACAGTATGCAAAGGGTATTTTGAGCGCTACACAGTTCCCATTGGAGATGTGCTGAACCTTGTTATTCCTCTTACTGAAAACAAAGTAGCTGGGAACGGGTCTATAGTTGTTTTCAGTTTAACTGGGAAAGCCATAGGAATGACTCATTTCACATCAAGTCTGTTATTGCTTAGATTGAACTCTGTTTATTTTAATTTTACACTATAATTTCAGCACAAAGGCAAATTGCATTGAGTACAACTCTGTTCATGCATACATTAATTCATGTGCTTAACTGCATGCTCTGCATGTAGCCTCATGGATGTGGAAGGTATTTTAAAAAGCTGTTAAAAAGTGTTGCAGCTGCAGTAGCAAACAATAAATTAAACTGCCTTCTCCTTCACCAATTTCCAGGTATTTCATAACACTTCAGTTGTCTATGACACCCATCAGAGAGCTCTACGCTCTCTGATATGTGTTTGATGACTATGGGCCTGTGTGTCAACTAAGCTGGTGTGTACATTTTAGTAGAGTAGAGGGAGGCTAAAGCCTGTGAATCACCACTGAAAATAGTGGAAAGGGAAAAGTGAGTCTCAGCTGTGTTTGCCAGTGACTTTTACAGCATTATAGTTGTTTATCTTACTAATTGTCTTTTATAGAAAAGTGTCCTCAAGACTGATGGGGAGCAGACCTAGTATGTAGCATTCCCCTACTGGATATATGCTTTGCATCGGTTCCAGTTCCCCTCTCATTCTGGGGATCTGCCACCAAAGTGAAGTAATTGTCTGGACAGCTTTGTTGCGTTATCCAGCATCTACAAACTATTCTTCTTCACAGATTACTAACCTAATAAACATGGAAAAGTAATTCTGTGGGGTTTAATCCATGTCTGATTATTTCCAAATGCTGGGGTAAGCTAGAGGCGACATCGCTGAAGTGGTGGTGCTTAGGAGAGTTGGGCTGAATTTCTGCTGCAGACTTTTCCTTGTGCTTACAAACAATCTTAGACTGCTTAGTTTGCATTCAAAAGATGTGGCAATGCCTGCCCATTTATCTTTTTTGTCAGCCTAGGCATATTCACTGACATGGACTATCTTTCCTTATTTCTCTCCTCATGGTCCTGCATGAGATCCGTTCATGTACTAGGAAATCCTTAGAGCCTGGCACTTCTGCAAAGCTTCTGGCTGGTTTTATCTAGCGACCAGGTGCTATCAAAATTCATATTAATGAAAAAGAATATCCCCTTCACTACAATGGCTACATGGAGAATTATGTAGTTTGAGAAGATAATTATTAAATTACTCTTTATTAATTACAGTAGGCATCCTTGTGTTTCTAATGGAGTGATTTCTATGTAAATACACTATGTCATATGCCATATGCTGCTTTAGACTCTTTGAACTGTCAAGCATTTGATTCCGAGCCACAAAATGATGGGGTGAGCATACAGATGGGTTGTCACATAAAGAAGTCTGATGGCATGTGATAACTCTCAGGCATATTTATTTTTTTTTTCTCCATAAAGCTCATAATGTACAAGCAGTGATCATGGTTTGCCAAACAAAATGAGCTGACAGTCAAGGGAGTTCTTCAGGCATTTCAGTTCCACTTTGCAGCTTCACTCTGCCTTTAGCAGGACCAGGTCACACCCTTTCCAGAAAAAGAGGTGTCAATCTTTTTTTTTTTTTTTAATATTTTGTTTATTTATTTATTTTTATAATTATCAGACTGTGGGGAACTGTGAAGAGACTTGCCAAAGCAAGTCCTGAGTGGTCTAGCTTGGTGGTGGCAATTGAGACAGGTCAGGGTCATTTTGAAGCAGCAACTTGTTTCCATAGAAATAATTTCAAGATATAGCATACAGGTTTCCACTCAGGAACAAGGCAGTTTTTCCTTTAATCGCCTGTTCTCCCCTAGCATTCAGGTCATTTCCCATAAAGGAAGGCAGGGTTTGTGACAGGAATTGAGGCATTTGCATCTTCAGGGCAGAATGAGGGCAGAAAGATAGAAGATAAGGGCTCAAAATAAAGCGTAGGTAACTTTGGGCGTGATTTAATTACAGATTCATACAGGTTTTTTCGAAGGTGTTTACAATACAGATATTTTCCCTTGAAGTAGGTTTCTAAGTTTACATTAAGATCAATAGATATCTAGGGTGAAACTCATTAGCCTAAATCTTGATGCTTTGTGCTGTTAGAGATACTCTAGGGTCTGCAAGACCTCTCTGCATGGGCTGGCAGGTATGTGAGAGGACTTCGGGGAGACTTGTATTTCCCTAAACAGGTATCTGGAGGCCAAGTGAGATCCTGAACAGTGCTGGAACTGGTGAAAGGTGCTGTGTTTGGGCAGCCAAATCCCACTCTGAGCCAGTACTGCTGGTGGAGCATAATTCGGCGGCTGACCTACGTGTCTATTCCCATTCAAGATGCCCTTGGCTATCCGACCTCCATCTGCCAGTCCAGGAGGGTCTGGCTTTCCCAGCTGGCCCCGTTTCTTGTCTTTCAGTCCCCTGTGAATATCTTTGCTGACTTAGTTAGACAGAGTTCGATGTGTCCTAAACGTAGACCTATCTTTATGTATTCTTTAGGATGAGAAATATAGCTTTTTAGACTCCATTGCTTATACTAACAAGGATCTAAATTAATTTGTCTCTTCATGGGCATCTTCATAGGTTTCCTGTGCCCTGTGCCATGTAAGGCACCTTGAAAACAAAACCTCTTTTGGAGCAGGAGTTAGTTACCAGGTAGGATACCACACTCAAACGCCAGTAGTCCTATACAAACACTTGACTTGAGCCCCCACTGCCTTAAGCTGAGGTGCCTGAATGATGGAAAAACAGATTCCTAAAGTCTTACAGGTTGAAAGGGTTATCAGGAGGTCTTATGGTTCAACCTTCTGCTTAAAGCAGGACCAGTCCTGAATCATGACCACAATAAGCACTTTCATACCTCCAGGTGTTCCCTTTGACAAAAGCAGCCAAATCTGGGTTTATCCAAACTGCTTCATGCTGTGCCTCATGGCTAAACACTGGAGCATTCAGTCTTGCTTATCCTCTACTTACCTCATCCACGGGAACATAACCAGCACATACTGCATGAAGCCCAAAGGAGAAAACCTTGGGATGCCAGAATCTCTTATATCCAATGGCCCACACCCAGCACTCACTGGCCAGGAGAAATAGCCATGGACAATAGCCATGGACAATAGCCAAGGACATCCCACTTCGTACCAAATACTTGCATCTTCATTGTCTGAGAGAATGGAAGTATAAGAAGGACTGTGTGATCTGATAGTAAGGGACTCAGTCTGTAGTCCCTGCTTTGGTGAATATTAATTCTCTAATCGATTGGTGTGACCTCTAGATAGCCTCCACAGTGAGTCTGGGGTCTCCCTTAGCCTCACTTAACCATAAGCAATAAGATGTAAATTGCACAAGCAGGTGCCTGTCTTCTTGGATCTCTCTAAATCCCTCTGAATGTGAATGGTGCTGTATAATAAATAGTAATAAAGGGGTTTTCAGTGAAACATCCATCTAGCAGATGTTGTAATTCAACTATTTCTCAAAAATCATATTACTCCTCCTACTGCATACATAAAATAGGATTAAACTCTAGGGTATTCTATTATCTAGTACCAACCCATGTAGGCTGTGGGATATGAGTCCTGCTGCTTTATAAAATCCAACTACAAGTTCTTCCAGTGGTGATTTTCAGTGGTTGGAAGTGGTGGGAGCTGCAGCCTCCTGGATCTCCCTGCACGAGCACCAGTTTGGAATGGCTTTGAAAACGAAGCTGGATCTTTCCTTTCCGTGGCATCAGCTGTCACAGTGCTGCCACTCGTGCTTTTATCAAACGGGTCTTACTAAATCACTTCTTTTTATTAACAGGTCTGTGATTTCTCTACTCTTCCCACTTCTCCATTTCTGTTGGGTTTTTCCCATCCCTGACTCTTATTTTCTGAAGCCTTCAGCATTGTTTTAAAACCTCCCAGGGACAAATAAAACAGACAAGGCCATTACTCTGCTACCTGGTGGGTAGCACAGCATCTCTGGGTGAGGATTTCCCCCTCCAAGCCTGAAGCACCTCTGTAGTAATGAGCCCACCACCTTTGATCAGATCGATGGTGCCCCTGGTTAGCACCACAGCTCCTTGCTGTGCCGCGTGATGGCAGCTGGCAGGCAGCTGCAACGCCTGCTGTAGGATTCTGTTCTCGGGGATTTCTGTTGTTGTTCTTATGTTTCGTTGTGTTTTGCACTCAGACAAGTGATTCCCTTATTGAGTTTATTCACATACTATGCAAGTGTACCTCTCTCAACATACACACTTTCCATTCAGCCTCAAGGAACCAGTTATATGCCCTATGTTCAGTGACTACTGATTTGGCAGAGAACTGCTGCCCAAAGTTTAGATACCATGCTTAAACTTGCTAAAAGCCCAGGTCAAGTGCGTGCCTGGATTTTCTGGAGAACATGCTGAGCAGTAGTGGAAGGGACTGACATAATTACTTTTCTCTAATGGGGCAACAGACAAGAAAAAAAAGGACAGAGGGATGATGTCAGGAGAAGCAGTAGGAGTGTGACCTTAAAGAGGGAAAATGAAGTACTTCACATCATGGTTTTTAACCAATCCCTTTCAAACGCTAAAGTACATCTCAAAGCAGCAGACGATCTTCATGTGCCAGCTCAATTTTACATGTACACTGCAGGCTCATTTTTAGGTAAATGGTGAGAAGAGTTTTTAAATCACGAGAACCAGAGAGTCAAAGTCTGTGCCTCATCTAAAAACTGGTTTTGCTTTGCTTGTAGATATTACTATACCTTCAAGTGACAGATGGGAGTGTGAAAACTTTCTATCATCCTTGAAGATTCAGACCAGCTTAATAGAGAAAAGATGTGAAAGGAAAAATCATCATTAAAATGGTCTTGAAAGGGATGACTTCCAAATTATTGTCTGACAGCTTCTCCAGATGGCTTGAATATCTGTCAGATATGAGCGGCATTCATTAAAGATGCCTAGAGGAAAAAAAATAAAATATAAATAAAAAAAAATCCAAGGTTTCTTTTTGGTCAGAGAAAGGGGAGAAAGTAGGAGAGAAGGGGAAAGAAAGGAGGAACATATTTTAAAGATATTTTTTTCCCCACTAGAAAGAAACCACACAACAGGCAGCTTTCAGTTCTGTTGTTATTTTCTCTCAGCAGTGCACAGATCATGCTTGATCCATTTTCTTTTTTTCTAGGTGCAAATTCAGTGTGTTTTCCCAGTGGCCCTGGGCTCCTTCCAGGTGCAGAAAGCTTCCCAGGAGGCCACAGCCAGGCAGACTGTCCCTGCATGCTGCCCACAGAGGTCCTTCCTGATGCCTAGGCAGTCCCTCTGGCTGTGTTGGTAGGGTATAACTGTAGCTGGGATGTACAAAGAGGAATACAGTTTCCAGTGTCCATGCAAAAAGCATTGCAGACACTTAAAAAGGCCAGAATAAAGGAAAACCATTATTGGTTCTCTTCCCATTTGAAAATGCATTTTCTAGCAGCAAGACTTGGAGGCTAAGTCCAATGCTAAGAGCCCCACTTACTGCCATCACGACCTCTCTTTATTGATCAAACTGATGGGTTTTCCCATCAGATTTGTCTGAATCATGCACTTAGGTTTATCCTATTCAAGGGAGAAGGAAGGACGCTGGGAAATGTTTGGCTTTATTTTAACAGATTTTGGTGATGCAATGATCAAATGGGCTGGCACAAAAAAGAAAAGAGCCATGAAACAACTGGACACACTATGACTTCAACAAGAGAGAGGAAGAGCTGAGCCTGTAAACCAAGGCTTTCTAGCTATGTACTGTTATGAGAATTACAGACAATTAATTTATGGTGATGACTACAAGGGTTATTGAAGCACATTGTTGGGTGGAGGCTCCTGTTTAAGCCACAGAAGCAGGCTGAGGACTGCCCACCGCAGGGAATTGCAACCTTCAGGTTTTATGCATTGGCTTTTCCTGATCACTGTTGGCCTTACTGAGCCCAGTGATGTAGGGAAATCTGGTTATGTCTCTCAATTTATTAATCCTTCTCTAGCTATTGTTTGAGAACTGCTGTTCCTGGGGTTATTAATAGTGGTTGGTATTTACCTCTTGGAGGAAGCGGATTGCTACACGCCACAAATCACGCCTTTATCACTTCAAAGATGAAACCTCCATCTGTGCCAAACCACTGATATAATTACTGCCCCTTCCCTACCACCCCCTGCTCAGCAGCATCAGCTGTGTGCAGAACCTGCTAGATGCAATTATTTTCAATCACACCTCCGGACAAACAAGATCATCTTTCAGATACTAAGGGTTGCTAAAGTACAACCGTGCGTTATACCTGCAGCAAGAGTGACAGGGAGGGCAGTGGGGTGGATGAGGATCACTCTGAATAGTTTATCACTGAGGTGGCTCCTCCCCTGGTTTGTAGTGTCACAACTTGTAGGACCTGGGGATGCTGCAGCTTCAGGGAGTTGTGGTGTGCTGCTTGTATAAGGTCAGTGCAGTCAGCCAGGAGGGGCAGCAGGGCTCACACAGCTGCAGGTTCACAACAGCTGCCATGTGGGAAACCACTGGCTCAGGATTTCTAAAAGCAGGTCCAGTGTTTTGTGTTGAGAAGGTCTGGGCAGCTCTTCACCTAGCACATAGGCTGGTTTTAGCTTGCTTTTTGGAAGTATCCACCTCCCTGCATGGACTATAAAAAGAACCAAGTGGCTAGATGGGACTCTTAAACATTGAAGCCAGGCTCTTAATTCCAGCTTTGTGTAGCCAAAGTTGGCTGTGTTTAAGTCATGACACTTACAACAGCAGTGTTTCATGGCCCCTCAGGCTCAGCACTGAGCAAGAAGCCCTTTTCACTCCTGAATGCAGAACTGCTCCAGAAGAGGTGGTCTGGGACAGTGCCAACACCTCCACTGGCACATGGTGCAGCATCCCAAACAGCAGCCATGTGCCACCAGCACCTCTGCTGCCTGCTGGCCCCATCCCAGCAATCAGCACCTCAAAGCTTCAGCCCCTTTTTGAAGCAGCCATTTAGGGACCTGCACATTTCCTTCCCCTTTCTATTTCTTTTAATGACTGTAGCGGATAATGGAAGATGACAGATGATGGTAATTACAGCACTATGGGTGTTTTTTTTTCCTTTTCTCAAGGAATGTTATAGGCATCCTAAGCATTTTAAGCAGCTGTAAAGATGGGTGTGGTGCCCTGGGTAGAATAGCTAGCTAAATACGTTAACTGTAGGGCAGGCCGGGATGTGACTCTTGAGCTAAACCAGCCACCTCTCTCTACTGAAGCAGCAAAATTAGCTTAAGTTTTTCTGTTGGGTCTGTGGCCTTTCTATTTAATTTACTTAACTGAAGGTTGCAGCTATTCCATGGAATCTGCGTTCTCTGTGATTAAACAGATAGGATGAGAGCACATGTATGAATTATTAGAGATAATAGTGTGCAGTCTTTTTGCTTTCCCAGGATCTGGTCCACACACTGAGTTGCTTACAAGCATGAATGGATTGACTGGAAGGGGAGGAGGGGCTGAGGGCTTTTGTCCAAGTCCTGTTAACATCATGGGCTTTGAGGCACACCCCAGATTTAATGCATAAAATAAGGGTGGTGGTACTAGCCCTGTTGCAGTCATGCGGAATCCTGCTGAAAGCAATAGGACAGATTCTGTCCCATCACACACATGCAATCATGCATATATATGTACCACAGGGTAGAAGGCAAAACTTGTGCAAATTTAAAGTCTAATGACTAGTGGGCTCTAAGTCTCAGTGGAAATGCACAGAAGGTAGGTCCATGCGTTGGCCCTCACCCTGTCTGTGAGAAGAACCAGGAACATAACTGCTTTGTCAATAGGCTTAAATCCATACCAGTCTACCAGTGCCACTGCAGGAAACGTTTGAAGGTGAATCAAAACCAATGGAATAACAGATATCACAAGAGATGTCAAAATGACAGCTTTAGGAGTTGTGGCCACTTGGTACTTGTAACAAAACCAGGTGCAAGCCTTTTTGCCCGATGGCAACGTGTCACTCTGCTCCTGGCAGCCCCCTCGGCCTCTGGCAGCTTTTGTGGTTGCTAAAAGGAGTGTGTGTTTGCCCATGGCTTTCTACCTCGACCTTAGCATGTAAGCATGCTGCCCCTTGCACCTGGGGACCACACCACAGCAATGCTAATCCTACTTGGACCTTAGAGTCTCTTGGGTATGGTGTTACATGCTCTGCTCCTGCTGTCCTTGGTCATTCAGAAATGGGTTCTTGGTAGAGGGGTCCATGGCGACATTGGCATTGTGCTCCATGAAAGAAACTCAGCCCTGCCAAATTTCATTCTCAACTGAAGAAGCAGTTGTCCCATTTATAGAGAGTTTTTCTGACGCAGCATGTTATTTTGTCTGTATTGGGTTTATTCGTTTCTGGAAGGCACAGGTAGTGGTGAGGCAGTGGGTTATTAGACAGTAATTACTCTGGTTATTAAACAATATGGGCTGGCTTTCAGGATAAGCACCCTCATGGGAGTGAAGTTACGTCTTTGGAGCAACTTAACATTACAGTATATTGGACTACTAATGTATTTTTAACTGTATCTCTGGGGTTTTAGTATAAAAAAAGATCCTGATTCTATTCTCCTAGTACATTCTCAACCATCCCCTAATTTAATTTTTTGAGATTTAAATGACTTGATCAGAGAACAGGGCTAGACATTATGTCTGTGCCTAAGCAAGGCTTACATTCGAGGCTGTTACTCTGTAGAGTACATAAGAGTTTCCTGGTTTTGTGAAAGAAACAAGGAAATCTAGGATTATTTCTAATAGTAATTATTCTGATCAATAAATAATAATTTCATTTTAGACCAAAGGAGAGGCAAGATTTTAATTCATGACCAGATACTCCCATACGAGGTACTTTAAAAACCCATAGGTTTTAAAACTGGCACAGCCTGACCCCCAAAATTAAATTTTGACTGAAACTGGGCTTTGAGTTTACAAAGATGTACTTACAGAAAAGGGACAGAGGGTATGAAATGGGGGTGAAGAGGCCTGGCTGAGGTTTGGTAGCCAAGGCCTGCAGCCTCTGTATGTAATTTAGCATTGAGGGCAGGCAGAGTGAATTGGTACGAGGTGTTTGGAAGAGGATGTGCTCTGGAGGGTGGCAGAGGAAAATGTTGTGATTAATATTCGTGGGAAAATAAATAAATAAATAAATAAAATAAACAACCAACAAGCAACAAACTATTGCTGCAACAAATCTCAAAGGGAGCTGAAAACAAACAGCCCTCTGTGAATGCAGTGTGCACCAGAGACTATTGCCACCTGAGGAGAGTAATTGGCAAGTGCCGAGCAAGAGCTTGTTCTGGGTTTGGAAGGGCAGCATTGTCATGCTAATGGTCCTTTCACTTGCCTGCAGTGCTGCTGTTGTGCTCTCCTGGAAGAGTGGGGCAGAAGGCTTTCCCAGGACCTATTTGTGCAGAAGGGCTGGCTGCTGCTCCGCCTGCCCTCCTACCCCTGCACCCGCCTCCCTGCCCCTCGCAATGCAGCCCTTTAAGCATTTGTGAGGGCTGGGACCCAAGCTGATTGAAACCAGGCAATAGGGCTGGCCAGGGCTCCATCACCCTGTGAGACTCTCTCTGGTACCTGGGTGCTCATCCTCCCTTCCCCAGCCTTTCTTATCACTGATGGTGAAGTGTCTCCTTGCCCGACAGGGTCCTGCCCCACTCTATGCTCTAATTGTTTCACAGTGCCCTTCTTGCTTTAACAGCTCATGTGAGAATCAGTCTTTTTTTTTTTTTTTTTTTTTTTTTTTTTTTTGCAAGAATCTTAAGCTGTCGTTGACAAATATAGACTCAGTTTTGGCTGAAGTTCTCTTGTCTGAGAAATATCCTTTCAGAGAATTTAAGTGTAAGGTACTCTCGTTTACATGGATCCTACCAGCTGCTGTCAGCTCTGCAGCCCCAGGGGAAAAAAAATTCAGATGATACTGTGAATGCTGCTAGTGAGAACATTAAAAGCAACCATATCCAGGTCAGGTGAAGTTCTGAAAATGTCTAGCATTCATGTGCCCTTAATTGCTTTTCTGCCTGTACAGCTGTGGGTCAATGCACCATCCGTGAGGGGCCTGCCTCCAGAATTTCTTTTCTATTATATAACATAGATATGGAGAGAGGAGCAGGCAGAGGCTACTCAGTGAAGAAAGGAAGTAGACTTGAGTAGCAGGAAGAAATTTGAATTTATAGGGGGAAGTTCTAATATTGGGCCTGACCAGGGGCAGGTAGGCCTGGAGGAGCTGCTGGGTTCCTCTGCTAATTGCTAAGGTGCTAAGAGCATCAAACATCAGGAGAAAGATGGGACAGAGCTTCTTTATGTCTTTACGTGAGTCAATAAAATAATAAGGTGATTGCTATATCTTACTGGAGCATCAGCAACATGAAAAATGTAGATATCATCAGGATAGAGACTGTAGAAATGTAGAGACTGTAGAAATGTGCAGATACGTCCAGGCCCTGAGTCAGAATCACCCTCAGGACTCCTGTGAGACTGGTGTGACATCCCCAGGGCCTCTGTCACCACATCCAGGGCTTTGCTGCACTAGGAGCATACCACCAGAATAGCTCTGCCAGGGAGCACATTGTCTCTATTCCTATTGCCAAGAGAGGAAAAGTGAGGTGGTGTGAGCTCAAGGAATTTGCTCAAAGCCATACAGCTGTGGTTGTAGGGCTTGAAACCCTGTTCCAGCCTACCTAACAGGTAAAAGGCACTACTGAAAACCCATGCTGCGAACTTTCTGAGGAACTGTCTGCCTCTTCATCCTGCAAAGTATGAGGTGCACCCAAGCTGTTATCTACATAGTGACTCACTTCCAGTCTTATAAGATCTGACACAAAGGAGGTAAAATTAAATGATTTAGTACACATTCAACTATTCTCTTTAGGCTGTCCTTGTTAAAAGAAAAAAAAATAACAGAAAGATCTTTGCCAGCTACACCTGCTTTTTGGCAGCTGCTGCAGTGACAGCTGAGAATGCAATATATTAAAAATGCCACTTCTACGAAATAATCATGTCCCGTTGAGTGATTCCCAGCAAGATCTGGTGAAGGAAAAGACTTAGCTGAAGCACATCTGTTCTGGACAGCATGAGGACTGGCGAAAGCAAAGCATACTGTGAATGCTAAGCTGAGCACAACAACAGGTAGAATGGCTCAAGAGCTCGGTTGTTTTGCTGAAATAATGTGAGAAAATTTTGTGCAGCTTGTACCTGCAGTATGAATTGATCAGGTGACATGAAATGACTCTTCCTTGACTTTTGAAGGGGTGAAAAATAAAGGAAAACAACAAGGGATTAGCACAACTGTCAGTTCACTTTCTCCTGTTGGAACCATGATAAACTCTGGTTGATTGTTGTTTTAATTAATCAGAAGCAATCAGCTTGTAAATGCTGTGATTAACACAGCTTCTGTTTAACCCCGTGTTGAGTTTTCCAAGCAGTGTATGCAACAGTTCTGCAGAGACAAGGGAAGTTTAAAAGCTCTCAGACAGAAGCTGAGGTTGGCATCTGATGCTGAATAGCCAAGTCTGCCTCCAGCACACCAACCAGCTGTAAAACCATGTAGCAGATTGAAGCAGTACAAGCCCAAATGATTTCCTACTGTTCTCAGGACAAAAAGAGTGGTTTTTGTTTGTTGGTGTGTTTGTGCGTTTTGTTTTAAATCTGAGATTCCCAAGGGGCGGCTTGTGTAAACTTCTATTTTCTGTTCTCTTGTAGGTTTGTTGATTGGCTCTGGTTGTGCTCTCTATCCTCTTGGCTGGGACAGTGAAGAAGTCAGACAAACTTGTGGTAACCTTTCCAACCAGTTTGAATTGGGTAAGTCATTATCAGAGCATCTCAGGGACATTATACTCTTCTGTTTCTTGTCCGTGAAAGCAAAAGAGACGAGTGCAGTCTTGGAGGAACAGCCCAGTTGTGTGCTGTAGGGTATTCATATTGCATGTTTCTGACGTGGTGCTAAGGCAGGGGACTTAAGGCTTCCTGGGAATGTTTTCCAGCAGAATATTATAAAATAAATGAAGAAATGTATGTATGTATATTTATATTTAAGACATCAGATTTAATAGTCTTGCAATCGGTGAGTTAACATCCCTAGAAATCAGGACAGGGACAGATCAGAGATATCGTGTCAATGGGTTGAGGTAATTCACAATAAGAGCAGTTAACTATCTTTGCAGTCTGGCATGCTTATGGGCTTCTAAACTAAGTGTAGGAGTATGGTTTTGGTTACTCACAACCTCAGAAAGCTGGTAAATAACATTTGCTCCCTATGACAGCCTTTTCTGCAACAAACAACTGGTCTTACCGGTGATGTCTGCACTGAGCTAAATGAGAGCCAAGGATGCGGTGAAGCTGGGCTCACACCCACACAGCATGGGGTGAGCATCTTGTAGAGAGCTCATTGGGGTGATAGAAAACAGAGGCCCAGCAGGGAGCTAAGGATTAAGCAATGTGAATGATCAGGATCTGATTAAATGAACATGCAAGTCCTTTTTTAGTGAGAAGGGTGGATGCAGATGCTGCTATCCTGCTCTATAAGTACTCTTTGGTCCTGTGTCACTCGAGGAAGAGAGGGATCTGCAATCATCCTGCAGGAGCAAAAGAAACTGATCATCCCAGCCCTCTGCACACTGAGCTCCAGCTCCCAGGAAGGCATACACACATCTCTGAGATCCTGCGAGCTAAGCCTTACAGTTCCTGTCAGAAACTCTTTCCATAGCTTTGTGTGGACAGCTCATGGAAGCCTGGCAGTAATCACAGTGCAAAGAACAGTGGACAGAAACGTTCTCCTGGGGTTAAATGCAAACCTGCTGCATTGTCTTTTAATTTTGTCCTGATATTTTGGGCAGGCTTCAAGAGCAAGGGGTTTTGTTTCCAACTCAGAGATGTTTCTTCTGTCTGGTGGAACTAGATGATCTTCAAGGTCCCTTCCAACCCCCAAAATTCTATAATTCTATGATTTTCAAATCAATTCAGATCAAAAGGTAAAGGATTGCACAAATAGCTTCATATATATATATATATATATATATATATATGTATATATATATACATATATGGAAGAGATGCTTCAGGTCACCCTCCCTTACACTATTCGTGTGGTGTATTGCAGTGCATTTGTTCTGGCATGGGACCAGAAATTCTCATTACCAGCAACAACATCTACCTATACCACTGCCACTGCTGATGGTACCAGCATCTACTTAATGGTGTTGCTCAGGGAATGTGTTATGTGCCCTAGTACCTTTACCTTGTTATTCTGAACTTCAATATCCTTTTGAGCTATTAATGTTTAATTTTCTTTTCAACAAAGTATGCAAAATTTGCTCCCATGACACCTGCTTGTACCTCCTGACAGCCTGCCCCTTCCCAGGCTTCACTCACCACTCTCCCCAGAGTGCAGAAAAGGGTTACCTTTCCAAGTTCTTTATCTGAAAACCCATGAGGATGTGGGTCTCACACCAATGTGAACTCCTTGAGGACAGTACTTAGACAGCTACAAACTATAACCCTAAACACAGTTGTGCTCTCAATCAAAGCACTCTCTGAGACCACCTTCAACACCTGCTTCTTGAGTCATTTATTTGCCTAAATTAAATCATTTTGCCATTAAAGGCAGTGAAGAAACCCATGTGAAAGATTTCAGCTTTCCTTCTAGGTACACATAAGGGATATAAGCAGGGGACGTACTGTATTAACTGTGAACGTGTGTATGCCTATTTTATTCTGGACCCGTGTAAAGCATGTGCTCTGCATGCCTAGACTTGGTGTCAATGCTGATCTGCAGGAATCGCATGTTAACACATTCATTAACAGATTATAATGAGCTGAAATCTGCTGTAGTGATTTTCACTAGGAAGCTCTGCCACTAAAACATTTCTTCTCCACATACACCAGCAGTAAATTTAGATGTGTGGCTTTGATTTTTTTAAGGTAATGTCAGTGTTTGGTTGATGCTGTGTTACCAAGGTCATTTGTGAAGAAGTCGTACTGTCCAAAGTCTGTTTAATAGCCATGATGCTCATCTCACTTGATAAATATATTTTGGTTAATGATAACCCAAACCCTCTAGTAGTTTCTGCATCATTAGAGATTGGTTTACTCATTATAGCCTGCAGACCAAAAATGATGTTTCAAAGACTTAATCTCACCAACTCTCAAGACAAATTTTAGTAATTATTGCTTTCATTTGAATATTTAATTTGATTAAGCCACAATGATATGTTTTCTATTCCCGAGTCTGTGAAACGAGTTGCCTCAAGATCCATGCATACATGCACTGCATTCAAAACCTTCCCTTAGGAGCTGCTGTGAACTCTGGGCTGACTTGCTGATGGGGTAAATGGTGGCAATGGGAGTGCTGGTCCTGCTCCTCCTGTTGCCAAGGGTGCTAGCATGGACGGCAACAGAAGCCTGATTTGGTGCATGTGGTTATGCTCAAAGCAGAGGGATGTTGAACACGAGACAGCTTCAGCCTCCTCTTCAAGGATGGCAGAGCAGCTGGTGCAGCATGGATGAAGGGAGCCTTGGAGAGCACGGGTGTTAGTAAAAGTCAAAGCTTACCAGATTTGACCACAGAGCCAGCAAAGATAGGGCTTCAGCAGCTAGTAAGATTTTCTGGGGACCTGCAAAAGATAAGATGAAAAAAAGAAAAAGGTTGACATTGGATGTAGAAAAGAAAAACCAGGAGCTGCATCTACATCACAGGAGAATGAGAAGGGCAAGAGGCAGGTGCAGAGGAGGGATTGCAAGGACTCAGTTGAGAAGCAGCTGGATTGTGATACCTGAAATGTAATGCTAACCAGAAATATTCCAAAATTAGCAATTAAATGAAAATGGCTTTAACAAAACACGACAAAAAAAGTCTGTTATATGCTCATAACTAGATAGAAGAAATAAATAGCAATGCTAAGAACCCATAAAAAGCCTAATCCATAGTGGGTGTGCTAGATAAGAAATGCTTCTCTGTGTCTTCAGGCACTCTGAAAAGGCATTAGACTAATAGGGTCTCCAAATAGTGCTGAGATAGCCCAGATTGTGAAGAGGGGACCCTTGTCCTCCGCCCCCATCAAACACACATTTCTGTGTAAATTCCAAAGCAATATTTAAAAAGGCTGCAGGAAAAATAACCATGCCTTTCATTTACATGTAAGTGGATTAGGTTATTCTCTTCTAGAAAACCTGAGCTGACATTGTGAAATGCCCAGAGGTTTGCTGCTCTCTTTAAAACTGGATATTTGTTTTTTATTAACTGAACTACGTCCAAATGGTTTACTTAAACATTTGTGTATTTAATTGGTCTAATTTTTTTTTTCAACCAAATGAAAGCATTTGTACAACTCTATCTCTAAAAAGAGGACTCATTCTTCAGTTGAAGATGCTGTGCCAAAGACAACCCCATTTGTTGATTAAATCACGTTCAATAGATGAGCTGTTTTGCTAATGAGGATGGGGAGTAACCTCTAAATAGACTTGTGCACCTGTAGAAGGACCTGCTGTCTGCTCATCTCAAGCAATCTGTTTTTACCAACATGGAAAAAAAAAAAAAAAAAAAAAAAAACACAACGATAAATCAGGACTTTGACAAACGAACTCTGGCAAATTTTGTTGCAGGAAGGTTGAGGTCATGTTGTTCCTGGGTCTCTGTTGTGCACCTCTGCTTGTGACTCCCAGCTCCCCAGCATTAGGTGGGACCTGTGTGGAGGCAGTGTTCCACCTTGGCATCCTAGTTTGTATCCTGGGTAGAGCTGAGTTCCCACCAAACCATGAGACTATGAGCCAGAGAAGTCCTCTGGTGATGTTTTTCGGGTGGTAACTCGTAGAAGGAGGGCAATATTAGTAAATAGGGTGAGAAGAAAGATGTTCGTGTTTAAAACCAACATAATAGTTTGGTCAGTGACTGGGTGAAAATCCTTTGTCTAATTACCATTGCCTTAGATAGAGACTGGAGTTATAAACTACCAGTGCACATGCTAAGTGACTGCCTTTTTCTTCTACCAAATGTCTGAGGAAGGATTGCAATCTCTCATCACTGTGCAAACTGTTATTGTTATGCTGCTTTATTTACACCCCAGAGTCACCTGTGAGCCCATGCAGGACAGCACTGATGTGGCATGTCAGGCTCAGCAGTACAGAGCTGCTGTCTGAGGGGTGTGCACAATCCTGTGGTCTGCAAAAGGAATTTGCAAGCAATTTCCCCAAAACAACCATCTTTATAAGCATATCATATAACACACATTCAATTTTGCTGAGCTCGAGGTACTAATGCCTTGGTTTGTTTTCATTCCTAAATGTACCACAGAAGAATAACAGCTGAAAAATGAGTGTTTTTTTTTTTTTTTTTTTTTTTTTTTTTTTTTTTTTTTTTAAGCAGGAAATTCATTAAAGTGAGGGGGCCTGCCTTAAAGTAAGACTGCATCAGATATTTGCAAAGGAATGCATATTTTGCAAAACTTCAACTGTGTGAAGAAAACTTCTGGACTTGCACATATTTTTTAAAGGACAACATGGGTGTATATGTGTGTTTA
This sequence comes from Aythya fuligula, assembly GCF_009819795.1. Classification (NCBI taxonomy): domain Eukaryota; kingdom Metazoa; phylum Chordata; class Aves; order Anseriformes; family Anatidae; genus Aythya; species Aythya fuligula. The sequence goes on from NC_045559.1 coordinate 180,264,113, forward strand.
CATTATAATTGGCTTTGAATGTCTAAACTCAGTAAGAGACTTCATTTTAGGCCATCAATTTCCCTAGACACATATGCAGAGGCTGCTCAGTTGTTGCATGCTTATCTCAGTTGTGATGGGTGTGGAGGTAGCTAAATCCCACAGAAAGTGTTGGAGAGGACAGGACATGTTCAGTTTAATTCACAAAATCAAGCCTTGGTTGGCATCTGGTAAAACAGCAACACAAGACCAATACCTAAATGCCTGAACAGCAAAATGCTTATCTAGAGTGAGATTCATTTGTCTAAACGTAGATGACTCATGCCATTTTAGGTGCCCTAGGAAATTTAATCTCACCTCCAGCTGCCACTCCCCTACCATCAGATGTAAGAAATGATATTATGCACTTACCTTATTAACCCGAAAGGATGAAGATACTACATTTAAGATGAACTTCAATTTTTAAGTTGAACTACATCAAGAAAAAACCTCTTCCTTTGAGGGGATACAGTATACTTGGGCAGCCAGGGCTCAGCCTGGGTGATTAGTGCTTGAGAATATTTTATGTCCTACTCCTTTTTGTGAGATATTACTTTTTATGTTGTGTGTGTCCTGCTTCAGCTCTCTTTTTATTTTTATTATTTTTTCTGCTGGGTGATCATTTATGCTAAGGAGCATCCCACAGACATAGCTTGGTGTGCATACCTACCTTTTGGGTTCACCTTTGAGTTTTGTGATGCTTTTATTTGCTAATAAAGTAAATGAAAATTGCAGATCTGGCAGCAAGGGCTTGAACAACTCAGGCGTGGCTGTAGGCACGCTATGCCCTGCCTACCCACCTGGGTGCTGCTGCCACAGCCTGCCTGAAATGCATTCTGTGCTTGTTTGAGTTCATGCCATCCTTCCAAGGCTGGGAACATCCCCTTCCCTCTTTCTTCTGCAAGTCCTACTAGATCCTCTCCCATTGTTTCATGTTCTCCAGCTGTCACGCTCCGTTGCTGCCCATCATGCACAGGGACATCCTAGGCCTGGGGCAAGGCTGCAGCAGCAACCAAAGCAGCCCAGGCAGATGGCTCCAAACATGCACCTTTGCTTGTCCTCCGTGGTGGTTCGTCTTTGAACTGCTGTGAAAAGGCTCTCCTGGCCATAGCGGTTGTCTGGAGAGCAGGTTAAAAAAGTTAAAAGGCTGGCTGCTGTCCTGAACTAAACAAGCAGTTGAATTGTCCTCAAAAGCTCTCAGAAGCTTCTCCGTGCAGGCAGGGCTATTTGTTTCCAAAAAATGTTATTAAGGTTCACTTTTGCTACTTTTAGAGTGCTTGAAATATCTTAAACAGGACTGTTAACTTGATAATTGTTTTTTTGTTTTTTTGTTTTTTTTTTTTTCTATAGAAATATTTGAGTAAATGATCTTTAAAAGCAAACAGTGCAGTTACTAAAACAACAACATAAAACAAAACAAAACAGAACAGAACACAGAAAGCAGTGAAAAAAAAAAAAAAAAAAAAAAAGAAGCTTTGTCAACTAGCTAATTGGCCTTAGGTGGCATCATTTCAGCATCTGGCTGAGTGTTGACATACAGTGCCACCACTATCAAGAAAAGTGTTTAGAGGGTAGGACAATTTATTAGAATCTTATTAAAGGCAAGGGCTTCAAAGCTGTATGTTTATGAGCAGTCTATCTGACAAAGCTGGGTTCTTTGTTCACAGATTCTCTGCAAACAACTCAAAAGTTTTTACCAGTTAAGTTTTTTTGACTGTGGCTGAGTGCAGTTTTTGTAAGCTTCCCTGAGCTACAGCTGCTGAGTTCTCAGATAAATGCATGAGTCAGCCTACATGCTAGTAAAGAAAGTGTTTCATCAAGGAACTTTTCCTCTCTGGTGCTACCCAGCTATCTTTTATTCTTAATTCTTTGTAAGCCTCTCGTGATTATGTCAAGGTCAAGGTATTCTGTCTAACCTAAAGGACTTACCTTAGTTGCCTGAGCCAGACCATGCAGGGACCCTCTGGAGTCAATGGAGACAAGCAGGAATTTACAGATGGGGACCCAGACCACCTGGGAGCAAGTACCCGCTGCTTCTTATTGCTTGAAAAGGGCAACTGAAGTAGTTAGTTGGGATCCCTTAATAGTTAAAGAAATTTTAAAATAGGTGCTACTAGGGTAGGGTTCACCATATGTACCTTAGATGACTACCTTAAGATGAAATGCATCACTCTTTATAACTGGCTTTTTCTCCCCTTTGTCTCCTGAGGGAATCTGGAGAACTAGTCCAGTGTGGATTTCTGCACTGTGGATGTCCAAAGAGAGGTGAAATTAAGTTAAGTAAATTAACTTAGCTGCACTAAGTGAGCTTTCTGCTGACTTCTTTTAGTGAGCTAGGAGAGCTCTTCATTGCCAGGACATGAGTTATTTTTCTCTTGAGATTTTGAGCGTTGTAATTGTTACAAGGTCATAGAATCATAGAATGGCTTGGGTTGGAAGGGACCATCTGGTTCCAGCTCCCCTGCCATGGGCAGGGACACCTCCCACCAGACCAGGTTGCCCAAAGCCCCATCCAGCCTGGCCTTGAACACCTCCAGGGATGGGACATCCACAGCTTCTCTGGGCAACCTGTGCCAGTGCCTCACCCTCTGAGTGAAGAATTTCCTCCTAACCTCTAATCTAAATCTCTCCTTTTGTAGTTTAAAACCATTCTCTTTCTCCTGTCATTGTCTGCCTGAGCAAAAAGTGGCTCTCCATCTTTTTGTAAGCCTCCTTTAAGTACTGAAAATCTGTAATGAAGTCACCCTGGAACCTTCTCCAGGCTGAACATCTCCAGCTCTCAGCTTTTCTTCATTGGAGAGGTGCTCCAACCCTCTGATGAACTTTGTAGCCTTCCTCTGGACCTGTTCTAACAGCCCCACATCCTTCTTGTGCTGGGGGCCCCAGACGTGGATGCAGTGCTCCAAGTGGAGCCACACAAGGGCAGAGTAGAGGCTTTTCTGCCCCCATCCTGCACACCCAGGCAGCATACTTGTACTCTTCCCAGGCCACATGTCCCTGTCTTCCCTGCCTGTGCATTTCCTTCTTGCACCTCAGTCTGACCAGCATGTCGTTGCCCACCCATGCTGGTTCCCTTCCCTTGCTGCCTACTTTTTACCCAGGGGGGTGGAGAGTTCTTGCGCTCTAAGGAAACCATCCTTAAAGAGTTGCCAGCTCTGCTCAGCTCCATTGTCCCTGAGGACAGAGTTCCAGTGGATCTCACCCACTAGATCTTTAAATAGCTTGAAGTTCACTCTTCAGCGAAGTATTGAAGAGGTATGGGACAAGGTATCGGTTCCCCTTCCATTGTTCCACCTTACATTCATGCAGCAAATTTGAGTTGTTATTAAACAAAATCATGCAATCCTCCAAAGAAAGGGAGATTTAGTCACAGGAGTGTCTGCAAACAGCAGAGCTGGAGAATTTCAACGTTGTCATTTCCTTGCCAGTTTTACACTTCTGAACTTTATGAGACACCATGCATTTAATTACATACCAAAATGCCCATGCAATTGACTTGACCAATTATAATTAAGCAAAATATCTTGATCTGTACATGTGAAGGAAAGAATACATTTTTTAAAAGACCTTGAGAAAGTCCTACCCATACAACAGACAGAAAGAAAACACCTTCGCCAAATTCATTATTGCATATTAAACTATTTGTTCAGCTGCATTTTTACCTTACATAGAGTACTTTCTTTGTTTCATGAAACTACTTTAATCCTTTCTGGATGCATTCCAAGTTTTGAGTTCTTTTCCTGCTTTTGTAGCTGATTTCACGTGATGGTTTTTCATTGTGTAACTGTGTCAAGAAAAAAAAAAAAAAAAAGATTCCTCAACTATTTAATTTATCTTGGCTTTGTTTCAAAATAATCATGCCTTCTTATTAATTAGCTGATTATCTTTTACATTCATTCGTGGCTTTCATATCTCCAAATCCCTGTATATTCCTTAACATCACATTCCTTGCTTTCTTCACTGATTACTTTTTCCAACACCCTCATTGATTACATGAATTCACATTCCCCTGTAGTACTGGACTCTCATATGAAGCTGTTAATTGGAGTTCCTGCACAGGCTTTTGCAAGAAAGAATTGTAGGTTTTATTTTTAAAGCTGTATCATTTGTATTCTTCAGCCTGGGTAGTTCTAAAAACCTTTTTTCTTCATCTTGGAAAAGAGGCTGTAGCTAGGGTTAAATGATTACAGAGTCTGCCAAATACTGGCAGTCTGCATGCCCAGGATAGTCTTAACATTAACAACAAAGAAGGTGCAAATATTTAAGAAACTTAGCCTTGCAATTAACAAATTTGCATCCAAGACACTTTCATATTCTGGATATTTTCCATAAGTGTCATTTATTGGTTATTTTAGATGAACATCATATGTTATTTCCAGGACCTTGATAACTATGTGTTTTTTATAAGACATCACAAATAGAAATCCTGGTAAAACTCTGCTTTGGCAACTGGATCCTGGCACAGCTCCACAAGAGATCAAGTATCTACAGAGTTTTTGTTGCCAAAGTTCACTCACTCCCAAATTTGTCTTAATCTGTATTTGCCTTATATATTGGAGCGTGAGAAGGAACTAGGGGACACATATCACAGCCTTGAAGATTACCTTAGAAATCAGGAAAAGGCAAAGAAGTGTTTTCTAATAAGCTCTTCCATCCAAAACTAACCTTTCACATTCTTTGACTTCTTTGAATGTAGTAAGTACTGTCTTATATTCTATGGGACTCCTTTCTGTGGAGTCTTCTTTTCATACTGTCCTCATTCACCTTGCTTTTGTCCTTTAAAATAAGGGGCTGCAATTTCTTTCAGTCCTTTTATAAAAGAGAGGAACATCATGTTGCCACTCTTGTCTCCTTTTATTTGCTTGGAAAGTGGCCATCCAGCCCAATAGCTGTGAGACCTATGATTCTCTGATTTCAGAGTTAATCATGACACTATTTTACTGCCAATCCCAGTAAAACCAAATGTGAAAACAGAGTTCTTAATGGTCAGCTACAAATTTACCTGAGCTGACTTGGACAGCCCTGTTTCACTGAGCAACCAGAAGGCAAGAACTCCAATTATTTATGCTCTCTTCCCTGCCTTCCCCTCTCCTTTCTTTCCTCCTTTCCCCCCAAATAGGATCCAGAACTAAAAAATAAATAAATAAATAAAAAATGAAGCTACAACTTCTCCTCCATAGCTGTTAGGAAAAGACTATTTCATTAAAAGCAACACCACTTCTGTGCAGAGAAAGAAGCTGCTGTGGGCACATCATCTCTATCAGCTAGAAGAGTACTTGAACTGGTGGGGAATTTACTTTGGCATGAAACCAGATCAGCAATCTTATGAGCAAGAACATGTATACATTCTTGCATGCCTCTCCACACCCCCCAGCAGACTGGCACACTTCTACATGTATATACGTATTCTTATGCACCCTTGAGGAAAACAACAGCTTTTGTGTTTGCATGAAAATTGACAAGTTTTCACTTAATTGTTTTAATTCTATCAGGTAGTCTAGCTTTTTATTTTATAGATTTGACATAAACAAGGAAAATGGGAAACTGCAGTGCAACGTTTCTAACATTTAATATGATGGGCTCTATGAAAGTGAAGTGCCCTACTTGATGGTGAAATTTAAGCCCAGTTCTACAAAGCACTTAACCATCTCCTTGCTTCTGAATACATGACTAGTTCTACTGATGTCAGTGAAATAAAAGCTGAACATGAGAAAGGGTTCTTCAACAGCACTTGTTATCACCTGTTATTGCAATATTTGTAAAACTACGAAGTCAGAAAGCAAAGTCTATCTTCTCTATGATAAAACATTTCTATAGGTGTATTTCTTCTCATTTTGTGTTGCGTTTAATTACTCATCAACCCTGCTTTTTATAAATCTTCATGTTTCTTATAAATTGAGAATTTAATATCACAGTGAAACAAAAGTAATTCTGCAATTTAAATTGCAGTTCAATTACCCAATTATTGACAACTAACAATATTTCTTTAGGCTACAGTGGATTAAAATAGCTCATACACATATTAAAATGAGAATACCAGAGCAGAAAAATTATCTTCAAATTTATTTTTTTCCCTTGTACAGTACAGCCTTATAAAAGGGGTACCATTATTTCAGTTTGACATGCGGCTAGCAGTGTGGACAATCATTCAACAGGTGCCTTTGAAATGGATTCTCTCTGGTCTTATAGCTATACTTAGCTATGAGCTTAGGACTTGGCTATACTTAAAATGAAAAGAATGTCTAAGTCCTATACCCTTAGACACCTTCCCCACTGCAGGTTCTTATTCAGCACAATAGCTTGAAATGCTGTTCTGCTCAGTGTCATCCAAGCACAGATCAAACTATTTTGTCTAAGGCCTCCCATTGCTCCTGACACAGGCTGGAAATAATGGCCAGGTTTATTGCTGTGTTATTATTGCTCTAAGGTCAGGCTCCCTACTCGTTCATCCATTGTTCCGCACTCTCCCGTTCTTGCATTTGTTCATCTTGACCCAGCTCACACTTGTGAACTGCATTGCATTTGTTAGATCAAGAGGCTGCCTGCCATGCCTTAGAGCACTAAGTAGGACAGTGGTCCTTAGGGTAAATGGAGCATGGTATGGAGAAACAAATGTTATTCTCCTCATCCAAGACTGAAATGTGCATGTTGTATTTGTTGGCACATCTCTGACACTGACTTAACAGTTCTTTCTTTCTTCTTAATATGTATCAGGCGCTCTTTCCCCCTCTCCCATGGTTACTGCACAAAAGTTGAAATAATACCACACAAAAGGTGAAATTTACTTCATTCTGTTCCATATAGGTCACAGCTTTGGGCAGTGCAAGCAGGCAAATCTTTAAACTATTCTTAAAATAGCGTTTTAACATTTATTTTCTCTACTTGGAAGCATCACGATGAGAAAGATTTAATTTTTCAAGCTGCCACTACAAGTCTTTAGTAGTTTTAGAATACCTAGCTGTTCAAAAAAACCTATCAGTTTTTTTTTCCATAGTATCAAAATAAATGCTTTAGCACCTCCCACTCTAGTGTAAATACTATAATTTTCAAAGCAGCCCAATGGATTTAGATGTACAGTATATGCTTATTTCTGGTTTTGAAATTCTCAACATAAGCCATAGGTTTGTGTGCACAGGCAAAGGAATTGTTCTAGACAGGTCTGTCTAGGAGCTGCTGTACAGTCAGACAAGGATCAGTGTCAGAGACATTGTCAGGCACTTGGCGGCTCTTTGTGGTTTCTGATGGTCTTCTCTGTAGGAAGTCAGACTCTTTGTGTGGTCTTCTGTAATGGAGCCAAAAATGATGTCGATATACAGAGCATAACAAGATTACAAAACCAAATAAATCTCTCTCTACTACAGCACATTAAGGAGAGAGACTAATGAGCCCAAACCAAGATCTCAGCTTCTGAAGTCCTCCGGTCATGTCAGGATTTTTGTTTCATTCGACCTTTCATTTTAATTAAAAAATTGATACTTTTGAAGAAAAGACGTAGTATACTGTGTGCTGTGGTGTCGCCCTGAGATCTTCAGAGCAGCCATGAGCATAAGCGTTGCCTCCCACTGACATCTCTTCACAAGGCTGCCAGTATCCTGCAGACAGTTGATGGACGTGCTGTTTGCCTTCAGGCATGTTAATGCATTTGACGTGTTGGGGTGTACAGACATCTTGTGTATCTTGTGCCTAAGGCAGGATTAGCAGACTTGATAATTGCCTGACCCAAAGCCTGACCCTAGAGCACACCATTAGGACAGAGTACGGATGTGCCACCTGTTTCAGCTCTTTCTAGCTGGAAACTGTTTTTACCTCCTGTTCTCTGGAGGGGAGGAAAATGAGTTTTGCTGCTTTTTCCAGAGGGTGGAAAAAGATGTTGTATTTCTGCTTGTACCTTACTGAGAGCACTCACTGTTCAAAGCAGGGAGGTGTCACCCAAGATGGGGACACTTCAGTTGAAGGAGAACTTCAGTTGTAATGAGTCCCAAGCAGTCAAAATCAAGATGACCAACATGGTGCAGCCAAAGTGAAAATGACTTTTGAGATGAGCTGAAACTCTGAGGAGTAGCAGCAGTCACCTCTTTATTTTCTGAGAGCTCTGCAAGGAGGCTTAGTCTCTTCAGTAGCTGCTGTTTTTGTGATCATCTAATCTACTGCATGCACAGTGGTGCCTGGAAGGGGAGCAATGACTTTATGGTTCACTGTGGGATTCCCCAACACTATGCACTGGTGATGACTTTGGCTCCATATGGATACTGAAACCTTTGAATGCGTTCAAGGCCATATTGTTGTGACACTATTAAAACACACCGGATTAAAGATCTGTGAAGTTTTAAGTGGAGTCATTGGTTAGGGACAGAGAAGTGTCTTGCTTTTTTCACTTTAATTAAACTTGTGCTCACTGGCACTGTGACCTTAGTGGGAGCTAAGGATCAGTCCTTAAGTCTGTTCTGTTTGTGGTGGCAACTTGTGAAAGTACTGGGATCCACTGGGATCTTTACTTGCACTGCACCAGCACACAACCATTTTGCTGTCACTATTAGTCCTATACTGTTATGATACTACTGGTGTGCTGATGTCTCTGTCACTGCTCTACGTGCACACTGCCTGCTGACCCTACTGGCAGGGTACGTAAGAGGCAGGACTTGTAGACTCCGCTTGCATAGAAGCCCCTGTGCTCCTTCACCCTGGAGAGCCTCTGTTTCATCTCTTGAAAATCCATTGTCCTGGTCTTTATCTCACGCCATATCATGCTCTGCCAGATGGAGACATCTGCCATGTGGTCCTAATGCATGAGATGGTGGAGCATGGCATGGTAGGTATAGCTGTGCTGCTTCAAGTCCTGCCCCAAATCAGTCTTCTTGGAAAGCAGTTTTCAAAGGCCCTTCTCATTGTGTGACTACACAGGCAGGAGCACCTTCATCACAGATGAACCCACACATCCTGAATATATGCTTAGAGGTCTGGTAGCTCATTTATTTGGTCAGTAAATGCATACCACTAGAGCAGAGATATAGGAGAGAAAATAGCTCCTAAATAATTCTCTGCCCTGCCTTCCTCAAGGTTTTGGTTGCAGGGGCAAAGCAATAAAAGAAAGCATTTCAGTGTGGCCTGGTCAGGATTTACGCTGGTGGGATTGGGACATGATTGTCCTTGTCACTTGATGGCTTGCACTTGGGTTCAGTTTGAGTGATGGCAGAGGTGGATCCGCCTGGCTCCTTCTGAAGGGAGCCAGGCCCCATCCTGTATGACATGCATTGGCACTGGGTGTACTGCTGGAACAAACAAGTAAACCCTCAAAAGCTGTCTGGAGAAGGAGAAAATGTGAAAGGGGGGAAAAGCCCTCTTCTGACAGCAGCTGCTGTGGAAAATGGTGCCACAGGCTCTCCTTGGCCTTGGTAGGCCAAGGGGCGCCTTCTCCACTGCTGGCATATTTGTGGAGACAACAACCTCAGATTTCTCAATCATCTCTCTCTCTGTTTCCCTTGCAGGAACCTGCGAAATTGGCTGGGCTTATTACTGCACAGGTGGGGGTGCAGCCGCGGCCATGCTGGTGTGCACCTGGCTGGCCTGCTTCTCAGGCAAGAAGCAGAAGCAGTACCCCTACTGAGCGGCCCAGGGTACGGGCTGCCACCAGGAGCATGAGGGGCTTGCAGGCATCTTCTGGACCACAACGACAACAAAAAGGAAATTTTTAAGTGCTTTCACTCTGAAGCGGTGCAGGGAGGGATGGTGGGTGGTGCTGGGAGCCCTGGGGAATGGGTTGGACTGTGGACCAAAGCCACCCCACCAGGTTGGATGGGGAAGGGCTTCTTCACCAGAGCGCACCTGTGGTCTACTCCACAAATACATGACTGTGTAAGCAAGGAAAGCTCCATTCTGGCAAATTGTGACATTCTGCGTGCACCAATTAATTGAGGGATTGGTGAAAAGATGGTGCTGGAGGCCTTGAGTAGTAAGTACCTGGTGGTCCCTTCAGCACGGTGTTCCTGAAAGCACAGACACACACACGGATGTTGACCATGGCACAAAATGAGTAGAGAGGAAACCTTTTTGGTGCGATTCTTCTTTCTTTTCCTTTTATTTTTTTATTTTTAAATTCTTTTTGGTGGTTTAAAATTCAGTGTTACAACACTTTTTAATCTATACATTAAACTTAATAAAAGGACCAATAAGCCACTTTGTCAGTATTTCAGTATTTTGTATATTCTCTACACATTTCTCTTCCCCAAACATTTAGCCACTGCTTATTCAGCCCTATAGATCTTTTATTAAGCCTCTGTGTTTTCAGCGTTATTACAAAAAATGCAACATAATAACTTGGCATATGTAGCCTTTGCCTATAGTACTTTTATGAAGTGCAGTAAATGGACGTTTTTCTGTCCATTGAAAATTCCACTTACAGTACTGTAGAACTCTGTTGGTTCTGTACGACTGACAGGAAAACTTCTTCCAGACATAGATTTTTGTCGCTGTTATGTTTAGCTCATTGATGTTGTATTGTGCTGTACCATGTTTATTATTTCAATATTCATTTTTGTAAAAATATATATATATATATAAATGTGCTATTTTATGTTTGTATTTGAAAAATCTCTGTAAATAAATTTTTCCTTGATCAGTATTTACAATTTGTGCTTGTGTCATGGAAATAATCATGACCTTCAAACCATGCTGTATCCTTTTTCCCTGTAAAACACATACATTTAGGGTTCAGTTGCATTGCCCGAGGATAGATGTCTATTATCACTTGAGATGTGCCAGCATATCCAATAGTTTTGCCTGATGCTGTTAGGCAGAATGCAGGACTTCAGGGAGACCTTCTCCATTCTGGCTTGGCAGCTGTCGACTCAGCATCTCACGAAGTGCTGTGTACCCCCGTTTAGTTGACTGAAACAAGCCCTTCCTTTTTTAATAGCAGCCGCACTGATTAAATGCCTGCCAGGAGGGAATCCCTCCACAAGGCACTGGCACCATGCATACAAAACTCAAAACAAAAAAGTTATTTTCTTTAAGAAAAAAACAAACATGAAGAATAACAATTTGTAAGAGCTTTTCAATCATGGCTTTAACTGATGTTATTCTGGTTCAAATGTGTTTTTCTGCTCTGTTTTCTCGATATGATATTTCTGTCATTGTGTATTTCAAAGCTACCATGTATGTTTTAGTTACAGTTCTTCTGGTTCTTCTGGTTGAAGCTGTTGTAACTCTGAAATTGTGCAGTTGCTCCATACGTTACTCTCAGCAGCTTTTCAGAGGTTTGTAGAAATAGCAACGTCAGTTACAGAGATCAATCCTGATATTGCTGAACTGGATTTTATTGAGTTTCATTATAGGCTAAGCAGTATTTATTCACTTTATGGTGCTGTGTGGTGAATATAAAATTGTACGTTACCCTTCACAAATTAGCCCATAATAGCCACATCACATCCAACTACAATTTTGCTGAGAACCACACCAACCATGCCATGGAGATGTGGGCTTGCCTCCCTGTAATATCTTCCAGTGGTACCAGCAGCAGTAGGACATTGAGCACTGCACTCTTCCCTCCTCCTTCCAGGTTTTCTAGGCTCACCCCTTTTCACAAGTGCTCAGGGCCCTTCCAAACCTGCTGCTCGAGGTCAGTGGCATTCCATATATCTTCATGGTAAGTACAAGATTGCCCATTGGAGTTGTGAATTGACACTTTATTAAAACCAAGAGAGGTATAAACGCAACTTTGGCTGTGGTTCCCAAGGCGCCAGCTAGATCTTTGGCAAGTATCTCAGAAAAATGCTGCCTTTCAACGGCATGCAACTGTGGAAACATGTCTTTCCTTCCACTGATATTGCAGTTTGCTGTACAAAGTTTCAATGACTTGGCTATAAAAATATGTGTTATTATTCTAAATTTGACCCTCCCTAGATTATATCCTTGTCCTTGCATCATAGAGAACATTTTGAATTTGTTTCGATCTTCCCGTGGTCAGGTTCTGGCTTGATTTATCATGATAAACTGGAACTATGCAATTACTTCACAAAGAAAATTATTTTTTTGTTTTGTTACAATGCCATACAATATAACATGACTGACTTTCTCTGAATCTGTATACAATCTCCTTTTTAATTTGGAGTTGAATGAAGTACTGATTTTTAATAATCAGGCCAATGATATATGTGCTGCACCTGCTCTGTAGCTGGTTATCATATAACCTTCAGCTGCTGTGATATGAATAAACCAATCACAGCTTAATTAGGTTTGTCTATATTTGTTCATTTTTGTTCTGATATTTATTTGCACTAGAATATAAATAACATTTGTTATCATGGTTATCACAGCTACAAACTCCAATAACTTTGAACTGGACGAAAGACTGCTTTCAGTTTCTCAGTATGAAGTGCCAATTAAATATTTACAATATTTACTATGCTTAATTTTTCATTTATTTATTCTTGAAGATGAGGAGCTTGGCCTTATATTTGTCAAAACAAAAGATGTTAGCTTGGGCAGACTCCTAGATTATTGAATGCTGTCTGTGCCATTACTGGCAATTGTATCATGTAATCCTGTTCAGAAATTTCTCAAGCTCTGTTTTAAAACTATTTCAGCAATCTTCCCTCTACTACTACATTGTTATTTCAAAGTCTCACTCTCTGGGTAATTTGACATTTTCTATGTTTCAGGTAACCCTTTATTCCAGAGCTCACTGGCAACATGGAGATCAGTGGTCATAGTACGCTTCCAACAAATACACTGAGCAAGCAGCAAGTTCCCTCCATCACTCCTAATACAGGATCTATATAGAAACAAGTCATATGGCCATAGACTGCTGTTCAGTATCAGAAAATACCTTAAGATAAGTCACGGGATAGCTACAACAAGGTAAGTCAGGTGGGAATGGTCCTCAGGAGGTCTCTAGTCCAACCTTCTGGGTCATCATTAACACCTCTGTCCCCCCAACCTGTCTTTTCACCAAACCAAGTAAATACCAACCCTTGGCCTCCTCACACAGGACAAGCCCTCTAGCCATGAACTTGATTACTTCTGCTGGACCCGCTCCAGTTTGCTGATGTCAGACTTGTAAAAGTGAGTCCATAACTAGACACGATGCCTACATGTGTTCTAACAAGTGCCACAAGAGGAGGACAATCACTTGTCTGCAGATATTGTCTCTGCTCCTGTCAATGCAGCCCAAGAAGCTGTTGCCCACCATTGCTGCCAGGTCACACTGCTGGCTCCTACGCAGCTTGCTGTCCCCAGAATCCAGGTCCTTTCTTTCTACAGAGCAGCTCCTTGGTGATGCAGTCCCCGGCCTGTGTCACTGCAGGGGCTTTTTCCTTCAAAAGTATGGAACTTGGCATTTGCCCAGCCTATGTGAAAAAACATGTTAAAATCAGTGCAAATGATAACCACTGCTCTTCCCTCAATCACAAACATAGTTTTTATCATATAAGTCAATGTTTAGGTCTGGCAGAATTTACTCTTCATAAATGCATGCTGATTGCTCCCAGTCAGTGAAACTAGGTCACAGGGGGTTACCAGTGGAAATGAGACTGGGTTCCTGTTGCTTTGTGGGTTTAGCTTTTGCTTTGAATAACCAAATATGGAAAAATTGGTCATCAATAAAGCTAGAAATATTCAGGGTAGAAGAAAAAGTGAACTGTGGAGGTTCAGAATTTATACATAAATTTGAGTGAGACAAGTGGAGGTGGAGGAACTTGCTGCAATAACTTATTTGCATAAGTGAGGTCTTTGGGAATGGCTTCAGGAGAACACAGATTGAGTAGGAAACTCTCCCACACGAGCCTCAGAGAGCTGGGGACTTTCATCTCCCAAACAGCATGGTGTGTAGTGCTGAGTTTCTTGTCCTGAGCATTATTTCCTGAGAGAGAAAGTGCAAATTCTGTCATTTAAGCATTAAGTCAGAGGGAAGCTTTACTGAATAAATATGAAGCATGTGAAGGCCCTGTCTGGAGTTTGAGAGGGCATTGTGCTCTTTGTGTAATAAAAGACATTACTTTTCAAGACTTGCATGTTAACAGATGACTCACTTTTTCACTAAATGCCATAGACTTTGCTCCCTCCCAAAAATACCAATGTATGTCTGTGGAAAAAAAAAAAAATGTTTTGACTCTGAAATGAGAGTTAGCTGGCTCCTGTGTTGGTTTAACTCCTCTATTTCCTTTTCTGTGATAGAAAATTCATAAACCAGTTGCAACTGCAATTTATCTGTCATTCTAGAGTTTGAAATAGTCTATGGAAAACATCAAACTGAATGACAAGACAGATAATCTGTACATCAAAATAAGCATTCATTCTCTTCTACCTACTTAACCTTTCAGAGAGACAATGGTGAAATTAGATATGTCTTTTTTTAGAAGAGACATTTTAGTGTAATCCCTTAAGCAGACAGGGTTTTAAATATATGCCTTCTAGTAAGTATTAAGTGTTTTTATTATTGTTATTTAAATAATGGTGGATCAGAGAAAGTGAGGAAAACTTTGGAACATGGCTTCAAGCTCAGTCCTGTCAGTGGCAGGAAGCATGGTTATTTGGTTAAACATAACTCAGTAGCTTTTTCTCATGTTCCTCATCAAGAAACAAAATGAAATCTATAGGGATGTTTTAGCTAATTTACAGAGATGTTTTCACTGAGAAAGGACAGAATCTGACTCCTTTCAAGGACAAGCTTATGGCCTTTTAGTCTGCTAGATGTATCTGCTAAGAATATGAGTATGTTAGGGATATGCTGTTACGATGAGCATATTAAATGAAGCCATCGCAAGGAAAATGTTAATCTGAATAGAACATACGGCACAACTTCATTATGTGTATCTGCATCACAGGGACCCAAAGCACTGCTATTTCCTTTCCTTGGCTGCAGCTGAACTATATGTTAAGCATCCTCCTTCATACAGTGATAACTTGTGGCCCTTAGATGTCTTCTCAAGGAGCATCACTAAAAGTATGACCATCTCCAAGCATGTCCCAAGAACATCTTCCACTAGAGCTGTCATAAATCGGTTTGGCATTGTCAGAGTGGGAATGGTAAAACAATTCTAGAGCAGAGAGCAGCCACCTCTCACGTGAAGCCTGTGCTAAATGCAAGTCTATGATTGCAGGGACAAAGTTGTGCCTCTCACAATCTGTGGGGACAAGCACAGAGAGAACAAGTTAAAGACAGAACAACCCCATCTTGCCTGTCCCCCTCAGAGGCAGTCCCACCTTGGGCAGAAGGAAATGCCAACACACAGATCCCACAGCATCCCTGGTGCATGAGACCCTGCACCAGGCCTGCGCTCTTGGACCAGGGGTACAGACAATGGCAGTGGCCGTAGTGCTCAGGTGATCCAGGTGATTTTAAAAACTGCACACAGCCCTTCTCTGCATACATGAATGTCTTCACACTCTTTTCATTCTCCAGGAGCTATGGGTAACTTTGACCATCTTCACACTGGCCAGAAAAACTGTAAGTACAAGTTGATAATGTTAGACTGTAGGGCTAAGTAGACAGGATCCTGTTGCAAAACACTTTTGTTCTCGCTCATCACCAAAGAACCGAGTGCTTCATCATGTCACAGGTGGCAGCATGCTACACAGGACATCAGAGCGTGTGGTTTTGTTCAAATCCCTCTGCCCCTAAGCCCAATAATTTTATTTTGTACCCTAAACTTCCGTCAGGTATGACTGCTTTTCAGCACCTACGGCTTTCGAAAGCGTGGTAGCTGCTAAACGGAAAGCAAACTGTTCATGTGAATACTTTGTTTTCTGTTAAGGATCCCAGTCATTTCAATGGACTTGGACCAAACTCTGTGACCCTGATCCAAAAGCTATAGAAGCAAATGGTAAAAAGCCCACTGGCTTAACTCAGGCACAGACTTGGGGAGGGGGGGGGGAAATAAAGATAAAATTTCTATACCTGGCTTTGTGTTAAGTTCTGGTTAACTGTCCAGTTTTGTTTCCTATGGAGAAAACACACATGCATATTTGTAAATATGTAGGTACATTTTATAAACAGAAATGTCCTTTCTTGGTTTTGCACTTATCTAAATGTTCCTTATCATCTGAGAATTAACTAAAACAAAGTCCTACAAATGGAAAATATACAGAACATAATATTCACAATTAGCCTTTATTTATGAGTTGTCTTCACAAATAAGAAACTTAAAAAAAAATGTTTTATTAGTTTTACAAGCAAAACAAGCAGCTGAATTTGGATAATAAAGTCCACATCACACCTTTTTGTGATGCAAGCCAGCTGTGCGTCCTTATCTTGCCTGTTCCAGAAGAAGAAAATTAAAATTGGATTAATGAACATAATGAACATTTCAAAGAATATAAAGTAAAATCTGTTATATGATGTAAGGCTGCAGTGCTTAGCTGATATTACCATGCTGGTTTGGTCTAAAGGGACTCTCTATTGACAGATGGAAAGGACAAAGAACAGAAAGTAGAAATGTGGTCATATACTGGGGGATCATTGAGGAACCTGTTACAGGTGGTAGTAGACGTTCTGTACTTACTACTCACTATGGTTCAGTAATTCTTCATATGAAGCATTGGGGTTATTCTCCTCTATGTTATACCTCTGAAAATAATCAGTAAGCTTTCTATTTGTACAGCACCTAGGACAAATATTTCCAAATCTATTAATAGGGCTTCTGGTTCCTATCCTAAAGTAAAATAACTCCCACTTCCCAGTAAAAGAAAGCATTAGTAAAGGACTTTCTTCTGCTGAATGGTAAGGAAACACCAAAAGGAAATTGCAGTTGAAACACAAGCTATAATTAGGACAAAATATTTGAAAGGACAGAATACTTCTGTGGAGCTCAGAGGCCATGTTAAGAATTATGAGTGTGAGATACAGCCAGCTTCTTTGTTTTCAACATATTGTTAGTTTTTTTACACTTCTAGGAACGGTGCACAGAAGAATTAAAAAGACTATGTGCATTGCTACACCTACCTCTCTGGCTAAAATCAGAGCTTCTTTTGCACAGCAACTCTGTCACCCTGCTTCTGTGTGTTGACTTCAACATATCCGTGTCCCCTAAAGCCCCCTCAGGAACCTGACCCTATCCCTTCTCAAAAGCCTGCTGTGAAGGGATCATCTATTGCCATTCTCTCCACTTCACACTTTCCAACCCTTTGCTGCAACTTGCTGCTGTAGAGTACGGCAGACACTTCTGGAAGGTTTCAAGCTGTTTCACACTAACTGATCAGAGTACCTAATTTCAGAGTTATGCCAAAAGATGCCATAGTATACTGCTGTAAATTAAGTGAGTTCACTTCCTGAGCTGTTGTTATACTCCAGTCTCAACAATTCAGCAACGAAAATGTCAACAATGTCTATATAGTAGTAATCACTAATATCTTTTAATTTTTTTTGATGTCCTGGGGGGCAAAAACATGTGCAAGAAGTCACACCACAAGCAACAGACCAATCTGTGGTAAAAAAGGAAGAAGTTACCTTTTTACAAGGCAGCAGCATATAGAAAATAAAGCCAGCCATGCTCAGATGTGTAGTGACATTCTAAGACGAAGCACGTTAAGCGTTTAGGACTGAAATGAAATATTAAGCAATTTGCATTTGTTGTCAACATGTAGAAGCAATATTTGCCTCTCTCTGAAGAGTGACTGTTTTTATCACGTACTGGTAAGCAGTTTCATGACTTCTCAATCTATAGGTTGTTATGCCTGTGCATACTGTCGACATCTAGTAATGTGAATTATCGGGCAGCTTTCTGGGCCAGTCTGTCTCTCAAGGGGAATCTGAAGGAGTTTTCAGCTAATGGTGTCAGATCACTGAAGCATACCTTTCAGGAGCCGATTTTGTGTGACCTGCGGCCTGCAGCATAGCTATGCTTAACTTGCAGCTATCAAACAAGCAATCAGAGAGACTTAACAGATGACTAGACAGAAACTGCTGAAAAATGATAGGAGTCTACAAATAAGATAAACTGAAAACTTGTTTTTAAGTGATATTGTTAATACACTTGAATGAAAATCCTTGGTATTGAAATTCCCAATGCTGCATCAGAAGACTTGTGTATATAAAAAACGTGGCTGCTTCCCATTTTTTCAATAATTTATGTTTCAGACAGTGAAGCTATTTTTTTTTTTTTCAGCTCATCCAATATTAGCAAGATTGAGGTCTAATTAAATGTTTATTAGCCTTGCACTTGTCTCTTCTTCTCTCCTCCTCTAATCCTGCTCCTACAAAATGTTGCCCTTCCTGGTGGAAGCCATTGTATTCATCAGTACAAATGCTCTCACTCTCTACATGAACATTTCAGGGTTGTATTTTTAAAATAGACAAATGCTTTATACAAAAGACTTGGCAGTCTAGTTTATACACAGTTTCCTTTGGGAGCCACAGTAAAACTCCTGTGAATGCAGCACTCAATGCAGGGCACTTCACTAGCTTTCATAATTAGGAAACATTGCTGACTGAGCCTCATTCAGACAGATGATTTGAACAGTCAAGAAGTAAATGTACTTAGCAGCAAAGCATGCTCTTCCTTTTTCATTGCTGCTAAGACAGCAGGACCATTCAGAGCTGCCTTCAGCACAATTATAAAATGTTTTGAGCTGCTTGGAGCCATTTCAGTCAATCTGAATGTTTATTTCCTTTTATAGCAATGCGGAGTGAAGGTGCTGACAGTCTTTGAAATGCATTGCTCAAGAAACACAGCAATTCACGATCCAGCTTCTGGGGCAGCTGGGAAGCTGGTTTTAAGCTGTCCAGCATTTTCACCAGCACAGGTATTGGTCCCTCATGCTGACCTTGAGATGATGCTTTAACCAACTGCAATGCTTTGGATGGGGACAGACCTCAGGATCAGTGTGTCAATTTTGAGATGTTTTTCTCCCTTCCATCACAGAATCATAGAATAATACTCACCCCGAGTTGGAAGGGACCCACAATGATCATGGAGTCCAACTCCTGGCACCACACAGGACTACATAAAAATCTGACCATGTGTCTGAGAGTGTTGTCCAAACGCTTCTTGAACTACAGCAGCTTGGTGCCATGACCATTGCTCTGGGAGCCTGTCCCATTGCCCAACCTCTCTCTGGGTGCAGAACCTTTCCCTAACCCCCAGCCTGACCCGCCCCTGTCCCAGCTCCATGCTGTTCCCTCAGGTCCTGTCGCTGTCCCCAGAGAGCAGAGCTCAGCACCTGCCCCTCCGCTCCCCTCGTGAGGGAGCTGCAGGCCGCCATGAGGCCTCCCCTCAGCCTGCTCTGCTCGGGGCTGAACAAACCAAGGGACCTCAGCCACTCCTTATACACCTTGCCCTTCAGATCATTCATCGTTTTAGTAGCTCTCCTTTGGATACGCTCTAACAGTTTTATATCTTTCTTAAACTGTGTCACCCAGAGCTGCACACAGTGCTTGAAGTGAGGCTGCCCAGTGCAGAGCAGAGCAGGACAATCCCTTCCCTCACCCGGCTGGCAGTGCTGGGCCTGATGCACCCCAGGGTACGGTTGCCCCTCCTGGCTGCCAGGGCATGCTGCTGGCTCCTGTTCAGCTTGCCATGACCAGAAACCCCAGATCCCTTTCCGTGGGGCTTCTCTCCAACCTTTCGTCGCCCAGCCTGTACATATAGCCAGGATCGCCCCATCCCAGGTGCAGAATCTGGCACTTGATCTTGTTAAACTTCATACAGCTAGTGATTGCCCATCCCTATAGTTTGTCAAAGTCTCTCTGTAAGGCAAGAAGAGAGGCATGGGCTAGAAAAGAGACCAGGTTCCTAATGACCATAAGTCATTGAATCGTGACACATGAGATAAACAAATAAGCAGAGGTGATTGAGAACTTTCCTGTACATTTTGCCAGCAGCTAGATTGGGAAGGAGGTAGACAGACTCTGATAGCCACCCTAACTGCCCTGAGTGCCAGCCAATCTCCAGGACACAGCAGAAAGAGGTCATCCTCCAAATAAAGACAATGTTTTAATCTTTAAATTAACACTTAGGTAAGAGGGGATCTTAGGTTAGAAGGGATCTTATCAATGTGTATAATTATCTGAAGGGAGGATGGGGCCAAGACTCTTCTCGGTGGTGGCCAGTGATAGGACAAGAAGCAAGGAACACAAACTGGAACAGGTTGCCTAGAGAGGTTGTGGAATCTCCTTCTCTGGAGATATTCAAAACCTACCTGGATGCTGTCCTGTGCTCTAGGTGACCATGCTTGGTGGGGGGGGGGGGTGATGTGGGAGGGGGGGGGTGGACTAGATGTTCTTCAGAGGTCCCTTCCAACCTCAGCCATTCTGTGATTCTGTAACTTGTTCTTCAGGGCAGGGAGCTGCCTATGATCTTATGCCTATGGTTTTAGCTGCCTATGGTTTTAGCTGGGATGAGGAGGTAACAGTTCCATGAAGATATGAAATTCCAGTATATCTCATGACCTTAATAGGTATGTCCAAAATGACAACTCAGACCACCTGCAGGACTGATTTAGTACATCTTGTCTCCACACAAGATGCCTCTAGGTGACTCAAAGGTGAATTGAAGTGCTTGTGCTCTGCCTGACTGAGAATACTGACTGGATACTCACTACCAAAATCTTGAGCACCATGGAAATTAAAAAGGGCATTCAAGTATTTAGCAGGAATGTTTCCTAATTAGTTTACATTTCACTGATAATCTGCTGTGGAGACCAAATTGCAACACCTAGTCCACCAACCATCTTTTCTGCTTTGCCCAGCTTTGTGAGACTCATACCACTAAGATCACTTCCAGATGTTATCTATATTATCACTATTTTTTCCAGTCTATTTACCTCTAGCCTTGCAGCTGTTTACCCCTCACCAATCTCCTTCCTAATTCAGTTGTCTGAATCTACACTGGTATCTACAGACATCCGTGTTTTCTTAATGGGTTAAAAAAAGGAAGAAGAAACATGTATATGTTGTTCAGTATTATTTCTTGAAATTAGACTTCTTTGCATAAAAAATATTCCTCCAAACAGTCAAGGGAGGCATGTCCTGAAGATCCTTTTAGCTCCTAAGAAACATGCATTGTGGAAACTGTTTACTGTCTCCTGAGTAATGGAGTCTGTGATAAGCCATTTGTTTTGTGGGAAAACAATGTCACCTCAAGTATCTGAAGGATATCATAATGACTGTCCCACACTGTCAGTGTTCCATTGTATCACTTGTCTTCTTTTTAGTGCACTGCTGTATTGAAAATTAATGCAGGGAAAACAAAAAAATGCTGCAAACATTGTAAACATCCTGTGAGTTTTATGAATGTAGCTGTTGACTTCATCAATATAAAAACCTATGCATCTTGCACAGAGCATGAGAGCTGATGTTAGGAAGACTGGCCCTGTTGCATCATTATTCTTTAACTCTGAAGTTGGTTCTTTTCTGGAACCTGACAGAACTTAGGTTATGTCACAACCTGACAGAGGTTTCTTAAGGACGCTTTGGATTATGGGCACAGCATGGGCTCCCTCTTGTGAGCCATGCCTAATGAAAAAAGTCAAGATATTCTCAGCTGTCATGTGATATCAGTTCAGGACTAAACCTCAGAAAATCTCCGTAACACTGGGAGACTCCATAGCTTTGTTTGATTTGTGGATCAACTGCCTGTGGAGAAATGGCATCCAAAAATAGCTGAACATGACGAGGGGACATGCTGGGGAGCTTTCGCAATGGAGGAGCAACCTGAGGGAGGCAAGAAAAAAATTGGACTGGTTTCTGCAGTGTTACTGCTGGTGACAAAGTACCCACTTATTCTTAGCATCCTACCGTTTGCACAATGACAACAATTTTTATTCTCAATGTGCGAGGGCTGGGCTTAAATGCAAGCAATCAGATCTCATAAGAATATAACTTATACACCTATCTAAAGTAATGGCACTACAAGAAGAATGCTGAGACACCTCTGAACAGTGACTCAGGGGAACTTGGTAGGAGTACTCTGAGAAATGGGATAAACAGACAAAACTAGACAAAATACCATTCAGATATAGCTATATTATTTTATGAGCTAGTCATGCCATACAGTCATGCCTGAGATCCTGGTACCTGTTTCCCGCTAGCTTGTGAGTCTGTCAGTGGATTTTTTATTTATTTTTTATTTTTGTCTTTTATTGAAAGTCTATATTTCTCATTTGACATTGCAAAAGGACCAGGGCACTAAAAGTGAATCTGTGAGCACAGGGCTGCCCGTGCCAGGGCAGCACACATAAGACCTGAGATCTTGTGTAGCTGGAGCTAGAGAGGAAGGCTGCTTTGGGAAGGTTTCTGTTCCCAGAGGAGCCAGGTGTGCCCAGTGGGTGATGTCTCTCAGCTGCTGAGTGCAAAAACCACTCCACAGATAAGGAAAAGACTGTTGCTGAAACCCAAAAGTCATTATCAAAGCTTGAGCATCTTTGCTGGTGCATGTCAGGATAGAGAATTTTTCCTCTGGCAGATCTCAAAGAACTTTGCAAAGGTGGCAAATGGTTCTGCCCATTTGAGAGGGAGGAAAATGAGGTAGACATTCATGTATTCTTGCTGAGAGCTGCCTGTGAAAACCAAAGGCTAAACTAAGCCTGTGAGCCAGGTCTCTATCTCAAACCATTGTCCTTCCTACGAAGCATCACTTAGCAAGCACTCCTTCACCTGCATCCTCCAGGTTTTATGACGGTGTCTCAGCCAACAGCTTCCAAAGTTTTTCTTCTCAAATAGTGTTCCTCTGAGCGGGGAAATTTCCTTCCAGGTGACTTGACACCAGTTCTCCGCCTGGATGTGGTTGCTATGACAGCTGCTCCCAGTTCAGCAACTCCTCATCCTGCCAATCCTTCGCAAACACAACTCTTGCATGTCTTGTATTCTCTGGGAAATCAAAATATGCTTCTGTTTTTAGTCTTTTAATTTCTTCATGTCTGTGTCTCCTTTTGTTTGGAATCAGTGGTGTTAAAACAGCTTTGTGCTGCCAATATTTTAACAACAGGTTTTCAGAAAAAAAGTTATCCCCACCTCAATCTAAGACAGATTTTCAGTGCTGTATTGCTTGGGCTGCTGAGAAAAGAGACTGGGGAATCTACTTTTATGGCTTGCCTTTGAAACAAAAATGCTTTCACATAAAAATCAGGAAGTCAACATTACTTGGCAAATAAATGTAGCTTAAGTGCTCTTAACTGGAAGTAGTTACAATAAACCTTCTTCCTAAAAAATCTGCTGGGTGCTTTTCCAGTGGTGTGAACTGGGATTCTGGATGGGCTGTCACAGTGCATGTGTGTGCAGGAGTGGGCACTAAGAGGTGTTGGGAAAAGTAATTTTAGCAAACATTATAGCTCAGTGTCCCCTATTACCATTTTGAAGCACACAAACACACATAACATTCATAATGGCATTACCTCTGTTGAAATTCGTGTCAGATCTGTTCCTCACATCTCTGCTCTCTTAAATGAATTAAACTCAGACTCCCCTCCCCCAAACCTATTTATCTACATTGATTTGCATTTTAATAACTTTGCTTCCCTCAGCCAGTTTGCCCTACCTTCTTCTCGATTTTCCCTTTCTGAAAACCCTCCATGCTAACTTTGGTGGAATTCCTTGTCCTCATCTCACAGCATGCGGAGGAGGCTTGATGCAAGGTGGATTAATGGGAGCAGGGAGCACTCCTGGTGACTCTGGTGACTGTTTGCATTCATTGTCATTGCCAGGCCTCGGGGCAAAGCTGACCATCTCCTTGGATGCTTTGGATGCCCTCCACAGTGCAATGCACACTGCTCTGCTCATCTTCCCTTCCCAGGTCCTTGATTTTGGAGATTTGAGTCAGGTACCTTCTCTGCTCATTTATGTTTTGCTCATCCCCAAATTCTCATGACCCACAGTTCTGTAACTCTCCCCAACCTGTCCACAGCAGAGGTTACTTTTTCAGGGTAGATCTCAGACTATCTTTACTGAGGAAGGCAGCTGAGATCATGGTCAATAGCAGAAATTGCCATTCGCTCACTTTACCCCTCCCAGAAGCCATAAGACATAAGTACCCCCTCTAAACCAACAGTTTACCCTGCAAACAACCAGAGTTAGCTATGCAAGGATCTCTCCACCTAACTCCTGGCAACTTGGGTGGATGGTCTTAGTCTTGGGGGAAAAAAAAAGTCTCTCCCAGGACTCTGACTCCCTCATCATGTCACAGTGAGCAGAGCTCCTTATAGGAAGAAGCCTTCCAGAGCTGAAGAGCAGCAGGATGGCTGCCCACCACGGCTGCCAGCAAGTCGTGAGCAACGCACAGCTACCAGGCCACAAAGGCCAGTGCCTTGTGTCCCTGCACACTGCTGCATCTGCTCAGGGCACGACTTCGGAGCGTGCGAGTGGGGAAAAAGCCGCCGCTGTTTTTGTACAGTTCCAACTGAGTTTTCTCAACTTCCTGGTTGACTGCCAAAGACCATGAGGCTTAATTTCCCACCTTTGAGTTTCTCTCCCCCCTCAGGA
Organism: Aythya fuligula; assembly: GCF_009819795.1. Lineage (NCBI taxonomy): Eukaryota > Metazoa > Chordata > Aves > Anseriformes > Anatidae > Aythya > Aythya fuligula. The sequence goes on from NC_045559.1 coordinate 180,288,537, forward strand.
TCTTGCCATCTGCTGCACTGCATCTTGCCCAGGTAAAGCTATGCTTGCCAGCATTCCCCTTCCAAAAATACTGCAGTGTTTGTTTTGGTTCCTCCAGATTGTGCTGGCTCTGACTCCACATACTGTGACTACTGACTCACGGTCCCGCTGGTCACCTTTATCTGACTCCAAAGTTTGTATTATCTTCGCCTCTTTGCAGCCCTACGCAAGCACTTTTTGTCTCATAATACTTAGCAATCTGTTAATGTGGCCACTGTAGAGATCCGCTTTTATATTTAGTAACATCACTCATCAGTACAGGATTTTTTCAGTAAAGGATGTCTTAAAAAAAGATCTTCAGCTGTTCCTATGCATAGACTGCAGAGAAAAACGTTCTACTGAGGCATCATAAGAAAGCAGACTGAACTACATTATTTTTTTCATTTTGATTTTACATGCAATTTCCAGTCTCTCAAATTAAAAAAAAAAAAAAAAAATCTGACATATTCTGACATTTTATTTGCTGAGTGCTTTAAAGGAGCCAAAGATTGTGTGCAGTGGAGTTGAGGAAAGGAACATGGGACAGAGTGAAATTAGCTTTATCCTGAGGTCCCCAATGCTTATGGTAGCTTTACAGCCAAATAAACTGCATTGTCTTCATGTCTTCCTGGGAGCTGATGGGACCTTAATGGATCAGCTGTAGCTGAACCAGCTTGAAATAGAGACACTCTGACAAGTCTCACACCATGGGCAGAACCCAGCGATACACCAGTTTGGGGCACACACAGCTCCAGCTCTCACTTCAAAGCCTCTTCACTCTGCTGGTGGGCAGCAGGAACCAAGCAGCTGGGATAGATGGGCTGACAGCCTGCTCCACAGCACCTGTGGGACCTGCACAGCACCTGTGAGACCCTCATAGTCCACTTATCTGTTTCCCACCAGAGGATCAGTGGGAAAAGGGTTTTTACCCTTTGGATAAAACAACCACCAATAAAATTCAGTCCCCTTCTCCTGGAAAATCGCCAGCCCCCGTTCTGCTTCCCAACTCCTATTTCCCTTGGGGCTGGCCTTTGTGCATACATGTATTGCTCAGTCCCCCTCTCCCAGCCCTGCATGCAGCCAGAGACTCTCAGCAGTTACTGGGACTAAACGCAGCCCAGTGCTCCCCCTTTCTGCTCCACAGCCCCTGCAGAATGCCCACAGCCTGGTGCCAAATTCATCTGCCCCGCGTGGGGCAGGATGCTCACCCTGTGCTCCTCACACCCTGCCCTCTGCCTCTGGCTGGGCACCCCTCAGGTACCAGCCTATTGACTCTACCTAAGCACAGATCAAGCACAGCAGACGCCAGAGCTTTTGGTAATTGCGCCCCACGGCTATGAAATGCTCTGACAGCATATCACCCTGCCAAATGCGGGCTGCAGCATTTCTCCCTGCTGAAGCACGTCAGGCAGCGCAGCCGGCATTTGTGCCCTTTGGATCCAACAGCACTGTGTCAGCCCAGGAGGGGGAAAGCTGCTTCATGGAGATGCCTGATGCCTTTTCAGCTGTCAGCAAATGCACGGGTTGGGATTCTTCTCAATCCGCTCTCAGCCCTTTCCTAGGTCATATTTTTTGCTCAGAGTTCCCTGCAGTTCAGGTGTCACTGGCTGCTATTTCCCATGCCTGGTGGCCTAGCTGGGTTTAAAACAGAGCAAAACTTTATCGCTGAATGCTATAGATTCATCTCCACATGGGAGGAAAAGGGAGAGGGAGAGACAGATCTATGGAGTTCTGGCTCCTGTGACTGGCTCCCAAGTGAAGACAAGTCCTTCTGATCAACCCTCATCTGATATGTCTAATTAACTCTGTGTCATCATTGTTGGTCATGTTTCTTTGCCTCTGGGCCTGGTAAGGATCAGAGCCCACATACCATCCTCATGAAGAGAGAAATCTCTGCCTGAAGTGTGACCCAGATTGCCTGCAATGGATTCACAGGTATTTTCCTGAATATTTTCTGTGCTGATGGTTAAGGTGATTGATCCCAGGTCAGAGCTGCATTACCAGGCTGGACTTCCTGGTATTTCCTCCCATTTATAAACTGTGTGGACATCCAGGAGGGAGAGGTACTGGAGGGGGACCAGTAAGGACAGGGGAATAGAGAGGTGAGATGAGGACCCTGAAAGGTTGTGAGGAGGTAGCTCATGAACAGAGCACTTTTGGTGTCTAATCTGGGTTAGCGTCGGAGGGACTGAAAAATGAAACGCCTTTTATAAGGGCTGAAGTAGGGACTGTCATTCTTCACAAGCAGTAATTCAGAAAATGACAATGTTGCCAAGGCCTCACAATCAATCCAGATGGATGTGACAGTGACATCTGTCAAACATTTCCAATAAACCAGCTGGACACTCGGCTTTGCGCTAAATATTTTCTCTGCATTTGTCAAGAAACATGTTTGTATTCCCAGCCTCAGCGGCCATCACAGAGCAGGTTTGCCGAAGCTGTGTGAGGAGCATGTTGTTACAATACTTCTATGGAGCGTTATTGTTGTTTCCACATTTTTTCATCCTTACTGTCCTTGCCTGACCCAAGAAAACAGCAACAGTGACTGTGTGTGGGTTTATGCTTAGAGAGGGCCCCATTTTCTCCATCTTGTGTTGGGGTTGAGTGAGCCCACAGTTGTGTGGGCACAGCAGGACATGTCCTGCCTCTGCTGGCAGCTCTGCAGCCACAAGAGATTCACCTGAAGGGTGGGCATATCCCCCAGACCCAGACGAGGGTCTTTCTGTTTGTCTCAGGATTTTCTGTCAGCCTTTTGATACATATAAAGGACAAGGGGTGTCTGGGAGAAGCAAGTAGGTGTAGAAAGTGCCACAGAGGCTTTAATCCATCCACACAAACTTGTTAACCCATGATTAACAAGGATTTTGGGTAAGGCCTAAGGGCTTTTATATCACCTAAGGATAGGTGATACACAAAATAAACCTGGCCTTACTTTATGCTCCCCTTTGAGGCATTGTCACCAGATCCATGATGTTTTGTAACCAAGTTCCTTTTCCCTTCCTTGTTTTTCTTGATGGGCAGACTGAGGGCCTGTAACACCACCGTAGCCCGGGTCTGTTCCTGAGCCCCAGGAGTTTTGTTCTGCAGACTCCCACGGGAGAGCATGATGTGCTGAGGGCATGAGCATCGGGGTGGGTGGCAAGGTAAGAGTCAGATGGTTTGCTTTGGCTTGGTCTGGCTTGGCACGCACAGAGAGACATGGTGTTGTGGAGGAAGTTCCCCACTTTAATGCTTTTGGTGAATAACTGCAATTAAAGTGGCTGCATAGACTGCAGTATCTGTGAATGCTTTCCCCTCCACATATCCCTCCACTATCCCAGCAGTGTCTTCACCCCATATAGGGGGAGGACAGGCACATCCCCCCCTTCACTTGCTCCAATGTCTGTTCTCTTCCCAGCAGGACTCGGGTGCTTGCAGCAGCCCATGTTGAAAGATGTATTGTGATGAAAGAGAATTTCACAGCTGGTGCAGAGAAGACTTAAGCCCTTGAGAAGACCCTGCTCTCACTGAAATCCCAAACACTAATATCTCGGGTGTGTGTTCAGGAAGGCAGGGAGGATTTATATTCTTCCACCTTAATACAAGTGTACACTAAACATAGCCTTTTTAATGACTGAAAGCTTGAAAAAAAGTGTTACCAGACGAGCTGGCCCAAATGGCCGTTATGCAGCCACAGAGCGGTGCAATGGGAGGAGGACACTTGGTCACACTTTATTCCTGCGACTTCTTTCATAATCCTTTGAGAAAACATTCACCGAATAAACCTTCCCCTTCATGCTCTAATGTATTGCAGTACAAGTAATCTATTATGTAGATTTTATGGATCGCTTATACAAACTACAGTGAAACCTCAGTCCTGACTGTGGCTTAAAATAGACACAAGAATAACAATACAACTGTAATAGCAATAAAAACAACAACAGCAATAACAATAATGAATTGATAAAAGAATATATCCATTAAAGTCCCTTCTCTCTACAAGTACTTGATAATAAAACTGTATTTTTAGCTTTCAAATTATTTAATATAATGTGGTCTTTATTCTTTATGGCTTCAGAGATATCAGTAAGGTTTACAGAGTTTTACAGTCTTTTAAGACACAGAAAAAGCACATTTTCATCTGAGACATCTGACTGCTTTTAAATGAAAAGACATAATTAGATTTGTGTTTTTCATTTTGTTGATGATTCTGTACATTAACATGTCATCCTGCAGAGGAAAACATTTCTTTTTAATAATGAAATGTATAGAGCTCTCTTAGGAGGAAATTCTTGGCACAAAAGTTTCACTGGCAAAGTAAGCAACCTATGGAAGGACATATCCATATTGTGGACTATATTTAGGAATTTCCTTTTTCCAGACAAACTGAATCTTCTGGAGAGTTGTGCCTAACTGATCGATGCTCAAAACAAAGCACTGAACCTTGTTTATACAATCACCTTAGCCAATCCTGTTAAAAAACATTTAAGAATAATTCAATATACAATATTCTTTCTTTATTGTCTCTGAACCAGAAGCTGTCTGTCTTTCTTCTGCCTTTCCTCAATGAAGCATTTCCAAAAATTGCATTCAATGTACACCAAGTCCATTTCTCTCCGCTTTCTGGCTGAGGCTCTTTTCTAGAAAGGAAGGGAAATAGTGATGGGACAAGTGGCAGCATTCTGAGAATAGCTGTGAGCAAACACCCTCCCAAGTACAAGCAACTGTACCTTTCAGAGGATTTGAAAAATGCAATGCCTCTGTCACTCCTCCCAACTGCTGCCACCTTTGTCATGCTCATGACTATGTGTGGTCAGAAGCACACAAGGTCTGTATCCTGTCTTTCCCCCAAATGGAGATATTCCATAAATTTCTCTCAAGGATTACTCAACTTTTCTAGTTCCCAGAAATGTTTAAAAATAATTTCTATTTGGAGCTGACATAAGATTAAAGTAATAATAATAATAAAAAAAAAATTTAACAAAAAATAAATCTATCCAAAGATGTCAAGAACTGGAGACACCATTGATCGCATATATACATTTCCTTTTCCATTGGTTCTTTTGTAAAATTAGCTGCATATTTATTAGCTCAGCCAAGATGTCTCATTGCTTTGAGATCACTCCTAAATGTTTTAAAGATCTTTTCTGCTATTCAAAGAACTGACATGTTTGAATTGTCACCAAGCAAAGATGGATGGGCTCATTAGGAAGAGCCAACAAGTATTTGGATGAGGGAGGTCAGGTTAAAAAGAATGTATGCCTTCACTTAGAGGCAGAAGCCTGAAGCTTGCATATCCAATACGCATGACAATGTAAACGTCTGAAACAAGGGCACATATTAGGGGTAGAGACGGCCACAATAATGTGGTTGCCATGGCATGTGGAGCAAATGTACTGGAAATTGCCGATGGCATGTCTGCGGCTCCCCTACCCTTTGTTGCTTGATGTGTACTTTGCTATAGTTAAAGCACAATGGAGAGACTTGCTTTAAGTATCAGGCTTGATTAATAACCCCTTTCCTCTGCAAAACTATTGCTGGCAACATGCACCAGCTAATCTTTGTTATGGTTCAGTGCTACAGAAGGATACAGTTGTTCCTAACTTTAATTGCAGGTAGGTAAACTGAGGAAGGAATGCATAGTGATAGGCAATATCAGCAATGGAGCCAAATCTAGAAATTATGGGCTTTTAATTCTTACAGTCAGATTCAGAAGCTTCAGAGAAAGATTTGTGTCACTTAATTGTAATGTCTGAGTTGTAGATACTCACTTCTGAGATAATTTTCTCTGATTCGAGTGAAGAGAAATAGGCTTTTGAAGGGCTTGATCTTATTTTAGGTCCTTACCTTAGGCTGAGATGAAATGCTCTCTGTTCTATGCTCCTTGGGAGTGTACGTTTCTAAAAAAGATTGACCATGTTTATCAGATTAACTCTGTGCCTGGTCTCAAGCCCTGCATCTGCAGACACAAACAAAATGAGGCCACATCCCCAGGCACTAATACAATTGCCCATACCATAAGTCAACAGGCTCCTTGCATGATTTTTGTTTGTGTCAGCCCAAAATCTTCTGGACTTTCCCCAGGCACAGCTCTGGGACTAACATGGTCAAAGGGCTAATCCCACTGGGCAAACTGAACTGGTGCTAAGAGGCTTAGAGATACAAAGACGGTTTACCTATATGGATGTGGGCATACCAAGCCACTTGGTCTCCAGGAACAATCATGGCTCTGGCCAGTTTAATTTATGGGCCTAAATTTTACTTTTAATGTGCTTAGATTTCTTGAAAACACAGATAAAAGTGTAGCAGCCCCCCATCGCTTGGGGTTGTTATGAAGTACTTCCCTGTGTGGGGGTCATTCAGAACATGCCATATGCTTGCCTAAGAAAAATGGTAACCCAGTGGTCTCTCCTAAACATCCCATCCCTTAAGGGATGTGGAGTGCAGATGCTGCCAGATGGCCTCCCACTGGTGTGCCAAGTATTTATGATACATAGATGCAACATCTTGGTGGATCTGATCATTGCTCAGCCTAGGTCAGTTTCTAGCCCTGGATGGCAACAAATCTCTGCCTTCAGCAGATGGCATTAAATCCCCGAAAGAGGCAAACGGGCACTGTTTCCCTCTATGAGTCTCATGGGTACTCATCTCTCAAGATCAGCCATCAGCTTCTGTTCTGAAGGATGACACGCAGTGCACCTCTACAAATGCCACAGTTCTATTAATTCAGACAGCTCTGGCCATTCCTGCTGTTCAGGTGTGCTGGATCCTCTCAGCTGCTCCCGGACTGCTCCCGGAGCAGTCTTTTCCATAAGGCACGAAGAAGAATGTTTGAATTTCTCACCTTTTATTTTTCTTGACCCCACTCACCCTTGCACTGTAAAGCAGTAGGAAAAGAAGCTCTGGAACAGTGTTATTCATTAAATTATAACTTTTTTATCCCATGTTGGGACATCATTGTGGGGTCAAAAACTGCAAGCCATTTGCATTGCCAGTGGGGGATTGTGGGCCAAGTCCATATGCTTATGCTCTTCTGTGCTTTATGATCAGTTCAACTGGAATCCCACATCTAAATCATTAACTTTGAGATCTGTAGTTCCTTGGATCACTTCCAGAATCAAATTTAAAATGTATGCAATGCCTACTACTCCCCAGTTCTGTGCAAAAGTGGCTGCTTTTTGTAACAAATGCAGTCTGCAGCTCAGCTGCTTCATGCATGAGCATCTGTAGACGTGGCCTGGGGGTAAATCACCTGAACCCGGCGTGTTATGCCATGTAAGTATTGAGTTTATTCCAGCACCTGCTCTTCTGCCATCTCCTCCTTCAGGAATACCTCATTGTGGCTATCAGGGATGAGAGGCAAGGAACCACTCTCCGCTCTGCTGGTTAAAACCGAGGCAGAGAACCATCCTGATTCTCATCAATCTCCTTTTAATTAGCTGCTCCTTCCTACTGGTCTCACTGATTCTACATGGACTTTTCACTTCATTTATACTCAATTTGTCTCCTATTGATGCTTATTCTTTGCTCTTAGAGGCTGTTTGTTCTTTGAATGCTACCTTGAATCTCACACTGTAATTTATGCTTCTGCCTATTGGCTTTATTGGAACTGGATTTGCACACATTTTTGTCGGGCTTACATGGTGGCTCTAACCTTTGTGTAGAAAGCACTTTGCATCCTCAAGGATGAAAAGTGCTGTGTAAAATGAAGTGTGCTATGTAAGGGTTTTAATTAAATAATCTGCCCAAGGTTTGACATTACAAGAATATGCTTTTCTAAAGATCTTAAAGCCTTTTTTTTTTTTTTTCTTTCTTTCTTTCTTTTCCCCTTGCTTTTATGCCTGCATTAATGGTGCATTCTTAATGACAATAGGAGTCACTAAGGAACACAAATCTGGTATTCCCTTTTCAAGCTATATATACTTTTAATGACTCCCATGATACAGCAAGAGATTTCTCATTCATTTCTTTGCAGCACATGATTTGCACCGCTGTGATGCAGCTAATTAGCTGTTGACGTATTCAGAGTTCACATCTGCAGCTTTATTACCAGAATGAAAGCAACATGAATCTTCATTTTTTTGCTGTTTTTTGTTGTTTTTCTTCTAATGTAGGACCTTTGGACCTTCCAGATTTTCCTTTTTAGCATATTTTCCACAACCTTATGTGAGCAATTATTGCCTGATGTCTGGAAAGTTCAAATGTGTACCACCTGCCATAGCATCCATTAGTCATCACTGCTTCTCTGTCAGAGCTTCATTGGTGCTAAATGACTATAGCCAAGGTAAATAGAAAATGTAACTGGAGAAGTAGAACACACAGTAGTATTTGATGGTTTTGTCTTTTTTAGAGATTACTCTGTCAGTGTTCATGCCAAGTAAGGGCGTTTTGTGCTTTTCTTCTTTTGTTTTGTCCAGTTACCAGTTCTGTTTTTATGAAGTCCTTTAACCCAAACATTTACATTTCAGCTAGCTATGGCCTTTTCCAATTGTTTTCAAGCAAATGCACACAAAGAGCTGCTTGGCAGGAAGACTAAACAATAAGTTTATTTTAAATAAGTGTTTTACACCTGCTATATTTTTAGTGAAGAGTGCTCCTGGCTGTGTTATCTGTGCCAGAAGGCCACATAAAAAAACGTATCATGACCCATCCTTCATAGGTTCTTTCCTGAGAGGTTATTCCAGATATGAGGCTTGAGCTTATGCTAACTCAAGATAGAAACAGAATGTGTGTCATTGTGAAGTTGATGGCAAAGTTCCTGTTGGTGTCAAGAGGACCAGGATTTCACCCAAAGAGATTTGGCACTGACTTTGTTGGAGAAGTGTCAACATGGACTGCTCTGATAAGATTCTTGTTTTGTCAGTGCCAAAGCATCCACCCACTCTATGTCCAAACAGGAGAAAAACCCAGATGGTGTCACATCACATTGCCATCCAGATCCATTTCAAAAGGATTTTAGAGCCAAATCTGATCAATATATTTAAAATGTTTGACTCTAAATTTTCTGTAACACTCCAGTAGGCAGTTCCTAGGATAGATGCCAAGGTTAACAGGATATGCATAACAATTATCCTCAGCTGATGCAACTGGAAGAGGGACTCAGTAGGATTCATCCCTTCCTCCATTTCTCCCTCTATCCGTCCATTCCTCCCTCCAGATCTGGGTGAGACATCACAAATAAGCAAAACTGGAGAGACTAGTGTCCGTATCAGAGAAGGGAATATTTCCCTCTTCCCTCCATCACCCTCTGCAATTCAAGAATGCATCCAATAGATGCCTGTTTTTCCAAGCAGCAGAAAGTCTGCTCCTAAGGAAGCTAAGGCTTGTCCAAGCCTCTCCCTGGACAGAAGCATCAAGAAGAGCTTAAGGAAGTCACTCGCTGTCAATAAGCAGTTTTGCATTCTTCAGCTCCTTCAAGCAAGACATAAAAGTGGACCTGGAGGAGCTTTTTCAAAAGCTCCAGGCTTAAAAATTCTGGGGCTGCAGAGACAAGTTTAAATTTCTGCCACAGCCTTTGCTGTCTCTGGAGGACAATGTGTACTCACCTGAGAGAAATATAAGTCTGGAGACCTTTCAGGCCAGTGTTGGTTTTGCTTTGTAGCTTAATGGAACTTAAAAACAATTACAATTAAATTTAAATTAATTTGAATTGAGTATGGGATTTTAAAACTTAAAACTGGACAAGCTATGTCTTAAAATCTGTAGTCTGTACTGAAAATATAGGTCTATTTTTTTCTTCAATCAAATATTTTTATAATTAAATAGAAAAAAATGCTCAGATCTTCCTGGAGCTTCATTTTAACTTTTATAAATGACTATAATGGACTTCATGGACTATATCCTGCTTTAATTTAATTTGGGGCAAATCCAAATCAATTTAGTTTATTCTTAAAAGACTTCTTAAAAAGAAGATCAGAGCCTGGCCTTCCAGCAGCAGTTTTTAAACTGTTTGGAGCCAAGGAAGATTCAAACTCTGCTGGAGCTATGGTTTTATTGGAAATTTTCCTTATCTTTTATTGTCTGTGCAAAATAGATTACTGTGTTCCTAACAGTTAATCATTTTTGTTTTGTAAGAATGTTCTGCACGTAATTAAGTATTGTAATCACTTTTTTGAAAGTAAACCATAACATCTACCATTAAGACTCGGTGTATGTTAAAGATGTTCATGTTTATGTGTTAAATCTTTTATAGCTATGTTGCACTCAATGCTCTTGGAACCATCCTCAGCATCTTTTTGTAGCACTCATGGCTAAGGGAGGTGAAGAGTCCTCCATTGGCTAAAGCAATACATCTCTCACCCTTGGAGCCTGGCCAAAGGCTACATAGCCTTGTGATTAATGTTAGCTGCATATTCAGAAGGTAGAAAATTCCCATTCTGCTGAGCTTGTACTTGTGCTGACATTACTTTTTTCCATCTCTTGCTGATTATGGTTTTCCATTTTTCTGCAACAAAACCAAAGCAAGACAAAAAAAAAATCACTCAGACACATCACTACATATTTAATGAAGACAAATTATTTACGTGGAATGACAGGTCTTACATTTTATCACACAGAACCATAAGGAACCTGTTACACGCTAGAGACATTTCACGTATAACTTCGAAGTAAAATTTTCAAAATTAATCAATGATTTTTCCATGTTACACTTCTCAGGTTTTTGCTAATGAAGAAAAACTCATTAATATGAATATTAATTCCCCCAAAAAATAGAATATTGGATGCTAAAAAAGTGATGGAACAAAAATCAGTCAACATCTGGCCCGATTTCTTGTAGTCCTACTTTAACCCCTTATTAGCAGCATGCACTCCTATCTGCAGCTGAGCATTTAGCACCATGAGATTTTTATCAGCAGCCCCAGTTACCAATAAGATACTAACCTGACCTTACTTTATTGGTGTCTGTAGACAGCTGTAGACAGCTATAAGGTGGACAGAAGTGTGACCCACATAAATCTGTACTCTGTATCAATCATACAAATATTATTATTACCCTATGGACTTTGAATATTGTTACCACTGTGTGAAAAATTAACTCTCAACCTGTTCATGACTTGGCATGATACTATTTCTGATAAGGAGGAAGTGCAATATTTTGGGGAGAATAGGTTATTTTAGAATAAGCTTGTTTAACATTGTCTGTGGTTTCTTGCTTGTGTGACATATATAATTACTGTAACTTAGAGCTCTGAAGTGACATTTTTCTGTAATCTTAGTTTTTCTATATTTTGGGAACAACACACCAGAAATATCCCGTTTGTCATTTTCTTACTTTTGTTCATTTGGGGTGGGAGTGTTATCTCCTACCTTCAGAAGGACACATACACACACAAAATAAAAAAATAGTCCGGAGGCCCTGTATTATCTGTAGAGAAAAATGGGTACAATGAGACCGTAAGTCGTCTGACCACCTGGCCTTGGCATGTCTGTTTGTCTTTTTTGACTATGAAGGGAAACCCAAAGGATCAGAACAGAGGTAGTCATCTGTATAACACCCCCTGCAGACTGGTGAGATACATCTCATGTTGACTTCTCCTCATTTTTACCCTTTTGCACCCACATTTTTTACTGGATAGCAATGCAGACAACTGTGGCCAGCTCTGGTCCAGATCATGGCTTCAGTATTAAGTTTAACAGGACAGCAATGCCTGCACATGGACATCTGTGCTGTAACTGGATATCACAGTGCCTGGCCCAGCTTTAACCCTCCCAACTCACACTCTCAAAAGTAATGTCGAGGCACATCTCAGGAAACATCACATGCCAAGGATTGTTCCCAACAGGTGGAGTGGGTGAGATCTTCTGGTTAGGGAGAAGAAGAGACTGTAGTCATATGAATGCCAAGTGCGTCATCCCATTTGTCCCCATAACAAGAGTATGCCAACTTCCCTATTTTATTTTCTAGCATAGATGTAGCCCCATGCATCTCAATCTGTACGTGTAAATGTGGTTGTTTAGTTCAAGCATTAGACACCCATTCCTTTCTAACACAGTGTTCAATCCATTACATTACATCTGGCTAAACACTTACTTTTCTAACTTGGCTTTTTGTTTTCATATGTAAAATGTTCTGGATTAGGTGGATATTTGCTGACATCTCTGTAGGAGGTGGTAAATTGTTGACATAAAGTATAAAGACAATTATTTTTGCTTATGGAACACTATCTAATGTCTGTTGCAACAGAGCAGCAGTATTTTTCTGTAGGAGTATTGTCACTTTTGATAAGCACCCTAGTAGTTTATTTTTCAGCATGACATCTGTCTCTTCTCTTTCATACATTGGATTTATGTAACACATGCACCAGAATGATTAATCTATGTTCTGTGTTTTGAGGGAAAGCAGGAGTTTCACTATTCTTTTTTTTTTTTTTTTTAACTTGTTTATAAATTCTACATTTTCAAAAATTATATCTTTCATAAAAGGGAGCTCTTCAGAATCTTGCCTTTTACTGGTTGCTATTTATCCTTTTTTTTTTTTTTTCTTTTTTTTTTTTTTTTCTGATACAATTCAGGAGTAAAAATGCAGATTGAAAGAGAGTAAGTATATCTGCTGTCTGATGACAGCATTTTAAAACCCCATTCCTGAACCATGGTATAACTTTTCCAGAATTCTCAGAAGCTCCTTTAAGGGCATTGAGATGAACTAAGAATCTGAAAACCCTGGAATGAACGACAGCAGGTCAGAGAAACACTTAGCTGAGGCCAAATCGTTTTCAAACTACGTGGGCCTGTGCTAGATCTGGGTCACACTAACAATGTTTGACAAGCTAGACGTGCTCTGAGGAGTTAATTTTCCAGCTATTTTAGTCCATCAAACCAGTCACTGTCTTGTGTACAAAATCTAGTGTTAGTACTTCATATTTGGTCCTACAATTCCCATAAGGATAGTCTTAGTCTCAAGCTCTTAAACAGTGTGTCTCTGTACAAAACCAGCTCTGTAATTGCAGGCTCTTTGACCTGCAGGATAACTGGGTATCCTCCATGTTTCCTCTATGACTGTTAGAGCAAATTAATAAAATGCTGTAAGCACTACCTGGATATACAATTTAAATAGGTCAACTTCTCTGAAAAAGTTGCTGAGTTCTCTACTGGTTGGAAGCTGTAATCACTATTCATGAGCCTTGCGGTAGCACTCAAAGACCTTGCTTAGATCAGACAGATCTCTTGTGCCAGCTACTCTACAGAGACATAAAAAGTACCTCTCCCAAAGACTTTACAACCAGAATTTAGAATAGGCAAAATAACAGAAGGAGTAGAAGAAAGGGGGAAAAAAAACTAATAGTGAGCAGCTTGAGACACCACGTAGAATATTTTATATGGATTGCCTGTATTCCTTTTTTGTGATCTAATGTTTGAAGCTAAATTGTGCTGATACAATCCACTCTTTGTAGAGTCTATACCTGGAAAGCAGCAGGAATGTCTGTGAAGTTTTGATCCAGGTGGGTACCAGTCTTTTCTTTTAGGGAGCTAAACCACCATCCCTCATGGGGAAAGGCCAGAGGGTGGGCGGAGATGTGTCAGGGGCTTACTTCTTCCTATGTGCCTGGTCAGTTGGAACAAGAAGATGACGGAAGAACATTTTTGTTCTTCCTAATGTTTCTGGGTAGGCCATGAAGCCTAGATGCATGACGTCCCCAAACTACTTTATGACCTACTCCTGAATAGTCAGTATAATCTTCAGTGAGAATGGTGAAATGTTGTTCGAGTTGTAAACAGTGCTTCTCCAAAACAAATAGACATATATGTTGCTCATACCTTAAAGAAGCTGTGAAAAGCTGGAAACAATGCAGAGAATAGTGACAAAAACTGTTGAGGAATAAGTAAGTGCCTTATAATTAAAGGTGCATGGACTTGCCTTTACTCATTGCATATACCACCAAGAGGCAACCTACATTCTAACATGACAAGAAAATATTCAAGTTATTATTATTTTTCTTAACCTGTCAGAGAAAGACATGATGAAAACCATTGTATGGTTGTTAATGCCACTCAAATTCAAGTTGGGAATAAAACATGAATTTTCAGCTGTAAAGATAATTAACATGGGAACACCTGCCTTTTGACTTCTTAGTGTTTTGTTTTGTTTTGTTTTTTTGGTCTAAGATGAGCCTCAGTAAAACTGTGATAAACTTCAAAATGTGTAATAAGGGCCAATTCATGACTGATTTAGATGGTTTAGCATCTCCTAGGTTTTCTCCAAACTCCAGACTTTGGATTAGGTAGAGTCTAAGGCTCTGGTAATGTTTTCTGCCACATAGAAGAAAACATTTGTGTTTGAGAGGAAGGAGGTTAATCTTCAATGAAAGCATTCTAAAACGCTTGTGGTATTCAGGGTGATGCTATATACATGTCCTCATCCTCAATGAGACAAAGGGAGCAGGAAGGAAAGGACAGCAAATTCCTTTTAAGGATTATAGCTGTGCTACAGGAGCAGCTATGTTTTTAGTGTTGTTATTCTTGTTTTACAAGAGAAATAGGACCTATATTTAAATAATGTTTCCTTATGTATATAAAAACTCTAGTCTATAAAGCAGAGTGTTAGATATATCAGATTTTTATCACATCCAATCCCATTTTCTGAGTCATTCCAGTCTAAGACTGGAGTGCTGAGGATATGAAAACCAAGGCTATCTTTCCCTATTTTGAGTCCCAAGCCCATGCAAAGCAACAAGTACAAATCATGAGTGCTACAGACTGATTGCTGAAGCAAACAACAATAATAATCCAGAACTGTTGCCAAAAGCAATTTTCCAGTATGTGTTTGATGCATTGTACAATGGACATTCTGCCAATAATACCCAGCATACGAGGAAAGTGATATAAATGTCTGGTAACGGATATAAAGATGAAGCACTATGCAATAAAGACCAGAACTGTGCTGAACAAACCATCTGAAAACAGCCCACACAGGAAGAAAGAGAGAGGTCATCACTTGTCATTCATGAAATTATGTTCTACATCAGAGACAGAGAGTGGCAGAGGAGCCCAGTGTGAGGTGTTTGCAAGTGCTCTGAGGGGAGTATCTTAAAATTCTGAGAGATAAAATTGATAAAGAAGTGGTGTTTTGAGATGAAAGAAAGCATTTAGAGTTTCTACAACTTGCATTCAGAGTTTCTAGAACTCAGTGATAGAAGTGAGTTGTGGCTGACAGGAGGCCAGTGTATGAACACTGCCTTGATTTAAGGATTTATTTTGTGTTCTTTTTGCTGGTGTTATTCTTGAAGAAATGAAATTAAACAGTTCAGCTTTGGTAGGGGATGAGAGGTAATCATGTTCTTTCCATCTTTATAGGTGGGTACTCTTCACTAGGACCCATATCAATTTGGAGCATTTACTGCAGAAATTCTTCCCTTCATAGCATCTCCAATTCAGGTAATGAAGCCCTGCAGCACAACTGTGAGGCATGTTAGCAGATAGCATTACCCACATTTCTCTGACAATGGGTGAAACAGATAATAGGTAAAGGCTTTATTGTGGCCTCACAATCACAAAAAAAAAAAAAAAAAAAAAAAAAAAAAAAACGGGGGTGGAAGAGTTGGGAATTAGGATATCAGATCTTCCTGTTCTCAGCCCTAAAATAAAAGTTAGTGAATATGGCACGGAAAGTCTTAATACGTTTGGGAACATAACTATACAATGAAATGTGGACAATATTTTTTAATGATTCACTGTCAGAAAGGAGGGATGATCAGGGCTCTTCAGTGATCCATCTCAGGATCTGTTCAAAATTTTCGTCAGTGACCTGTATAAGAATAAAAAACAGGACTGTGACAATTTGTAAATGACATTGAGGGAAGGACTACAAAATTTTTGGAAGAGAAGATTAAAATTCAAAAAGTCTCGACAAATGGGTTCAGTGAACTAATATAAGTAGAATGGATGGATTGCAACAAGGGTAAGCTTCACTTAAGCATTGAAAGGTGAAAATTATGGAGCAGAAACAACAGGCAGCTGTTCTTGCAGGAGAATTTGAGAGTCCTAAAGAAATGAAGCTGGACTGAATCAACAACATGATGGCCATTGCAAAGAAATAATCATGAATCCAGGAGCTCCAAGGTGGAGAGGGGCCTGGAAGACAGGGGAAAGGAAGCACCACTGGAAACTGGTCTTGTGTTCTTAAATGATTTCAATTTAAAATGGTGATTTTCCTTGGCCTAGAGAAACTAAATACATTTCTCAAGTGATGGGGCTGAATACACAGCCAGGGTCATATTCAGGAAAGACTAGTTTCTGTGGGCCTAGTGTCAACGAAACATAGGAGTGGTCTGGATCTGCTTTGCAAGTGTAAGAGCAGCCCTTGGGGTGACTGAGATAATGTCATGTGTTACATCCACCCTATCATGCCAAATCCTTTCTTTTCTTTTCTTTTCTTTTCTTTTCTTTTCTTTTCTTTTCTTTTCTTTTCTTTTCTTTTCTTTTCTTTTCTTTTCTTTTCTTTTCTTTTCTTTTCTTTTCTTTTCTTTTCTTTTCTTTTCTTTTCATTTCCTTTCCTTTCCTTTCCTTTCCTTTCCTTTCCTTTCCTTTCCTTTCCTTTCCTTTCCTTTCCTTTCCTTTCCTTTCCTTTCCTTTCCTTTCCTTTCCTTTCCTTTCCTTTCCTTTCCTTTCCTTTCCTTTCCTTTCCTTTCCTTTCCTTTCCTTTCCTTTCCTTTCCTTTCCTTTCCTTTCCTCTTCTCTTCTCTTCTCTTCTCTTCTCTTCTCTTCTCTTCTCTTCTCTTCTCTTCTCTTCTCTTCTCTTCTCTTCTCTTCTCTTCTCTTCTCTTCTCTTCTCTTCTCTTCTCTTCTCTTCTCTTCTCTTCTCTTCTCTTCTCTTCTCTTCTCTTCTCTTCTCTTCTCTTCTCTTCTCTTCTCTTCTCTTCTCTTCTCTTCTCTTCTCTTCTCTTCTCTTCTCTTCTCTTCTCTTCTCTTTTCTCTTCTCTTCTCTTCTCTTCTCTTCTCTTCTCTTCTCTTCTCTTCTCTTCTCTTCTCTTCTCTTCTCTTCTCTTCTCTTCTCTTCTCTTCTCTTCTCTTCTCTTCTCTTCTCTTCTCTTCTCTTCTCTTCTCTTCTCTTCTCTTCTTTCTCTCTTTTTTTTTTTTTTTTACTTCTAAACATTGCGTTGTTTCTTTTTCATTCCTCTAGAAAAGGATGGTTTGCTTGAAGGATTTTCTAAGAAAGAATCATGTCATAATAATCATAGAGTGCTTTGGGTTGGGAGACATCTTCCAGCTAGATTAAAGATATCTTTCAACCCCCCTGCCATGGGTTGGGACACCTCCCACCAGACCAGGTTGCCCAAAGCCCCATCCAGCCTGGCCTTGAACACCTCCAAGGATGGGGCATCCACAGCTTCTCTGGGCAGCCTGTGCCAGGGCCTCACCACCCTCTGAGTGGATAATTTCCTCCTTGTCCCATCACTCCACTCCCTGACAAAGAGTCCCTCCCTATCTCTCTTGTAGGCCCCCTCTAAGTACTGGAAGGCCGCTTTAAGTTCTCCCCAGAGCCTTCTCTATGGACTGAGTGACTGGCCCCAAGCCTTCCTTTATTCCCTTTTTAAAAATCGGGTTATGTTTTACCTTTTCAAGCCAAGAGACCTTCTTGGGAATTTATTTACTGACAGAAATTAGATTGGTACTGTCACTGAGAATGTGAGAAGCATGTGGTGTAACTGGCAAAACCATGCTTTTAAAGACATTCACTGGACTTTCTGCCTGGAGCTAAATGAAGTGGGATATGCCGGATTAGAATTACCATCAAGGAATGAAAATTCTTTAATGACCTTCCTGTATGCTTAAAGTAGGATGTGGCCTACAGTTGTATAGAGAAGACACAAAGTAATTCAAATGTCTGAAAAAGTAGGTTTGTTTTCCTCCACTTCACACAGTCCTGAGACTTGAGCCAAACCTGTTTATGAGGACGAGGATGGCAGGAAGCCCAGTTCTGATATTCAGCTAAGCAAAGCAGACTTTTGCCCGTATCTTGAATACTACATATGTGAATTGTCGAAAACACACTTTAAGGGAGAAACAATTCCTCAGCTTTCACATTTCCTGGCTTCGCTCGGTGGAGAAAATTGCTGGAGTTGCCAACTCCAGCCTGGCAAAGTTAGCCAGCTTCGCATTGGAGAGAGAAGATCTGACTACATCAATTTTCAAAAGCATGGGTGTATACACAGAAAAGCCCAGGGTAAGTTCTTGTTTTCCAGAAATGAACTTCTGAAGCTTGTTTACTGGTAATTCTTTTGAACAACATGCTGGATTCTGCCTTCAGGAACTTCTGCTCATTGATTTTAGTATTCATCCCAGGCAGGCATTTGTTAAGTCAAATAAAGTCAGAATATTGGGATGTGAAAGAGCAATACAGAGCTATCTGTTTTCCATATCATGTTGTGTATGATTGACAAGTAATTTCCAATACACCCTGAAGTAGAAGGACAGATTTTAGTGGCACTGGATTACTGTTCAGATACTTTCATGTTTTGCTGACTAAAGCCTCCCAAGTACTGGCTTAGCATGTGAAAGGCGTATTGTAAAAAGTCAGTTCTCAGAAAAAGAACAACTTCTTTTAGTCATTTGAAATTTGTTGTCAGGAAACAAAGCTGATATCAAAGGGCTAAAGGGCTCAGTTATTTCAAATTTCGGACCTAAAGCAGACTCTGGTTGTCTGTATGGACTGGTGGCCAGAATCTAGTGACTTACGATTTAGAGAAATCAACTTTAATATAACAGATGAAAATAAAAATAAAATAGCTATGTGCATGTGTCAGAATTTTGTAGTTAGTTAATACAATTTTATGCTTTTATAACACCAAGTTTCTGAAATGCAGTAAGTACAAAAGCAGAGCTGTTATGCTGTGTAATTATGTGTAATATTTCTGTTGAGTTGGAAAAGTATTCTCAAGGGGACTTCCAGAATTCTGCAGCACAAATCACACCAGTATTGAGGTCACAGGTACAGTTTGACCTCATTTACTTCAATAGAAAAATAAGCATGGAATTTCTCGCAGGTTATTGAAATGGCAGTCTCCAAAGCTGAATAGCTAATTTTGTAACACAGAGAAGAATCTTTCTGATAATTGCTCTTCTTGCTAACTGATGCCTAATTTGATAAATGTATACATTTTACTAGCTGCTAAGCTCACAATAAAATATGAAGCACTGCCTTTGAAAGTTTCTTGCTTCCTTATTTTCCTTTACTGTAAAATAATACGTTTAGTATTCTCCAAGGCCTAGTCAAAAACTAATGTTCCCATACATGCAAATCTGCACTAACGTTATCTGGAGAACCCTATTATAATGAAAAAAAGACCTGAATTCTCTGGCATTGATGAAAATATATATCTGCCTTTGTCATTGGATAAACTGCCCTCTATAATTTACTGACAATGAAAAGGAGACATGTTTGGAGGGAACAAAGGTTGGTTAAGAGTCACAGTCCAAGCCTGCAAGACTTGGAAGTAAGGTTGTGCTTGACAAACACTCTAAGACATCACAGACATGTTCAGCTGCCCCAAAAGCAGCCTGCTGCCCTCACCAACCCCTTCCTGCTCTCTGTGAGCCTTGCAGCAGCACCAGTCTGAGTGGGGACACTGCACACAGGGTGGAAGGACCTGCTCCATCTTAAAATTAATATTGCTTTTTAATAATAAGCGACATTTAGTCACTACAGAAAAAATATTTCCATTTTTCCTAATGTCCTTCCTTCACTCTTTCCTTTATTTATTTTTTTTTTTTTTCACATGTAATTTATGACCCCTAATTCAGGCCAAGACAAGAATCAACCCAATAACTCTGAGCCCCAGTTCCTTTCCACTGCTTCACACAGCAAATATTGACTGCTAAGAATTATCTCAGTTGTTTTGCTCATTTTGGAGTTATTCCTCTCTGTGCAGTTTTTATTTCATTTCCTGTGAGTATGTGTTAGCCGAGGCAAACTCACCCCACAGCACGGCAAACATGAGCAAAATAAATGTGCAGAGCTTCTGGCTTTTTTTTTTTTTTTTTTTTTTTTAAAGCCGGGTGATATTCATCTTGCTGAGAGAAACAAATAAACAAGCAACAAGCCCTGCTTGGCAAAACACATTTTCAAACACAGTTCTTATTTCTCTAGTGCAAAAGTTGCAAAGGAGTCTTTCCATCAGCCGAAGAGAGGTTCTGTGACAACTAAGGAGATCTGCTGGGTTCTCACAGCTGACTACAAGGACTAATGTGAAGGAAACTCCACCCAAATTTGTATTTCTCTGTCTCATGGATGCCTTGGTTGTTTCTTTATTTTTCATGAAGGTCTCCCTGCAGGCTGGCTCTTTGGAGCACTCTGAGACCTGTGTTCTGTGGACAGTCCCATTGGCACTGCCATGGGGCACGGGTATGGCCAGCCTCAACAGCAGTCTCAGAGACAGCCTTATTACATCTGGTTGGTACAATTTTGGAAGCATAAGTGATTTTTCCCCACATATTGGGAAGAGAATTTCCCAGCTCAGCTGATTCAATCTTCACCTGAAGGTTATGAGCTGACCTTTTCCTCACCAACACTTCTCTGCAAACGGCTTCCCACCGTAATCTACTACCTCGCTGCTGGCTGCTCCTGATGAGGAAGGGCTAACATTCAAAGTACATGCTGGCAATCCCAGGCAGATGCAATTTAACTGTATTACCTAGATGCAGCTCATCAGAAACTTTTCATTTTCCCTCTAGAGATACTGCCCTGCACAGCATGCTCCAAAGAAATCTTGAATTTATCAGCAAAATAACTAGTAAATTCCTCACAGCTAGAGAGCCTCTCAGCAAATGAAAACAGTTGAATCAAACCAGCTGCATGCCACCTGGAACATTTTCATTGCAGCAATTTGTAGCAGAGGAGAAAATGTTCTCTCTCTCTCTGTTTTAAAATCTCTCTTAAAAATATCACAGTAATAGTCCCACTCGCTGGATTCAGATATTTGTACAAGTGATTATCTGGAGGTATTATTATTAATTATTATTATTACTATTATTATTAATATTATATTTTATTTTATTTTTCTATGGGAGAGAGAACTCACTGTCCAGGCACTCCCAGACAAGGTTGTTTTCCTGGAGTAATCCACCCATCTCTGATTAGGATCACTGGGGAAGCACTCATACTATGAGTGTCTGAATATCTGAGCTCATCTTGCTCAATGATAATTTTTCACTTACATAGTCAACAAAATATATTATTTATCCCAGAAGCAGAAAGACCACACCAATCCCAGGCTGCATCTAGTTATACCTCAGCTGGCTTGTACAAAAAAAGCAAAGCTCAGCATTTCTGCCTGTACCATGCTTTGCTGCCACTGGGATTTCCTTCATTATAGACTTCCCATTGGTGGCATTAGGATGTCTAGGAATCAGGAGACGTTGACATTGTGAATGTTTCCCTAGAGAGTTATCTGGCATTTTCTTTCTAAATTAGGATGCTTAGCAGGCCTGGGACAGAGAAGTGAGAACTGCACCCATTGGTACTGCAGATGTTATAAATACAAATGGATAGTCAAAGGTTGTTAATTTTTATGTGCAGAAAATGCACACATGAGAAGAATATAAACCAGCCATAAAACAGATGCATGGCTTTCTCTGATGCTATGCTTGTAACATTATACTGAACGCTAAGAAGTTCTCTTCTCCCCCTCTTATTTATTTATTTGCTTTCCAAAAGTTTGTGTGTAAATTCAGCTCTTGTTAAAGCTACAATTGGCTGAGAGCACTGACTGTAATAAGCCCTTGAAGAGGTTGGCTCTGGAAAAGCTTTCCTCTCGACATCTCTTGGAATGCATCTTTATTCTGGTCTGCGGTGTTCCTTCAGTTCCAGTGGGACTGCATATATATCCTCCTTTAAAAACAACACAAACTGCAAATCCCTCCAGCTCTCTCGGGACTGAATTAGTCTCTCATATCTTTGTGAAAGAGAGCATCGGAAATTTTTATGTTCTGAATGTTGTGAATTTTCCAATGAAATGATTTTTCTAAAGGTAATGCTGTTCTATCAAAATAAATATTTTTTTGAGGAAATCTGACATTCCTTGTTACGCCCTCCTGCCTTCCTAATCTTCTTTTGAAAAAAATGCATTACAAGAATATTAGATTTAGTCAATATTGGTTTTACTCAAAAATAAAACACTGTGATCCACTGAAATACTTTAATGTGAGCTGTCTGAGTTTAAAGCGCAGTGCATATCTGCTTTTCATCTAAACTCTTTGTCTCCTTGTAGTGTGTTGGGCTCTCACAGTCTGCCTGTAGCCCCATCCACAGGGAGAGTGAGGATCTCAGGCATTGCAATTGCAATGTACAGGGTGTGCCATGGCTCCTTGGGCAGATGCACTTCAATGTCACCTTAGTTTTAAATAAAACCTTTCAATTGGGGTACAGCAGAACCTTTTATTTCTGTGTATCAAAAAGAATACTTCAGAGAGATTCCAAGCCTGTTTTCAGAGCTTGTTCTGCTCTTTCATCTTTTTGAGCTGATCTAAAAGGAAATAAAATGTCAGAACTGATAGAAAAGGAATTTCAGTTTTTGTTTAGCTCTAGTTCAGGATCTGTTGTGCGGTGCCATTGCTCACAAACCTCACTGTCCTCACCATAGAAATACTGTGAGATTTGGGAAGTTGGGAGTTTTGTTGAAGAAACTGAGTTTGTGACAGCAGATAAAAAATATAACACAAAATTACACTGATATGCTTTACTGGACTGCAGTTTTACACATACAGCAGTCTACTACTCCAGAGAATGGAGAAAGTTTTGAAATTGCAGGTAGATGGCTCTCTAGAAAACAGTAATTTTTTAGCTGGAGTGTGAACTCTGTGGCTCGATAATATTCACCTCATTTGTTTGAGAAGATTCTCTCTACTGGTAAAGGAGGGCAGATGTATGCTGTACAGGTCTATACAGTACAGATTGATTTTTTCCTTCTTGTATACCTATGGATGAAATTTTAGTAGTTGGACTACTGAATTATTTGTTACCTGAGCAGAACATTGAGATTTCAGAATTAAAGGGCAAGAGGTCTGGTCTCATCTTCAATGCTTAGATTAATGAAAGCATGAGGATCACAGTAACAGCACAGTTCTTCTTGTTACTGAATGCAGGAGTGTAATAATGAGGCATGATGTTACTTGTCATTTGTATTATACAATAGTTAGCACCATAGCCTGTAATATTAAATTTTCACTCAGGCAAAGTGTTTTTAATAATCTGGAAGTGAATAATACCTGTAGCTCCTTTAAAAGAAAATAAAAGTTGCACAGTTCCTATCAGGTATGCCTTTATTCCCAACTAAAGGTTTCAGGTGATCAGTTTGCTGCAAGAAATATAAATTGACATGGATAACAAAATCCAAATATAAGATTTGTGTGTCAGAAGAATCTACTACGTATTGTACATACTTGCATAATCATTTCTCATGTAGATTTCATCAGAAATGTGTCCTGAATTGCAGTAACAGAAATTCAAACACTTTGAAAGCAGCACAGAAGGGTCCAGCTCATCTGCCAGTATGTACAACTGCTCTGGGAATGGCACTCAGCACTTTCCATGATCATATTTTTTATACACTTTCTTTAGGGTCTCCATTGTTATAAGCTCTAGAATATGAATCACTCTTTACACAGTAATCCATGGAGATCAGCCAGGTGACTTGTATTTGCAGAGTAGCTCTATTGTGTATACATGGGATGTTACTCAAAACGACTGTCTGAAAGTACCTATTTCTCTTCATTGACTATAGACAACATAGATTGCTCAACCCTTAAGTTGCTAAAGCTGTGAGGCAAACCTGACTTAATACAACAGTGGATGTGTGGTGGGCTGATATAACCTGGAATGAAGATTGCAATAGCAGACCAAAAGACTTCCTGGAGTTAATTTTTGTTTCAGCAAAGCAAACAAACAAAAAAAAAACCCCACCTAGCATTCAACTTAAAATTGCCAGTAGTAAAGAGCTGATCACCACCCTTGATAAGTCATTGCATTCCTTATTTACTCATAATTAAAAACTGTTCCTCAGCTTCACCCTCTATCTACTAGATGCTTTCCTAAGAGGCTGAAGCAAACACAATCAAAGATTACATCCCCTAAGATCCTGTATAATATTTGCCTTCTCTTTGACAGACCATCTAGGCAGAAGTCCTGGACCCTTAATATTACAAGCTGAAACCTAAGCCATAATATATAAATTCTGTGTGGAATTCGTCTCAGTTATGTTAAAACTATATATTAAGTAGCCAGCTCATCTAAGCTAAACACTGAGACTTCAGTGGATGGAAAGTGGGTGTTAGCATGGGTGGAATGAGTTGTTCTCTTAGCATTTCTATCCACCGCTCACTAGCGGCAGAACCATATCATGAGCTTAAACTAGATGCCTACCTTGCAGATAATTAAAGCTAGGTAAGAACAAATGTATACAGCATATCAGACTCATTCCTTAATGGATGGCTTCCTTAATGGAATGACTTCTCAGTCCTTCTCATGATGCTTTGCTATCAATCAACTGAGAAAAAGATCACAGACTTAAAAACATATAAAAATAATAAAAAAATATGCCTGTGGGTTTAGAAAAAGCCTGGGAAATTTTTGCTCCAGAAAATTACAAGCAGCAAAATAATCATAAAAAATTTCTTTATAATCCAAGTTTCTGCTCATCCATAACCAGAGCATCTCCTCTGTGGCACAGTGATGTTAAATATTCCATTTCTAGATTTGGAGTTACTTGTTTTATTTATATGTTGGCTGATACTATGATGCTGATAACCAAGTTTATAGATGAATATAAAATCTTTCTGCTGCAGTTAATTTTCTTTTAATGTTACAAATAATAATAAAAACAAGACAAACTACTTAATAAATCAGCAAGGTTCCTTCCTCTAATTTCCATGAAAAAAAAAAAAAGGCAATTCAAATGATAACATTATGCCAGATAGACTTCCATTGGAAGGGGCATCTTTCATGATGAGATAAAAGTGTCATTTCAGTCCCTGACAAAGCTTTTTTCTGTGGTCTCTACAAAAGAACCTCTTATCTTATCACTGAACACAGCTGTAAGCTTTATAAATGTATGCTGCAGCTGCCCGATTCTAGCTTCTATTGTAAAACCAGTGTTAGAAAATTGATATGCAAATGTCTATGCAGCTTCTTGTCCTTGGGCTGAGTATGGAAGCTTATCATGAATTTAGTGATACTTAGAGATTACTTGTCAAGTAGTTCTCCATAACATAGATGAGGGGAACTCACATATCCTATCACACTTGAATGTTGAACGCAGGGTTTGTTTAAGTGCAGTGATGTGGAAAATTTTAGGGTTAGAAGGAGCACAGTGATAAGTAAGAAACCACAGTTTAAGGCTCCAATACAGAGATAAAATTGTCTTCTTGTGCTTACCGGCCAGTCCTTAAGTTATTCATTGATGGACTGCATGTGACTTGCTTTCCCTTAGTTTTGGAGACTGGTGTTTGCCACCTATGGAACCCATGTCTTCCTCAGAGTCCCTGCTGTCCAGAGATAATCCTTTGCAGATATGGCCTGCATGTCATTTCTAGGAGTATGATGAATGCCACCTTTGCAAGAAAACTCAAGGAACTCAACTTTGCTCTGTCCCTGTATTGGTTTCCCATTCCTATCCTAGCACCAAAACATACCCCTATTCCTTCTGGGCTGGACCCCAGCATGTCCTAAAAGACAGCATGTCCTCAGCCTCCTAGGTACATAGGAAAGACTATTGTAGCTTCTCCTCAAAGATACTGTGTTCCTCTCCCACCAATGTATGTGTCATTGTAAGTCCAAAGCGTAACAGATCTTCTGATAAGCATACACAATTCAGTAGTGATTTGTAAGAAGATAGGGATTCCTATACAGAAAATATATCTTTCACCCTGTGAATGGAACAAAACCTCACTCTGAAAATTCAGCTGTCTGCCAACTTAATTTGAATTGCATAACTGAGCTGTCTTTTAAGGAGATTCATCCCATTACAGTGTAGCCGTGGAAAAGTTGTACATCTGTTACATGGAAATCATGTGAGTGTTTTCTCCATGCAATGTAGAGAAACAGGCACTTTCAGAGGCCTGGGTATCCTGCTAACTTGGAGACATGCTTTAAGGACGAGATTAGTCTGCCTGTGCAATGTGTTGTCTATTAGCATGTTATGGAAGAACCTCAGCTACTTTTAAGGGGTGTTGTCCATTTTCCAGTTGCAAGAATATTTCTACAGTGACCAACATTAAGTACCTAACTGTAATGCCTAGAAGGCTAGCCTGCAATTCTCTTGATGGTGATGTGGAACACCGGTCTCCTCTGATTTGTCTTCTGGGGAAACTGCTCTCTCTCCCTTGATAATATAGCAAATTTTTCTTATCCAGGCACACACTATTATATGTTTAATATCTTAAGTATCTTAGAATCATCAAGTCATAGAATTATAGAAAAATTAAGGTTGGAAAAGACCTCCAAGGTCATCTGGGCCAACCATCACCCTACTACCAATGACACCCACTAAACCATGTCCCTAAGCGCCAAGTCCAAATTTTACTTTAACACCCCCAGGGATGTTGATGCAACCACCTCCCTGGTCAGCCCGTTCAAATGCCTGACCACTCTTTCTGAGAAGAAACATCTCCTACTTGTTTTAATTGTTGAAGAGTAGTGCTCTTTTTTCAATTCTTTTTTTTTTTTTTTTTTTTCTTCCTAATCATTGAAGAGTACAGGGCATGAAGTTTCCCTTCTTCCATTCACCATGAACATCACCTGACTGCCAGGACTTTTCAGCAATGATGGAAAGAGGCTTGGCAACTACATCAGCCAGTTCCCTCAGGACCCTGGGATGCATGTCATTGGGTCCCACAGACTTGTACCTGTTTAGGTTCATCAGGTGGTCTCGAACCTGCTCTTCACTTACAGTTGGTGGGACTTTGATCCCCCAGCCTCCATCTACGGCTTCAGGGAAATGAAAGACTCAGGAAGATCGCCTACCAGTGTAGACGGAGGCAAAGAAGTTATGGAGTACCTCGGACTTCTCCATAATGACAGACTTCTCCATGTCTGTCATTACCAATTACTCAGATACAGAAACTCACTCCTAATATAAGAAACTAGCCACCTATAATCGCTGACACACTCCTATTTTCACCCCTCGGTCTATTTTCACAAATGTTAAAGGTGCACTGTGGCCCCTGGGGGCTCCTGCTGTCACCCCAGAGCAGCAGCCCAAAGGAAGCTGGGTCCTCTCTTGTGCTCTTCCACGAGGCTCTGTGCAGAAGGGATGCCACCTCTGGCGCAAGGGCTGGGGGATGGGAAAAAAAGTACTCACACAACCCCTGAGAATTGGCAACAGAGTGGTTTATTGCCGGGATGTCTATGGTGTTTGGGGGCTCCAAGCTAATGCTTGGGATGGAGCCTGCGCGACGACAAGTAGGGGGCTGTCCGGGCACTCCTGCGACACCGTTTTTGTGCACGGAGAGCAGAGAGCAAAGATGCACCGCGGTAGTCCCACGTCTGTTCTGGCCGAGGTATATCCACTTCCATTGGTTCCTCCATGTTTGCTGGAGGTTCCACTTCCATGGGTTCCTCAGTGTTGGGCAGAAGGCTAAGCCAGTCCTTGCCTGGGACTGCCCAAACAGGATGCCTTCCATCTGTAAGGTTTCTGGGCTGGGGTGCCGAACCACGGGGTCGTCCAGTTCCACGACTACGTGCACTGTCAGGTTGATTTCTGTGCGTGGCTCCGCTGTTGCCATCTTGTTTATGGCCGTGGCTGGGTCCCGCACTGTGGTATAGATGATGGGCATGCCTGTGGTCCCTGCGGCTGTCTGCCTGATCCTTCTGCCTTTGCCCCACGCTGCTGTTGCGCCCATCGTAGGGCCGAGGCCTGCAGTTGCTGTATGGATGGCGGGAAGGACTGTGCATGGCTCGGAGTCCATCCTTGCTTGCGACTGGCCGCATGGCATGCCTTCCATCCAGGAAGTTTTGAGACCGGGGTGCTGAACCGGAGGGTTGACCGCTTTCACGCCTAGGTCCCATGCCACTGTGCATTCGATTTCCATGCATGGGTCCGACACTGCCGTCTCTGTTACGGCCATGGCTGGATCCCGCACCGTGGTATGGATCATAGGCGTGCCTGTGCTCCCCGCGGCTGTCTGCCTGGTCCTGCTGCCTTCTCCCCGTGCTGCCGTTGTGCCCATGGTAGTAAGGCGCAGACCCCCTGTTGCTGTGTCGTCGCTGGGAAGGACTGTGCACGGCCCGGAGTGGCTGATGACCAAGTCCATCCTTTCTTGGGACAGGATGCACAGTGTGCCTTCCATCTGGGAAGTTTTGAGACCGGGGTGCTGAACCGGAGGGTTGTCCACTTTCATGCCTAGGTCCCATGCCACTGTGTGTTTGTCTTCCACGCGTGGATCCAATGCTGCCATCTCTGTTATGGCCGTGGCTGGGTCCCGCACTCTGTTGTGGACCATAGGCATGCCTGTGCTCCACACGGCTGCCTGCGTGATGCTCCTGCATTCTCCCCGTGCCCCCGTTGTGCCGCTGGGAAGGCCCAGGCCCCCTGTCGCTGGATGGCTGAGGGGCCGGCCCGTTCCCTGCGTCATTGCGGTGCCAATGGTACCGCTTATAGGTGTTTGTGGGCTGCATGCCAGAGCTCCCTTGGGCACTGGTGTCAGTTGTGCCGCCAGCGCTCTGCCTCCGCCCATAATGCTTCTCCTCATCGGCTGCCTTCTTTCTCGGTGCTTGCTGCGACTGCATAGCTGTCCGCTCACACCAAAAACGGCTGCCTCTCGCTTCGCTGCTTTGGCTCTTCTTCCTGCCACACAAGTTGGCTCTCAGAGTGCCTAGAAGCTCAGCGAGTGGCGGGCCAGTGGCAGGGGGGGCTTTTTATAGGGCCCGGAGCAAAGGCGGGGCAGTGGTGGCCACTGTGACCTCAGCCAGCCTCTGTGATGGAGTTGCCCATGCGTGGCCAAAGGCAGTTGTGTTGGGAGCAGCCTGGAAGATGCCCTCAGGTGGAGGAAGGAGGAGGGTTGGGGGGGCTGAGGAACCCTTTTCTGGGGCTGGGTCCCCCAGGCCATTTGGCTTGCCAGGGACAAAGGCTGTCCTTTGGCCACAGGGACTGCCCTCCACCTCCCATCCTGTGCCCTGGGTTTATGTTTCACACTGATTTTTACGTAATTAAAATTAACTTACAGAGAGGAACAGAAGCAAGGTGTATCTTCAGCCCTAATTTCCATGTGCGCTTTGTGTTCTGAGCGAAGAATTTCTTCCTCACATCACATCTAATCTAAGTCTTCCCTCCATTTGCTCAAAGCCATCACTCCTTGTTCCACTGCTACACTCCCTGATAGAGTCCATCTCCCGCTTTCTTTTAGGCCACCTTGATAGATTAGGTTAGGTGGCTAAACCGCAGGACCTTGCAAATTGCAGCCTAATCTACCTTGTTCCACGTGTTCCACGCAACATTTTCCAGCTCAGGCTCTATCCTCTCACCAGTGTAACAGAGAAGCATAGAAACATTCAGGTTGGAAAAGACCTCCAAGATCTTGGTTATAAGCTAGGAAGACACAGCACCATTTTCCAGTCTACATGTATGAAAACTTGTTTGGGTAGCAAATAAAGACACAAGTGTTATCCAGAGTTTAGCTGTATGTTTTGTTCTTCAACTTCACCTTGCTGTAAGACAGACCTGGTTTCTCAGACATGCAGGAGAGCTCTCTATAGAGCCTCTGGTATGGGCAATTAGGTACAAGTGGGAAGGAATCCAGCCCGATGGTTGCCTTCATGCTGCATTACAGGGCTAAAAGTTTGAAAAACCTTATAGTAACACCGTGTGCCTAAACTGAACCTGGCAGCCAGAGATGCTATGACTCCAGACTGCCATGCTGCTCAATAAAAACAAGCAAATAAACAAACAAACAAAAAATAACAACAAACAAAACAAACAAAAAACAGACCAAAAAAAAAAAAAAAAGACACAACCAACCCACAAACAAATATGTCATTTAGAGCAGAAAGACTTTTCGTATGTAGAATAGTCTGAGGGGGAGCACTGCTTTGCTGAGAAGCATAAGGTGGCATGTTGTGCTTCCTTTCAAGGGTAAAACCTCCATCACTGCGTACCGTAAAAGTAACTTTTGTATTTTTCAGGAGGAAAAAAAAGGTTTAGCAGTATCTTTGTCCTCCCATTCTCAAGACAGCACTGGGCACTGCAGCCCTGCAGTCATCCTTGTAGGAGCTCCAGACTTGCAGTCTCAGCCTGTGCATTGCTCTATTGATACATATTGTGGTTTGTACATGCAGGTGAACAAAAGATGGCTTTAGTGTACTGTCTAGTTGTTGCATTCAAGTAAAGATGACAATCAAATTGAAGACTGTGGTAGAGTGGAGAAGCCTGAAGCAAGTTGCAGTGTATCAAATTGCTCAAGTGGTCATGTTTACCTTTTATTTCTACTTGCAACATTACGGGACAGAAATAAAAAATATGCTGTGCAATATATCCTTTCTGCATGTGCATAACTTACCACTTCTAAAGCAACCATTACATCTAACGTAAGATCTTTTCAGGTTCCAAGTTCAGAAAGCGGCTATTTTTATAAGCATCTGTGATCTTCAAAAGCCATTAGAGAGTAGCCGTGCTGCAAGGAATGTAGAAAGCAGATTTTGTACCTCATTAATATTTTCCTGTTTTGGATTTTTTCCCATCCTGCCGAGGGACTCCTGATGTGCTCTCGACTTATTTCACTTTGCATAACCAATTAAATATTCACTGACACAGGGACATTTCCCTCAATCCATATGCATGCCCCATCTTCTAGATTCTAGAGGCAGCTTGTTTCTAACATATATAATATTATTTATTTATTTATTTACAAAAACAGTGGAGCTGCTCCAACTGGAAAGAATGACATGTACATCAGAAATAGATGGCTGTTTCTGAAGAGGAACTATTTTACCAAATAATTTTAGCCTCTTCCTACTCCATATCAAACCAAATTCTTACAGTTCTATTTTTAGAAAAAATATCCAATAAAGACATATCTTGTACAATTATGGGTTTATGAAGGAAAGACTGCTGCCAGATTCTAGTAGAACTAGGACTTGTAGTAGCTTCATACAATATTTAATCTGGATTTTATAGTAGGTTGAAACAGACT
Source organism: Aythya fuligula (assembly GCF_009819795.1). Taxonomy (NCBI): domain Eukaryota; kingdom Metazoa; phylum Chordata; class Aves; order Anseriformes; family Anatidae; genus Aythya; species Aythya fuligula. The sequence continues at coordinate 180,319,647 of NC_045559.1, forward strand.
GGCTTAAGTAAAAGAACAGGAAAACAATGAGACAGCATGAAGCTCTTCTTTAATGATTAAATACCCTCCTTAAATGACAGCATCTATTTCAGATTGAGCTACATCTACAGATGCTTTTAATTGCAGATCTCTGTGTAAGTACACAAACCAACTAAAGAAGTTAAAGACCAAAGTGCCTGGGTTGGTTATTCTCCAGTTATGTGCTAACAAGATTTCTTGCACCATCTGGAGCACCTCTCCTATGAAGACAAGCTGAGGGAGGTGGGGTTGTTCAGCCTGGAGAAGAGAAGGCTCTGGGGAGACCTTATCATGGCCTTCCAGTGTCTAAAGGGGAACTACAGGAGAGATTGGGAGGGACTCTTTGTCAGGGGGTGTAGTGAGAGGACAAGGGCAATGGCATTAACTAAAAGGGGAGATTTTTATTAGATGTTAGGAAGAAATTCTTCACACAGAAGGTAGAGAGGCACTGGCACAGGTTGCCCAGAGAAGCTGTGGATGTGCCATCTCTGGAAGTGTTCAAGGCCAGGCTGGATGGGGCTCTGGGCAACCTGGTCTGGTGGGAGGTGTTCCTGCCCATGGCAGGGTGTTGGAACTGGGTGGGCTTTAAGGTCCCTTCCAACTCAAACCATTTTGTGATTCTGTGATTCTATGATAGCAGCATAGTTAATATAGAAACCTTTCCCCCCCCCTTTCAGAGGTAGATACCAATATATCAAATGATTTTACAGTCCAAAGACTCCTTTCTTTCTGTCTTTCTGCAGAGAACTTTGTGACTGTGTTGTTCTGGTATAACCTGTAGAAGTCAAGCAACTAAACCTGATCAACAGTCTGAACAGTATCTAGTTTGTACTTCCTAGGAAGATATTTAGTTCTAGTTTGTACTTTCTAGGAAGATACTCAGTTCCAAGAAGTACAGCTTTTCAGAGCTGCTATATGCAGTTACACTCAGAAGCATATGAATAAATTAGACTAGGGTTATTTCATGCCTGAAACACTATTCTGAAACATTACAACAGCTCCTACCATACCGTTATAATCCACCATATTAGTACATCTGCAATATGTTTATTTTTTTTGTCTGATTGCACACACTGAAGCTGGAGAAGTTTCTGTATATCTGCGTGCTAAACCAAATACCTGCTGTTGCTGTTACATGTACAAATGCACATTATAGAATAGCCCAGATATCTCCCTTTAATATACATGTATTTGCACATGTACATACACATCAGTGTTTATGCATATATAAAGGAATATAAGAAGAAATGCAATGGGAAATTCATGTCTTTGAATTTGTACCCAAGCTCACATAGCTCACATACTTGTTATTAAAACAAAACAAAACTAAGCAAAACAAAAACAAACAACAAAACCAACAAAACCCCAGCTTTTGGTTTATATTTTTAGTTTGCATATATTTTCTTACATTTCTGCCTCCCAGCCACAGACAGAAACAGAAGTAAAACTGTTGAAACATTTAAGGACTATCTCCTGTCATTTCCACCAGACTGGGCCCCACTTTAGAAAATGTCCCTCAAGACATTTCCAAAATGCTTTGGCAATTACAAGAATCAGATAAATGTAAACATTCACTTTAAGGGAGGCTTCTGCTTCAAAGACCACATAAACATTTAGCTTTTCAAAGCTAAAGCATTCACTGTTTGAAGTTGTGCTGTAAGTGCTATCCATAAGATTCCTGAAGGCTCTGAACACTGGCCACCAGTGTCATGCAGAGATGGCAAACACCACACAGGGATGCCAAAACAGGAATGCAGGTTGCAGGGTGCCACCAGGATTTCTCCCATGTGCATTGTCTTAGGCAAGGTGTGTGGTGTCCAATATTGGGGGCTGCACAATATGATTGTGGGGATCCAAAAGAAGACCATCAGGAGGAGAACACCAGGAGTGATCACAGGCCTAGAAAAGACCTACAAGTAAAGACCACTGGGGGGAATCACATCTTTAATCCAAAGGAGAGAAGACAGGTCAGGATGAATAGCTTGCAGAATCACCAGGAAGAGGTGATTCTAGAGGAAGTAGAGATGATTGCTAGAGAAAGTAGAGAGTACTTAGTAGAGGAAGTAGAGAGTACTTGACTATCAGCGAGATAAACTTTGATAGATAAAAAGGTACCTATGGATGGCATCACTCTCAGGTGAAGAAAGAATCAGATAACTTCTTGAAGTGCTTTCCATCACTGTGATTTTGTAACCACATTGAACAGATCTTTACCTGCAATTACCTGGATACATTGTTTCCTGGAACAGCTGCTCCCATGCATGTGTGCATGTAGGATCTTTCCTTTCCCCTAGGACCTTCCATTTCTTGCAGTGCAATCACACAATTGTCCTCTGTTTGAAGAAGGGTCTTGGCTATGTAGCATTCCTTTTTCTCAAAGTGGAAAACTGCCAGGGCTCTGGACTACCAGGGCTCTGGATCTTGCAAAAGGAGGAAACAGAACAAATCAATTAAAAAACAAATCCGTTTAGGTTGACCTGAAACTCTTTTTAAACTGAAATGAAATCACCAAGGAATTTCAGGAATTATCCAAAAAAAAGAAAAAAAAGTCATACATATTGGAAGCATTAGAAGACCTGTTTTCCTGTTTCTTATGTCTGTTTCTCAGCATTTTACTTTCCCCACTGGGTCACAGAGTAGTGTCTTTTCTGTAAAATGAAAAGGAGCAGTCTCAACAGGAAAGACTGAGAATGGCTCACCCCAAAATAGGAATTTGGGGTACTTTCTGGATAACTAGGATATACCCAAATCTTGCTCTCAAACAATTAGCAAAATACTTTAATTGTAGCTTAGGTAAGTTCATTAAATATAAGGCTTCAAATGGAAGGGAAGTGACAATGCTAGCCACATCTATACTGCCAAACTAAGAACAGGGAAAGAGCCTGAGCCCTGATCACCCATAATGCTTAACAGTTGTCTCACTCCCTGGGTTTCTTTTGAATATCTCTAATGATCTCTATCCTGGACAAATCTCCTATGGAAAGGGCTAAGTTTAAACAGTGTGGACTGAGGCCAGTCAGTGCCGCTAGACTTTTATGGTAAGGATCAGTTTGGGCTTTTTTTCCCTTCATTAACATTGACAGCCACTGTGACCTCTCACTTGTTTTGTACGTGAGAGCTAAATTCCCTTTGAACTTAGTCTTTTTTTTTTTTTTTTTTTTTTTTTTTAAGCTGAAGACAAACAAAAGCAAATTTCCAATAAGTAGTTCCAGTTTTCAAGCATACCTCCCAAAATTGGTTCGGACCAGTATTTCAGACTCATCATAAATGTACATATATATATATATACTTATTGCAGTTCAGTTGTCAAACTTAAAAACTAAAAATTTTTTAAAAAGCACACTAGTTTACAGTCCTTTTCTTCAAAGAGCTTTCCTTCAAAAACCTGTGACAGTCTGTTAGTGGCACAGTACAGCCTGTACCTTCAAATTAACAAATTACTTATTCTCTCCTTAAAGCAGTTAAGGTGAAGTGCAAAGTCAGTAGTGACCCAACAATGCAGTGGTTTGCTTACACAAGTGCTGTTCTGGGCCTCTCCAAGCTCACCTCTAAGTGGAAGTAGCTTGTAGAGACATGGTATAATGCCCAGCAAGGCCCTGAGCTGGCTTTACTCTTTGATGTAGATAGCTATTTGCATTTCTAGGCTGCCTGTTTGTGATTATCTGATAAACCCTTTGAAGTTAACTCTGGCATCTCTGCATCTGACTGAAGCCACCCCTACCACCTCGTTGTCCTGTGCTTCTGCCATCTAGGCTGGGCGGCCCCTCTTGTCGCACCTCAGACATCTCCCTTTTAAAACCGAACACGGTAAGCTCAGTTTTAGCTGGTTACTCTCTCTATTTCAATCCTGTTCAACAATATCTACATTTCCCTAGCTGGCCACAAGAAATGCTGCCACATCATGTATGATAGTCATCAGTTTGCCCACCTCTTTTCCAAACAGCCAGCCTCCTGCTGTACTGATGCTGCAATAACCTAAAGCAATCAGATCATGCTCCATTTTTTCATGAGCCTGAAAAGTGCTCATGAAAGCAGGACTCTTCACCTTCTCTGTCAAGCTATGCCCTCTGGCTAGGACTTGAAATCAGTACCACCACTCTCCAAAGGAAAATGCATGCAGCTCTGTGAAGCTGGGAACCATCCCAGCTGGTAGCTGGAAAGAGGAAGAGATGAGAAAATAAAGAAGAAGATGAAACATTCTTTAATGATGGGGGAAAAATGGAAAAATTCTGGTTCCTCAGGGTTAGGGTCCTTTGGGAAAAACGTAAGCATAACTACATGCTCCTCCAGCAAACATCTTCTTTATTAGTACTTGTTCTGAGATTGCTTTCAAGTCAGCTGCTTCCCAGGAGCAATCTCTTAAGGGCAAGAGCCAAGCACTGAGCCAAGTCCCCTTGATGTGCAGTAAAGTTTTGACAGGCTTGGGCACTCCCAGGAGGAAGTCAGGCAGGACCCTCCGGGCAACTGTGAACTGACTGTGAAGAGATGGAGCTGGTTGTGCAAGGGAGCCCCGTCCAGGCTAGGGGCATTCCTGAACCATATATATGGTGGGCACAAGCACCCCGAGACCTCAGCACCCCTTGTATGATAAAACTGGGAGGATGCTCAGAATTTTATTTACTTATTTATTTCTTTATGCACTTTATTTATTGCCTCCACTTCTGGCAAAAGCATGATGGGCTGGTGGGCTGGTTCAGTGCACCAGTTTGCATGTTTTTCTGGTCACAGTGAGTGTTAAATGAAATATAGAGTGGAGCACAGACCTGTGATGCTTTGGCAGGTGAGTTAATACGCACCAACAATGTTTTTTTGAAATATTGGGCACCAAAGGAAAGAAAAAAATCTCTGTGACAGAGTATCTTTCAGAGGCTCCTTATGAAAACAGGCCATCTGGCTTCACTGCAGTGTATTTGTTAACTCTCCAGCCTACTACTGTTTCCCTGCTGGGTGACACATGCTGAATCTGTCACACATCTAGAGTGAAATTATAAATAAACAATGGCGCATTCAAGTAAAACAGAACTTTCCCACAGAGGGCTTATAGGAAGCAAAAAGGAAGCAGAGAGAGTCAAATCTTTGTTCTTTTGTCTGCAGGAGAGTCGGTCCCGTGCTCAGAGCTGGAAAGAGGCTCAGATCTGCCCGTGGGAGGATGTCTTTTGCTGAGGGATGGACCAGGTGGTATCTCAGCCACAGCCACAGCCTCGCTTGGCTGCTCTCTGGCATGTGGCAAGAAGCAGCTTGTTGTCCTCCAGGTTTCAAGATAAATGCAAGAAATGGGAATGAAGAGAGCTGGAGACTGGTGGCATGGTAGTAGAAGGAATAAAAGCTCAAGTTTGCAGTGCAGCATTGCACATGTGGATTTTGTGTGCTGGCTCAGATGCTGAGCAGGCCTTTCCACTCCTCTTAATTAATCAGAGATCTTCTCCTGCAGCCTAGAGAGGCTGTTGGATCAGAGAAACCCAGCTGAATTGCAAAGCCCTGTAAGCCAAGATACAAGATAAATATTTAGGACTTCTCAGCTCTCAGTCATGCCCTTGTACTTTGCACATCAGAGGGAAAGCTGGGGAAGAACCGTGCCAGATCCCTGGCAGCTAGCTTCATCCCTAAGCCAGGCCTTGTACGCCTGTGAACGGCATGGCAGCAAAGCGATACTTTACGGTGACACCTCCTGGGAGAGACAGGAGAAGCTTTCCGTAGGGTTGCGAGTCAAAAGGCCGTGTTAATGTTGGCTGCAAGCCACTGCTCTCTGTAGGCAGCAGCTTTCCCTGGCCTCAGGAGGCAACAGGCCGTGTTAGCTGCGATGCTCTGCTATCCTTTTTTTTTTCACTCCCTATATCTCCAGGGTTCAATGCCTGAACAAATAATATCGGGAAGCAGTGCGAAATTGCTGCAACTTAGATTTCCCAGTGGAAGCGGTGCATGTGCGCAGGCTGCAGTGCTCAAAGGCCAAAAGCCAGGTTGTTAAAAGATTAAAGAACTATTCTATTTCAGACAATCTTCAGAAAACAAACACCTGCTGGTCTGTTTTTTTGCCCAGTTCAACTTTTTGCAGCTTATTTGAAGTCACTGTATATGTGGGGATTGCTGTGGATTCATGTTCATGACAGTAAGAGAGAAGTTGGGCTCCTGCTGGTGAATGGATGCATTAAGAGGCATAGTTAGGCTCATCTGTGTGTGCTTGTGCATTCACAGAGTATACACCTAGAACTTCCCTCCTTCACACACAAACAACATGTTGTATCGGTGTTTTTAACATAGAAAATTATCAAAGAAGAGTAGGATCAATTGAGGCTGCCTTTCCATTTCATGGAAAACTGAAGCTACTAAAAGTGTACAGCCCATCTTGGGAAAGTCGGAGGAGAGAGACAGACCAGCACTACTAGAAGCAGGAGTATTTTTGGTTGGCACAAGGCTGCTATAGGACATCACCCTCATTTTGACCTCCTTTACAGCAGCTTTCTTCAGGAGAAATTCCCCTGGGTTCACTGAGTTTCGAAGCACTTGGCACATGCATAAAACCTCAGCAAAGTACATCAGGGTTAACCACAGCACACCCAAGCCCAAGTTTCAGCTGAGTGTTTTTTTTTTCTTTTCTTTTTTAATACTAGCTAATATTTTTATTGTTAAATTCACACTTGGTAACATCACAAGCTTCCCCCACAGCTGCCCCTGAAGATTTCCAAGGGCCATAATAAGGAAGCTGGTGAGAAGCATGCATCTCTCCATGGGCTATATAAGGAGCCAAACACCTATTTTAAGGCAAAGCCTTACATATTGAGGGCAAAGTAAGCTAATGCCAGGAAATTAAAATAAAATCAAATAAGTAGGTACGTAGAGGAACAGCTGTCTCTGGGCTTGCCCCAGGGCATCTCCATTGGCATGGTGTTGTGGTGCCACCCACATTTTCACGTTTTTTACACTTGATGTGATGTGGGAGGCTTAGGTCTGGGACCTTTCACAGCCTGTGGAGATTTCCCTATTTTCACACACCAGAAAAATGTTCAGGCCTGCAGACAAAAAGGAACTGAGGGGGAGCAAGCACTTCTCCTTTGAGAACAAAATTCATGAAGCCACAGAAGAGTGGGCAAAGGCAGACTGGGCAGGAGCAGGACTGGAGCACCAGGTCCTATGCTGTCGAACAAATACATTTATTTTTTTTCACAAGGTAATGTTGAAAATATTCTCCATTCTGCTCCACTTAAAGCACATATGCTTGCAAAAGCATAGAGTGACCATGATCTTCCAAAATTAGGAAAACAACCTGTGCTACACTCAGGCACCCACACGACCACCATTGGCAACCAGGTGGTACTGGAGGGAAGGAAATGTGAATTAGTCTTTAAAGACCAATGTGTTAATGTCTCAAATAGGGTTTTTTAATATAGCCCTTTGAACTGTGATGTTCTTATCTCTTGAGCAAGCAATCTAAAAGAGGGTTTACCCCACTAAGCCTTTGAGACCGTCCCTGTTGGCTGGAGTAACTCCATGCACTGGAGCCCAACACCCAGCTGAAGACAAGATCCAACCAAGCGTGTTCACAGATGCCTGCCCATGCATAATGCCACCACTCTGCACGAGGCTCCCTGACAGCCTCCCCACGCGCCCTGCTGCAGTCCCTGGCAGGATTTCCTCTGGTTCCCCATGAGGAGCTGAAGCACAAACTTCCCCCGAACCATCACGAGTGCTGCCATGCTTGCCTCCCTCTTGCATACCAGACAAGCCAGGCAGCAGCTTGGTCAGGACTGAAGTTTTATGTTTTTACCACACCAGAGGCTCCACGCATGCAGCGGGAGAGTTAGGCAGACAGTGCTGAGGCTGCTGAAAGCAGAGGCTGCTTTCCATTATTCCGGTCAGAGTTCATTTTCTGGTCTGCAGGGACTCAGACTCCAGGATCAAACGGCTGTCTCTGCTCGGCATTACTCCAACAGGCATACAAGGGAGTTTTGCTCGTGCAGAGACAGATTTGTCCCCAGGTTCCTCCAGAGAGAGTCACACAGCATGCTCTGGAAACCATGAGCAACGGGTATTCTTGTTGGGCTGAATTACGTCTGCCAGATTTAATTTATTCAAATCAGAAACATATTCACCCATTTCCTACTCTGTGTTGTTTATAAAATCAGCAGTGCAGCATCTCCAGAGAGTCATGAGCCAACTGCTGCACATGACCCGCGTTGGGATTCAGGCTGTAACAGGAAACTCAGCTTGGAACAAGAATTCTCTTTTAAATGAACTCTAGAAACTGGATCTGCATTGTGAAATATTTGGATATTGAGCAATGGAAGAATGTGGAACATAAACACGAGCAACTGCTTCCTTTGAGCGCTAGCAAGCTTCGGCAAGCAGGGTGGGTGCTGCTATCAGCCTTCCCTCTGTGGTATAGCAAGGATGGTCAGAAAGAAGGTCTCGTGGAGTGCACTTATAATATGAGGACTAAATTGCACTAGTTTCCTCCTGTTAGCTATTCTTCCTAGTCACTACTGTACCATTCGTAAGTGAAAATTGATAATAGTACCTTTTGCTTCTTGAGTCAAGTCTTGAGTCTTTATGACAGCCCTTTGTTTGCTGCTTGTATTTTACAGTAGTGTTTGACTGCTCAGTTTGTGGGGCTGTGTCATCAGCTACATCCTGCGTGTTCTGCTCAGAGAAATCTAATTTAATCAGGGATTACTTGGGTGTCCTACCGAGCAACACTAGGATTTGACTTGCAGGCAAAGAAAAGAGGGCATGCTCTTTATTGGCTCGAACTCAGTAATGGTCCAAAGCTGCAGGGAGCCAGCTCAGGCCTCAACAAAATATACTGCTGCTCCAACAAAGCGATATAAAGAACACCCTGCCCTTCTGGAAGCAATTCTGAGCCAGCAGGTCAGCAATAATGAAAACACCCACCTCCTCAAAAAACAAACAAACAAAAAAAAAAAACCAACAAAAAAAACCAAACTGTTCCAAAACTTTTATCTGAATAATGGTGATGATTTTTAAATTATACAAATTATACTTGTCAGCAGAAGCTTTGATCTGTTCAAGGGTGGCTTGACAAGCACTGCCTCAAGCGAGAGTGGGACACTGCCTTGCATGGAAGGAGAGGCTGAGTTAGAAGTTGTCTCTTTAACCAGGCTCAGTGCCAAAGCTTCAAACCAACTGCAAGGTTTAGAGCCATCACAGCACTGCAGTGAAAACTGAAACAGCACACCAACCTTCAGGGTGGCCTTCCCAAGGACTCCACCACTGACACCTGTCTGCATGCCCACTGTGGCACACAAGCCTGCTTCGCACCGTCCCTAAGGAGCAATGAACCAGCAGTGATGGAGAGGCAGAAACTAGACAAGGGACTGTGTGTATTGTGCGTGGGTCAAACACTCAGCCCTAATTCTTTTCTCTTGTGGAGATGCAGTGGTATCTATTTATGTTGAATGCTTGAAAGATTACTTGGTTTCTTTGAGTTAGGCTGCATTTTTTTTTTTTTTTTATTACTATAGCAGAAAATGTCAAGAGAACGTACTCATAAATAATGCCCTCATGCCTTGTGATTATTTCCTTTTGTTCTGTTTTTGCTTAATTCCCACTGAAATATTGCATTCCAGATTCACAAAAAGCACATAGAAACTGCCACATAGCAGAAGGGTGGTGATTTCCTCCAGGCCATAGGAATAGTGTTTGAACACATTCTTTTTTCTTTTTCACTTTCTCATGTTACATCGCTAGTCTTGTACAAAATATTGGCTACAAAGCGAATACACTGTGGGATGTTCTGGTCCCAATAAAGGCAATGGCAAAACCTTCACTCACTTTAAGGAAGCTACAGTTTTGCCTATAGCCTACACAGCAGAGGGTTTGCAAAATTCTTTCTGTTACTGTTTTTTTCTTGTTAAAATACAATTTCCTTGCTCCACTCACCTCCTTTTAGATGAAAATGTCTCACTGCTTTCCAGCACCTGTGAAAAGTGCTTCAGTGAAACACTTTTGTTGGATGGGTCCAGAAAACCAAGGTGTTGTAGGAGTGGATGTGTCACTACATGGCTCTGTTTTAGTTCTGGTAAAATGGGCATCACAGATCCCACGGGACACAAGCCACCCTCAGATATGCCCAAGGTCCCATCAAGGTTAAGGTTACAAGTAAAACTACTCCACAATTAATTTATTGTTTCTGCTGTTATGAGCTGGTGTGGACAGACCAGCAAGGTAGCACCTCGGGGTGCATATCCAAGACATCTGCGAGAAGTAAATACATATTTAAGACAAAGATAGAAGAAACTTTTCTCTCTTCTTTCCTAAGAAATCTTGCACCTCTGCTATGCTGCTGATGTATGCTTAATTAATAAGGCACTTAGATTATTTGTTGTGCCTTAAAGCATCATCTTAAAATAGCCCCAAAACAGACTGATCATGATTCTGCACTGATTCACCTCTGCAGTCATCCATACCCGAGCTTAACAAGACACTCAATCAATTACTTTTCTTGCTTTCAAGCCTCGAGGAGCTCTGATCTTTGCTGGGTGCTGTTTTGTAGCAGGACCCCCCTAGAGAGCTTGCAACCAAGTGTAAAATGAGACAAAGTGGTGAGGATAAGTAAGCAATGAGCCCTACAGAAGAATCCAACAAGCAGCAGCCTCAGCACCTTTCACAGCCTGTCTCTGAGACACCAGAGCACACATCTGACAGAGGTAGTAAGTGGAATTTGCCGATACATATGGACAACTCCTAATAAGTCAAGAGCCAGCACAGGAGCACACTGCAGTGAACTTCATGCAAGTGTGCACAGGTAGGAAAATGAAGACCCTGATAGTTAAACCTGAAGTCATTGCAAATCTGCATGCTTAAAGTCAGGCAGTGGCAGTTTGAGTTTGCATAGACCTTTAATCCACAGTGAAAGGCTATGCAATAATTAACCAATATTACAGTATCATTTCCTTTTTTCTTATTAAGGGAAGACAGATCTCTGTTTCATAAACTTACATCATCATTCTGGTACTCAAGAATGTACTCATTAAGAAGAATTATGCAGACAATTAAAGATTCTCATTTAATTTCTCCCTTTTATTCATAGTTAAGAATGTGAATGAACTAAACACATAAGTTACTGACACAGTTCTGTATGGATGTTTTGTCTGGCATATTTTGCCCAACAGCTTTCCTGTTGCAAGAAAATACTGAAATTAATTATCTTGTTTTCCTCATTAGTTATCACAGATGAATAATTTCTAGTTATTTAACAGATCTGCTTTGGATATAGCAGCTGAATTTCATACCCAGCATAACAATATTTAGCAGAGATATTGCTTGGTAAGAGAGAATTTTATGTAACTGCATTCAATCTTGCCCTCACTGATCTAAAATTAGATCTCCTTGGGACTTCAGTGCTACTGCTGTATAAAACTTGGGCCAAAAGTAGGAGATGGATAGTATTTCTTTTGTGTCTGGATACTGACTTTGAGCTGGACTTTCTGATAATGTGCTGGAGCTTCCTTCCCATCGCAGACTCAGCTGCCTACATCCATCCTCCTCTCCCACCATTATCCCCAGACCCCAGGTGTGCTAAATATTTCACAGGTCCCAGCATGTCTTATAACACTGTAAGAACAGCCCTGCTTTATCAGAGAGAGGGTTCACTTGTGTTCACCTAATATCTGGCCTCTGCAGGCTACTGATATCAATGGCCAAGGAAAAAAATAGAACAAGATGCTTCTTCAGAATACTACTGAGGACTGTGGCTGAGAGGCTTTCTTGCCTAAAATTTTTGACTTCTTTGCATGTAGTTATCCCAGTATATTCTTCTTCCATGTATTTGTTCAGTCGCTTTTTTGAACCCTTGTAGTCTTTCAGCAACCCCAAAGCTGAAGTGTGAGAACTGCTCTTGATCACTGTAATATGCAAAGAAAATTTATTTTCTCCCTGATTTTATCAGATGATCATATTTATCCATTAAACAGGCCTGAAAGAATAGGTTTGCTTAGAACGGCAAATAATGAGATCTGCTACTTATGGGAACAAATGCGGGGAGAGTTTGTGTCATGAACCCATGCACAGAGGTCATCAGGATGTAACCGCAGGATGTTAAGTAGCCAAAAAATGTTTGCTGGGCTCCATATTGTTGAAGAGCTGCATAATATGGCCTTATATCAAACATGCACACTTTGTAGATCAGGAACTGAGGAACTGTAATCAGTCTCCTAAAATCACAGTGACTCAAATCTGGTGGCTCTTTTGTTCTTTGATTTTAAATTAAATCTTTATTTCCTTGCCAGATCAAAGTAATTTCTTGTTCTGTAAGAGTTCTGTTTCTGTTAGGTAGTACTGTGCAGATGAATGTGGGACTGTTGGAGCGTGAATTTTCTGGCATTATATTTTACAAAAAAATACTAATGAAAAGATCAGTTCCTAGACTGATAACATTATTTACTTGATACATGCACAACTTGTGCATGAACCTGGCCCTTTTTAAATCTCCAGAGCACAGTCTGTCAGCAGTTTCGTGATGAAGAACATCCTTTAGTCTTGATTGTAGTCACCACCATACTGTAGCATTTCATACAGGCAATCATAGCAGGTGGTGTGGGGATGGTCCAAAGCTGTTCTGAGGCTATGGAGCTATGCAGAGCTATTGAAGGTCCTTCACAAGCAGCACTGTGCCAGTAGCCCTTCCTCTCTTAGTCCAAGCAGGTTCTCAAAGTATGGCACTGGAAGCACCTCTTCCAGTAGGGAGCCACTGGGTAGCCCACATAAACCAGTCAACACTCGGGAACCCTGAGCAGCTTCTGAAAAATCACCACTTAGCACATGAGCTGAGACAAAATACGAAGTGGAGACTAACTCCATACTGAGTGGAGAGGTGTTGAAGAGGACACGCGTGCCTTTCTCAGGCCACACATTAAATCTACCCCTCTATAATCTCTCATGGACACCCAGAAGGAGGGCTGGAACAGATGTTTTGGGGCACTGTGTGTGCTCAGCCAGGGCTTCCTGCCCCATGCTCGCTGTGTTGAGCGGCAGAAGCAGTGACTCAGAGGTCTGGACATGGCTTGTGGCTTCACCTCACACAGCCCACAGACACACGACTCTTTTTCCACATTATTACTAAGCTACACTATTGTGAATGTTAATGACCCACAAGGAAATGATTCCCTACACCAAGTGAAGCTGACCACTACCCACAAATGCCATGTTTTCTTTCTCTTGCCTCCATTAAAATTGCTAATCACACTGGGGGAAAGCACACACAGCCTTGCTGTGAGATCACAGTGAAATGATGCACCACAAAGGCTAAAGAAATGTTATAAATGCAAAATTACCACCAAATTTAAACAAACAAACAAACAAACAAACAAAGAATTAAAATTTTTTTTTTTTTTGATAGTCAGGATGTCCTCTACCCGTTGGTGGGTGGCAGTGCACGTGAACTAGTGTGTACATTGTACATGCCACTCAGGACAGTCCCCAAAGATGCCTAATGGATAACCAGGATGCCTAATGTTACCAAAGACTCTGCTTACAGGCTTTTTCAGCTTAAAATCACCATGCAGTGGTAAGCAAACATTTCTGCTAGGCTAGCAAAGAATTACAATGCCCATGGTTCATGAGTACGAGTGCCTGTTGTTGACAAAGTAGGTCACTGAGGAGTAAATAGACAGGTTGGACACGCTGTGCCAGCATGGGTGAAATCTGTCCTGTTTCCATCTGCTGCTGTTCCGAGGAAAGGCACAGAGAGCAGTCATAAGTGAGCTCTTGGTGGTGCTGCTTTGCTGCCAAATGACCTCAGGCAGAGATAAGCAATGAAGCCCTTCCCGGACTGGTGAAAATGCTGGTGGTGAGGTTTGTCTGGAGCAGAGCCTGTGGTACTATGGCATCTTTAGGGGAGACAGGTGCTGGGGGGCTGGAGGTGAGGGTTGCTGGTGGTGCTCACAGACACTGACCTGGAGGCCCTCACAGAGGATGCTGAGACCAGGAGATGTTTAGATTTTATCTAAATGCATTTCTCCAGGTTAACCTAATTCTTCTCCGGAGGGCCTAGAGGAAAGCAGGAACAATACTGAAAAAAATCTGATGCAAGTGCTAATGGAAGGTGCCAGGTCAGAAATATTTATGTCTAAGATAATTTTTCAAGCATTAGAATGCACAGCAACTTAAAAATCTGTAGTAAGTAACAGTACACTGTGTTTGCAATCATTTATTTATAGCATCATGCTTTGCACTTGGCTTTAATTGAGCTCTGTTCAGAAACAACACTTTTGATCATGTCTGTTTTCTAATTTTCTCCCTCTAGTCAGTCAAAAATAAAGGATGACATGGTATCAAGAAAAAATATTAAGATTCTGTGGCTATGCAAATAGCAGAAAATTAACATGGACTAGGTTCCAAATAAATACATACGTGTTTGATTTACAGGAAAGAGAAAATGTGGTCAGAATGCAAAATTCAGCATAATTTCAGTTCATAGTATAACTCTGGAGTATTATCAAAGCAAGTGTGGTACACTTTAACATGAAAAGGCAACAAAGTTCACACTGTACTCTGAGTTTTAATTGAAGAAATACAGAAGCAGAAGAGAAACTGCTGGTGAAATGATGATGCATCCCCAAAGAAACCTCTACTGGGGATAAACTAAAGGGAGTTAACTGTTTGGATTTAATCCAAATAAACTTTATGTTTTAGATTACTTGTTTCTTTTCACACCAGGGAGAAAGAAAAAAAAAAAAAAAAAGGAAAGAAAAAAAAAAAAGAAAGAACCAAACCTACATTTGCACCTTATTAATGGAAATCAATTAGAAACAGTCCAAAAATCAAATAGAAACCAAGCAAAATGCAGAGCTGACGAGAGGCTCTGAAGGGAATGTGCTTTGTGTTAACTAGGCTATTAGAGAAAACAAAATATAAAAGCAGTAAGAACTTCAAAGAAATGCAATGGACCAGTTCCAAATTCCCAGCAACACACTGGCTTGGAAAAGATTCACTGGACCATCTAATTTATTTAACACTTTCAATTCCTAAAAGTGCATCAGTAAAAAAAAAAAAAAAAAAAAAAGCAAAACTATGGACTTTATGTTAAAAATCACCTTGCATTTCTTTGAAATTAATGAATGGATGCTGGATTTGAGCTCCCATTTTCCACTTCAAAACCACTTAGTATAACCAGAAGCTAAATAGTTTGGAATACTCAAAGCAGAGGAATGTAAACAAGAGAAATGTTGGGCACTGAAAGATTAAGAGTAATAAAGGCTATTGAGGAAAAAAAAAAAAAAAAAAAAAAAAAAAAAGTCATACAATTTTGTGTCTTAATTCCCCTGAAGAATCCTTTGTTACTTGTGAATGTAAGTTTTGCCCTAGTTTCAAGGGCACGATGCTGAAGGCAGTGTACACGCCCTTTGCATGACGATGCCACGGTTGCTGTGTGCCCCACACTGCATTAGAGCCAGCTCCAGTGAGCAAGCTACCAGCGTGAATCCTGAAAAGGGGCAGAAGGAAGGAAATATTTCAGCCTTTCTGCAAAGCCCCTACACATCCAAGTGTAGAGTGATAGGGGGGATGTCTTCTCCTCTCCCATCCCACAGTGACTTTTCGTGCCTCCCTCCCATTGTGCTCTCTGCACCTACAGCCAGATGACCCAGTGACCTGGAGATCTTTGAAGGGCTCTCACCTCCCTGACTGATGGCCAGCAGGAGACAGGGGAGAGGAAACTTGTACTGTCTGCAGATGAACAGGAGACTTTTATCCCTACTGCTGCCAAGCCAGTGCTTTTCATCAGGAACCAATCTGTGCTAGAAATGACTAAAAAGAAAGAAGCTCTGTGGATCAGAGTTCTTTGTGTATCACCCTAGCACAGAGGGGCCCTTAGCAATAAGGAGGGCTCCTAGGTACTGACTCAGTGTAATGAATTGTAATAGTAAAAATAATGCATGCTATTATTTTTGTAGGTAGGGATTTTCCCCAACTTTCTCTCCCCCTGAAACTTGCCAAGCAAGAGATGAAG
The DNA here is from genome assembly GCF_009819795.1 of Aythya fuligula. Lineage (NCBI taxonomy): Eukaryota > Metazoa > Chordata > Aves > Anseriformes > Anatidae > Aythya > Aythya fuligula. The sequence goes on from NC_045559.1 coordinate 180,335,626, forward strand.
ACAATGGCTTCTTTGTTACCTCTGACAAAGCAGGGAAGGAGAAAAGATTGTTTTTCTTCTTCGCTGGAGGAGATACCAAAGAAATGAAAAACGATGTTTATATTCCCATAGGCTTTTGTGTAGCTGTGAGCATCTCAGAGGCAGGACAAGAGCTTGGAGAGTACACAGAGACGTAAAATCAGAGCTCTGCTTTAGTCTCTCTGCTATGCACAGATTCAAGGCACCAGTCAAAATAACTGTGTCAGTGGGTGTTGCACGTACAAGTGAAAGAGAGAATAAAATGCAGGGAAATAGGAAAATAGAGGGGGAGAAGATAGATAGCTCATTAAGGAAGGACTAGAAAAGGAAGGGGGATGTATATTTTGTGACCAGAAATATTAACTAATTTTGTTGCATTTGGTGTAAATATTTGACTTAAAACAATATGGTTGAAAACTGATATTAAAATAAGTATTTAGAAAAATTGATTTTCAGTATTTTCCTTTTTATAACAAAGCCTAAACCTCAAAAATCTACCTTGGAATTTGAATTTTATCCTTTTTTACATTTTAGACTGGAAACGAGGAAAAATATCTAACAGAGAATGAAATTAAGGAGAAAAGAAACAGCAAAAAAAATGATGGGGGAAAACTGCAAATCTCAACATTTGGATAATCGTTATTTCTGACAAAATGTACATATAGTTCAGAAAAAAAAAAAAGAAAAAAAAGTGTTCCTATTAAAAACTAACATTATTCTCAATTATTCTGCACAGTACCAGGCTCATTTTTCAATGACATCTTGTTATTATTATATATTATGTTCATTACAGGAGAGCCCAGAGATTCTCAAGCTTCTGTCATGCTGAGTAAGTACAACATTTAGGAAAGATTATCCTCATCTTAAAGAACTGACAAGCTAACTAGGGACAAGATGCAACAAGTGGACAGAGAACATAAGAAGAGAGGATGGAGAGGAGGAATAATCAGAGGTAGTGTGATGGATTGGATTTACAATGTTTTTCACAAGTGCCTTCTCCTGGTTCAGTGCCCCAGAAACTTTTCCTCCAGTTCTTCTATAAAACTTTACATGGTGGGAGGAAGACAGGTACTCTTTCCACATCTATACGAGGGCTTTGTTTATCCAAGTGCCCACAAACTCGAGACCCTCCATTTGTGTCCGTTTTCCTTATATTGACCTGTGAAGTGTCAATATGTCTAAGTATAAAATATGTATTTTGTATGTGAAGTGTAAAGCTGATGAAACTGCTACTTGATGCTCCCCAAGGTTAGGGCCATGCTTCACTCATTAATACAAATCCACGCCTACTCCTTATTCCAAGTGCCATGAAAAGTTGAGGACTCACTTTTCTGCAGCCTCAGAACAGTGGTGCCCCTGCACTTCCATTCCTAGTGCATGCCAGGGCCAACATCTCATATGCTGAGAAAGAAGAACAGTAGGTAATCTCATCTAATTTACCAGGACTGAACCTTTGCTATCTCCCTATAGGTAGAGACAACCACTGTCAGCTACTTGGGAGGTAATACTGGGTTTCTTGTCCTTTAACAGTTAAGAACTACAGCTGCATATGGAAACTGCATTGTTATCCCCTATTCAGAAACAGCTATTTAAGTTCAGCGGAAGTCTATTACTTACTGCTCTGGGCTATTTGCAGGAAAATGTCTGTTGAGAAGCTTTTCACCACAAAAGGTCTTAAAAATGTCTTATTTACATTAAACTATGCCCTCCAAGACATGCTCCTGTGACTTTCCCAAGAATTTCTGGTGGCTCAAAGGGGAAATTTGAGAAAGACAAAATTCACAAAAAAAAAAAAAAAAAAAAAGTATATAGGGATTTAACTTTATTTTCTTTAACAATGACTCGGAGTGTGTATGAAACAAAAATTTTATGGCATTTCTTTGAGATTTCCCATGGTTGGTGAAACACTCCCAGTAACAACTGCTTAGAGTCACACTGGCCAGAAACTTCAGCACCAGCAGATTTATGCCTTTTCTATCACCTGCAGCCATAAACTGCCCTAAAACAAAAAAAAATCTTCTCATTCCCTAACTACAAATTGAATTTCAATAAATGTATGTAATATAACCACAGGAAGGCACAAGGCAGAGTTGTGTGCGGTCTTAAAATTTTACACGCTGTTCTCATTGCCTCAGAAGTTTTGATCAGATATTGTCCAGCTCTAATCTATATGTTTTCCCTGGGCTAAGCAAAGCAAAACAGGCCTGAGTCGAAACCTGCTGTGGTCAAATTAAAGGCATAAATAAACGGGGTGCCCTTTGCAGACAAGGAGGAGCACTACAGTAAGCCTGTGACCTTGAAATCCCCTGACCAACTAGTTATAGGAGAACCTTGATCCAAACTAGGGCATCTTCAGTGTTGTCATAAATTGGAAGAAGGACCTCTGGGAGCCCTGTGCTAGACTGACACTGCTGGGCTATTTCTAATTTCTGTATCATGTTGTTATACAGCCTTGTCTCATGACAGCCTCTGTCTTCTCTATCTGAAGAATTTGCTCTGAAGAAAAGACTGTTCAGTGGCTTTCTGTTCCCTTTATGCCTGCAGGGTAGTACAAAGCAACCCAAGGGAACAAGGCTTTTAATGCCCAGTGCTTGAACACCATAAGATTATCTGCATGATGGCTGTGCCTGTTAAGTTCCATAGCCTTACCTTAGGCAATTGCTCACCTTTGAAAGTTTACTATTATGCCCTTTATTATCCGTATCCTGGTAGCACCTGAATAACCACTTCACTTCAGCATTTTTTTTAACACAGATATGTCTGTATGTATGTAACAGAAGGCTCTATCAAAATTGCTGCAAAGGCTCAGCAAAGGCCAAAACTAGGGAAAAACTTTCATTCACAAGAAACAAAAACCTGTCCCAAAGGACAGGTGCAGTCCTACTAATGTCTCTATGCCGGTTAAGTAAGTCGAGGATTTGGGTGTCCAGCATTAATACCACTCCATAAAAATGCAGACCAGCTGGAGCCTGGTACTACAGAGGTTTGGGCTTGGTGCTGTCCCACCATCTTCTTGTCTCACTCTTCTCGCCATGGATGTGTCTTGTCCTGAGGGTTATCGGCTGGGCTGTGAAATGATAGTACACAGTAATAGGTTTTAAACACATGAATTCCCTCAGGATTCATGGGCAGTCTGTGAAATGTATATATATATATATATATAAAATGTCTGAGACTATTTGAGAAGTTTGGGAGCCAATGGTTTAGCACCTAACTTACAGTGAGATCAGAACGAGCTGTGGTCAGGAATCAAGCACAAGTACAACCATGCTCCAATGTCCAGTGAATGAGCTTAGCTTTTATTTCATCAGGACTCACCTCTTCTTCTAAAACGCAGACCATGGTCCTGCCATACATCAGACAAAAACTATACAAGCAATATCAGCAGTCAGCACATCTTTCTGCACTTCTACGTATTTGAAGTATTCTGGGGATTTGGCTGTCCCAGAGGAACACTAAGGTTTGCAGGACAAGCAAAGTAACTGTTTTTCATGCTGAATTCAAGGGTAAACCATGGTGGCTGGAATTGCTCTTCTTGCCAAAAGCAAGCATGCAAGCAGTTGTTGATTGTACCTGTGGCTGTGCTCATAGACAAAGTTCATTCACTTCACCATCTGCAACATGATGTCTGTCTCAGAAATGGTAAACTGGCAGTGACTGGCATCTGAAGGAGCTTACAGCAGCCCCAGCTCCTTCATTAAACAACATTTCAGCAAGAATAATGATACCATTTTCGCCATGCAATGACATACAGTGAATCGATACTGAAGGTAACTTTTAGTACTTTAGTCCTAGCTTTTTACTGGTGGCCATGAAATCTTCAATATCAGCCTATAGAGCTGAGATAGCCCAGCATTCCTATTTCAGAAAATGTAGTGTGGTTTCTCAGATGCCACAACTGTAGGCAAATATTGACTCTTAATGGCTGCCATTACATATAGCACTTTCAAAATGATTTATAGGCAATAGCACAGTACGTTCCCCATTGGATTTTGAAAGGATATAAAAGACAACATTTCCCCCTGATTCACACCTACTCCTGGTATTTCTTTAGCCAGAGAAAGATAAATTTGCTTCATCTGTGACTAACTAACTTGAATCTCTCAAATAATATGAGCTCATGTATTAAAGCCAAAGGTCACAGGTACAGTCCCTACTGGCTGGATCTCTCTTGATGTATGGTCTTAAATTTCTTATATGTACAAGGCAAGGATATTAAGTAACTTGTCAAGCAAGAGTAGATGCCAGTAACAAATCCAGGGTCATAACTCAAGTGCTTCTAGGTGGCAGGATGTCTTCATGACAGAACAAGAGACTGACCTAGTTTTGTTTCATAAATAAGATCTCCCTGCTCATATAATCACACAAAGCAGATAATAATGACTTGAAACATAAACAGAGATTTACTTTGTACAAATATATGGTTTAATACAACAAAAGCATTTTGAATAGAAAGTACAATGCCAAAGACGAGTCAGGGTGTAGAGAGAATAAATTAGGCATATCTATAGCATGACAGAGCAAAACTAAGTATCAGAGACAATCTCAGCACCATATAAGAAATCAACTTTAATATCATGCTTGGGGCATTGGTAGATTAGGAAAATCCTGTAGGCAAGTAAGAGTTTGATCTGACTTGGTTTGGCCAGGGGATTTCCTGTTTAGCATCAAAGGTGTCCAAAGTAGAACATAAAGCATGACTGTACCCAATAAAAGCCAGTAGTGCTGCCATAGTGTAAAGCACTGAGGAGGGCACGTTTCCTTCCCTGCTCATGGCAGCTGCACAGGTAGTTTTCACAAGAAGTTATATGTCCAGAAAGGCAAATAACATCCCAACCAAGTTAGGGCAGGCTTTGCAGTTAAATAACTGCACTTTGATTACTTGCTGATGATGAAAATGCTACTTAGTTCAGTAGTAGTGAGGAGATTAAATCTCTAATACATTCTTACCTTCTTTTGCAATTATTGGTGCTACTTCCAGGGCAAAGCAATTAAATTTGCAGTTCCAATTAAATTTGCCTTACCAAGCACTGTCCCATTTTCTAGAGGATCTGGGGTATGGAGCTTGAAAAGAGGAATTTCAGACGTCTGCCAATCCACCCTGCGTGGTAGTACTCTGCCTAGGGTTCTCACGATTCTATAAAATTAAAAGACTTTATCCCATCTTTGATTTGTTGCCTGTAGATGGATAAGATCAATGTCTGCAGTGTGATTCTGAGCTGCAACCATGTACTACCTGAAGTTATGATATCATTAAAGAAGAGCTGATTAAAGAAGAGCTGATAGGTACAAGCTATGTCAGCTGCATTGTTTACTCTTCTCTCCTGAAGTCATTGTGGATTCACAGTTGAGATTTACACTTAGCTCCCCTTATATTATCTATGGCAGCCTTAACTATCTGTCAACAGAAATTTCATGACCACGGTGGGGAAAAAAAAAAAAAAAAGCCATAGCCTAGCATGGTAATACATCAGGTATCTCCTAGTAGAAAGCAACAGTTGCTGTTGTGCAACAATTGATGACTAATCAACTTGGCTGTGTTGTGCATTCCTTAATATGATGCCACAGCCCCCACTTTCTGAGATGGACTGTAAAACACCTATTTAAGATCATACTGGAAGTGGTTGTGCTTGCACCTTTTCTTGCTCTCGTTATTGCTGGTGTCATTAGATGAGATTCATTTGATGCCATTACTTGTGCTCGTTACAATCTTTGTGACTAGAATATGGTACAGTATCAGAATTGTAATGCCTCATATATTCTCTGAGAGATGATGGCAGTAAATGCTACTGCTTTGACCTTCTCTGTGTTTTATCATTGATTCACTGGTCATCTCCATTTGTTCATCTCTATTTGTGCCCATACTTAGACTGAAGAGACAGAGAAGAAAAACTATAGCTACCAACAGATAAGAATGTTTACAGAACTGAATGTCTTCTATTTTTAAGCATATACTAAAAGTTTATAGCCTTTTATCATGTGTTGAACATTAGTATTCCACCTTTTCTTTGAGACAGGGATTGCTGTGAGCAGGCAGTATAGCAATGCATGGATCCTCTTGTGTTGCAACACTGTGCATGAGGCCAGTAACTACACATGCTTCTGACAATATTGGGATGGGGAATGGACAAAAAGGCTTCCTTTATGATACTATTTTCAAGACTGACCTTAAAAGAATTTCTCGGTTGCTTTATTTCAGGTAACATGAGTGTAGCAGTGACCAATTAACTTCCTCACTGTCAATCTTTTCCTCACGTTTTCTTTATAGCTGGCACCCTGTTACTGTGCCAAGCCAATGGGATATAAACAGGTTCTCAAATAGGAATATCCAGGTGGAGAGGAGGTATTATTTATTCTTACTGCCTAACTTCAGCCACCAAGCACAGGAGCTTATTTTAGCAGCCTAGTCTGGATTCATCTCTCCACAGTTCTCTTGAGAGTCAAGAGAAACAACACATTTTACGACTCATCTGGACTTTTATAGACTTCTCGGTAAGTTTTCCTTATAGTCAAGGGGCAGAAGGAGCTCTTTCAGAAGATGACCAACAACATCTTAATTGTACTTTTTCTCTGGATCACTAGATGGAAAAACCTGTCTATATGGAGGAAAAACCTCCATTGTCTATAGAGTGTGAGCAACCCTTAAATTTAAGCTCCTAAACTTGGTGCTTAAAAACAGGTAGCATGACCATTTCCCCTCCTCAACTTGTTTGATCTGGATGCTCCTGGGCAGTGAAAATGGGGTGTTCTCTGGGGCATAGTCCCTGCAACAACAACTCATTATTCAGTGACAGACTCCCTGATGCAAGGGAGCTCACTTGATTTATAGCACAGATTGGGGTGTGGTGCTTTGAAACTGAATTGCTTAAGCTTGTCCATAAAGAACAAGAACATTTCAGTGGGAAGTGTGACAGAAACATTTATTTTTCATCTTTTTCCTTTCACAAACATCTACTTTTCAACAGACAGATTATGAAATAAGGCCACGTTTGCTCTTGCACTATGCTCTGTTTTGGTACAGGGAAAAATTAGACATGAATGTTCCTTACTCCATGAGGCTCTGATGGCTTCCAGCACTGTATATAAAGCTGCCATTACAGGACTATTTTTTTTTCACCTGTCACAAGACTTTACTCATCTAGCTTTGGGCAGGAATTTTTACAGGTCTCCAGTATATCAGAAATATACCATCAATAAAACATGGTCCAATTTGGCCTCATCACCTAAGCCAGAGCTCCTCTGGGAGCAGGCGAAGCAGGTAGCTGCCCAGAACAGCAGCCTGCTGGTGGGAAGCAAAGCACTCATCATTGCTGCTGTTGGTTGACAGCATGCGAGAGAACCAGACTGGCTGCTGCTCTTCCTCTGAGGTCATTGTGAAGGGCTGGGGCTGGTGGCTAATGTTGTCAGGTGCTGCAACAGACTGGTGGTCACCAGTCCACCCTCCCAGTTTTTTAGTTGCAGAAGTAGAGACTCCAGCTCATCTGTACAAATCCTCTTCCCTCCTGTTTCAGACTCCTTATCCCTGCCTTCCTCTTCAGGAAGGGGATGTGCCCCCACTAGCCTAGAGCTCCTGAGCTGTGGGATGGCAATACTCACTTCTGAGAAGCCTTTGTAAGCTCTGGAGAGCTTTAGCCCTCATAGCTTTAGAGAAAACATTTGGAGATGGTCAATAAGAGGACCTGATACAGAGGCATTCAGAGCATCCCAGCCACAAACATCACCATAGTGTGTTGGGCAACATGGGGGCTCAAAAGCACACCACAGGCTTTGCTGGTCTGGTTGTCACCTCTACAGCCATGTTTCTGCATCCAGACAATGCAGGCTGTGGAGATGGTAGATTGATGGCACTTGGGAACATGGAGCATCCCAGAATCTCTGCTGTGGTTTTTGAAACCCTGATGTTTCTCCAGAGAACAGGGGATCTCACCTGCAATTCCAACATGGTGGCAAGAGCATGGGCTAGCCTGCACCAAAAGTGTTAAGTTGCTGTATATAAAACAAAGTAAACTGTGGAGAATGTGACTGACATAAGTGCAGTAAAAACACATGTAATTATAAATGATTGCTAAGAAGGAATAATTAGAGAAATGTCTTATTTCTAGAAAAGCATCAGTGAAACCACAGATTGAGTGGCATATTGCTTGCATTCACTGCAGATTGGCTTGTGTGAGACAAATCCACAGAGAAGTTGGGAAGCACCAAGCAACAGGCTGCTCTGTGTGAGGAATTCCTCGTTGTGGCAGGTGTGCTTCATGCTATAAGCAATATTAGGGGTATATGAAGCATTTGAAACACCGATGTAGAGATAAATGTAGTTTCACACTCATAGATACTTGCCAGCTATTGTCCAGAAAGATAACTGGTTTGACATCCTAGTGAAGTAGCAGGAGCACAGCCATGGTTTACTTTCTGTGATGACATAGTTGTTTCACTTCTGAGCGGTAGTGGGGAGCTCTGAAGTCAGATACCTTTTTTGATTCACTAATTGGAGGAAAACAAGGATGTGAGATATCCCTAAGGGGGTTCTCCTGCTTTGGCTTGAGGTATAACACTAGAAGAACTGACAAAATAAATAAATAAATAAATAAATAAATAAATAAATAAATAAATATCTTTGATTATGGACTGTAGGTGAAGGAGAAATCAAATAGACAGAATGTTGACCTTCCTTGCCTCTGAGAGGTTGAGTTGATTTGGCTGTCAGTGAGTGATCATTCAGCACTGAAGAAGTAAATTTGAATAACCTGCAGAAAGATTATTTGAGAACAACTATCTGTAAGAGCCTGAAGAGCGAGGTCAAATTCTCTTCAGACATATATTGGTGAGAATCCAGAGCAGCTCTACTTGAAGCAAACTGACTTCTGCACTCATGTGAATGAGATCAGACAAAATTTGCTGTCAACACAGTCAAATTTTAAGTTGATCAAAGAACAAAACCTTTCTTTGTGTATATTCAGAATTCTTCTGATGACTGTAGACAGATTTAGATGAAAATATTTTCTCTAAAGAACTCTGTAAGTCCAAGTCAACTCTCAATGTTGGAAGATGTTGTGGTTTTACCCTGCTACACAGCTGAACTCCACAGTAGCTGCTCTCTCACTCCTTCCTGTCAAAGAAAAAGGGAGAGAAAATACGATGGAAAAGGCTCAAGGATTGAGATAAGGACAGGGAGACCACTAAGCAGTTATTGTCACAGGCAAAACAGATTCAGCATAGGGAGATTAATGTAATTTATTGCCAATTACTAACTAACTAGATCACTGAGAAACCAAGAAAACAAACTGAAAACACCTTCCCCCCCAACCACCCTCTTCTACCTCCTCCCCCCAAGCAGCACAGGGGAACAGGGAATGCGGGCTGTGGTCAGTCCCTGACGCTTTGTCTCTGCCACTCCTTCACAGTCCCTCTCTGCCCCTGCTCCCCGTGGGGTCCCTCCCACGGGATGCCATCCTTCCCAAACTGAGCCTGCGGGGGCTGCCCACAGGCAGCAGCTCTTCAAGAACTGCTCCCACATGGCTCCGTACAACGGGGTCCACCCCCCAGGAGCAAACTGCTCCAGCACGGGTCCCCCACGGGTGGGCTGCAGCTGCCCCCAGACCCCTGCTCCTGCGTGGGCTCTCCATGGGCTGCAGCCTCCTCCAGGCCACATCCACCTGCTTCACCGGGAGCTCCTCCACGGGTTGCTGCGTGGAGATCTGCTCCATGTGGGACCCATGGGCTGCAGGGGGACAGCCTGCTCCACCAGGGGCCTCTCCCTGCACAGGCCGCAGGGGAACTGCTGCTGCCTGCCTGGAGCACCTCCTGCCCTCCTGCTGCACTTACCTGGGGGGCTGCAGGGCTGCTTCTCACTCCTCACTCTCACAGCTGCTATAGTGCAGCAGTTATTTTTTTTTTTTTTCTTTCCTAAATCTGCTCTCACAAAGGTGCAAACAATATCTGTCATGGCTTGACTCTGGCCAGTGGCAGCTCCCTTTGGAGCTAGCCGGAGCTTGCTCTTATCTAACATGGGGCATCCTCTGGATTCTTCTCACAGAGGCCACCCCTGCAGCCCCCCTGCTACCAATGCCTTGCCACATAAACCTAATACAAAAGGGTTTGAAATCACTGAACAGCTCCTTTGCAGTCTGCTGAGCTGTGTGTATCACCTTCAGTGATTACATTTTCAGTCACTGGTGATATATTGAATGCACCATGGATATAGCACAGTTTGTTTTAAAAAAGCTGGAACTCTGGACAAGACAGAGAATTTCATGCCAACTTTGGCTAGAATGGGAGCTATCAAAAACCTTTTTATTCTCCCTGATCTCATTCAAATATATTGACTCCATTTATTTCAGATTAAAGACTGCAGTATTCTCATTAAACATTGGCATAAATAAATCCAATCTGCTGCCATGACTGGCACTGCCAATGGAAGCTAATAATTTAATGCCTCTTTGGTCTTTTATTTCCAGCTTTTTCATCTGAATTCCAGTGAATTTCTTTCAGATTCTGGCAGCCCAGTGGTTTTGTTCAAACCGGTGAAAACACAGCACTTGTACATCCTGCCTGACACAAGAGTACCTGAAATACTAAATAGCATTCACAGTGCTTTTCTGTACTGGTTTACCATTATTCCTCAGTTCTGCTAAGGGGACTCGTCTATGGAAATGGGCAGATTATCTGTTTTTCAGATACAGCTGATGCTGTTGGGCAGGAGCATGGGTAATTACTACATCAACCAGCTATGCATCTCAATACCTAACGTTGCTAGTGGTGGTTGTCTCAACTTGGAGTGGAAGACACCACTCTGTAATGGGGGAACCCAATAGTTGCCAAGGCAAGATCTGGCTGAAGCAGATCTGGATGTACAGCCTGGGTAATATCCAAATAGCTTACCAAAGGCTGGTTGCAAATCATCTCACACTCCCTATCACAAACACCTTATAAATGGTCTCTCAACACCACCAAGCCTCTGCAGCACTGTTCATTTTATCAGTTTCACTCCACTGCAGCACTTTGAATTTCTTGATGAGCTCTTCTGAAGGACATTGTGGCAAACAATGCAGAAACATGTTCTTAGTGGAAGTATTTCTTTATTGTACACACATCTACTCTCAAGACTACATTACACACACATACAGTTTTCCAGAACTACATAGTCCTTGAGCATGGTTCACTTTTTTAGTCTGACCTCAACTGTTTGGTCAGAAGTCTAGGAGTCTCTTAAGGTATGCTGTCTGTTCTTTTCACAGCTTCCTCTACTGATGTATGGTCCTTAGCAGCCCTTGCTTAGATATGCACGTTAGTTTTATATTCATGTGTTATTAGAAGAAAATCCAGGAAAGCATATGGAGCAGAAATGAGAATGCTGCTTTTCAGCCAAGTCCTGAACTAGAGTCATTCTTGCACCCCTCTTCTCTTAACTGGCTTAGTGATTCTTGGATACTTCTTGGCACAGTTATGCTGCCCCATGGAGATGGGTAGGGAGTGCTGAGACAATGCTAAGTTAGAAACATGATAAAATAAACCATATTGGTAGCCGGATAGAAGTGGATTTGAACCTGCTCAAACAGAAATTGAACCTAGGCTTGTTATTTCCTGAGAAGTCCTCTATCTCCTATCCAAAACACCCACAAACTAAGTGATAACATCCAAAAAATACCTTTTTCCCTAAAAATGTGAGACCTGCATTTAAGACTTCAGAAGATAAGACCTGTATTTTGGACAATACAGAAGATGTTCAGGGTTATTTTCTAGACACCATCTTTAACTGCTTATTTTAGTGGCTTCCTGAAGTTTCAGAAGAGAGCAGCAAGCAACTTGGACAACTTGTTTTTAGATCACAGTGTCCTTCAGTCAATTTGGAAAGAAGTTTTAATACCTAAACTAAGTGCCTATAACAAGTAACCTACTTAACAGGCTGTGTGAAGACTACCTGCTGTAATGTGCCATGCCATACCTATGGATTACATTCCTGTTTGCAGCTTTTACTTGCAGCTGTAGAGTTTCCTTTGCATGGAAAGGGGATCATGTAGGCTTTGGAGAAAAAGCATATTCCCAGTTCTTGCTCCAGAATAGAACTGGGGTATGATTAGGACACATCAAACCCAGGAGCCAGGAAGCTCTCCCCCTGTTCTAGAAATAAAGCCTTTGACTTTCATGTTTATTTATATCCATAGTTTACACAGAAAAGGAGATTGGTCTAAATAGCTCATCAGAATTAATTACACACCCACGTACACAGTTCTGTCACTGCAGCTATTAGGCCTCGTATAGGCCCCAGGTCCTAGGCCTTGAGGTAATAAACAACCCTTGAAGAAAATACAGATTTCTTCCAGAGATACTGCATTTGCATTTTCCCATTCATTAGCCTCTGCCTTCTTCACTGCCTGAAATGCTGCGATACCGCAATCGCGTATTCATGATTGATTTGGGTTATTGGGGAATGTGCTGGAAAGGAGACCAAGTGCCCGTTGTGGCAGGTCTAGCAGATTTGATAATAATTGGGATGGTTTTCGCAACAGAAGCTGAGAGAGTCCTGTGGCTGCTGTGGGTTGTGCCTACAAGGCACAATTAGGTGTGTTATGGCGTGTGGGTGCGACTGTAATTGTTCACAGCTGCGTGCACAATGAAGACCAGCCTTGGGCAGGCTTCATTTCTTGCTCAGCCTTTTCTGCCAGACTTTTTTTTTTTTTTTTTTTTTTTTTTCTCCCCACTTCTGGCAATACTTCCTGCCTTTGAGAACAAGAAAGGGGGCACAGGGTGCTTTTCAGCTGCTCTCAGGAGCAGGAGGTGAAGCTCTGCTCTCTGGAGAAAGGCACTGGGCTCTTATAGATAGCTCCTTGACTATAGGAAAGCCCCAACTAGAAGTGAGGCAGGATTTGCATGAGGTTCATATCTGCTGTCCTAGGACAGCAAAGACACAGAAAAACTCAGCTATGGCTATTCTGGGAGCCATGAATAAGAAATTCTTCCACCTTAACAGACACCTAGTGTCCTCAAGTGGCCTAGTACATGTGTATCATCCTTCATCTGGAAAGATCATTTGAAGCACAAAGGCTAATGGTGATGTTTCCCCAGGTGTCCAGGCTTCATCCTCTCTGATAGGACCACATATCATGTTGCCAGATCACGCTAACCCTTGTCAGCATTAGTACATGATCTGGAAACTTTTCCTTATAGGATTGACCTGGCAAGCACACCCACAGAACAACCATTGGTTCTCACCTGGTAATAATTACCAGCTTTCTTTACTCATTTTCCAAAAAAATTAACAATTCTCTATCCCATTATAAAGCCCACCAACAATCTGTACCCTTCAACCCCTACAGTGCCTATGCAACATCCTTATTCATTCTTGTGCATCTCACTCCTTCCTCTGTGAGCTTCCCTGATCCCTGCATAAAGGTCATCCGGAGAGAGCTTTGAAAATATGTGCAATGTATTTGTACTTTTCAATAAAGGAAAAAACAAAACAAACCAAAACCCCCACACAGAAACATTGCATACCTGACACTTCAAGAATTCAAGGATTCTCAGAAATGTCAGGTAAAAGGAACATCTGGAGGTCATCTAGTCCAAATACCTGTTTACAGCAGGACTGTTGCCTGTACTAGACCAGCTGTAATTACTGATCTGCTTTTCCACCTCCCTGTAATCTGCATCAAGATCAAGTTTAAGCTTTCTTATTCCTGCAAGCCTTTAACATTTTTAATAAAAGTTTAATAAAGCCCCATCAGTGCTATTCTATGTTCATCAGGCTTCTGCCACTCCTGTGTCTCTTACACAGTTTCTTGCACTATCAGTCTTTTTTCAGGACTTTTCAAGACTGCCTTTGAACACATGCATGTCTTTGTTCCCTGAAATAATTTTGGACAGGCATATATGACAATAGGAATGTTTCTCCTATTTTTCTGCATTCTTTAATAAACAGGGTTAAGCAAAGAAAAGCATTTGGTTATAACTTGCCCAGAACCTCAGAGGCTATGTAGAAAGATCCATCCCTGGTACATCTTAAATAGTTTATAGACAACATAAAGGCATGAATAACATATTAACCACTACCCAGACTGATTCTGCTTCAGGGAAATCACTGGGGATACAAGCAGCAAAAGACACACCTATATTATCTCTGAAGCTAAATTTAGATTGAGCTGCATCTCTGCCTATTTCTTCAACCCATTTTCCCCTCTTGAAGTGCAATAAATATTTCTCCTGGAGCACATGGATGTCACTCAGTGTGTTCTCTGTTTAATTTAGCCACTATGAAATCCAATTTTATGATCACTAGCATTCTGACTAGGAACACCCACAGACAGGACTGTCAGAACCCGCCATCCCTGACACCCAGCTGTTCAGTTCTACATTTGGAGGGATCTTGGAGAAACCCCAAGAACTTCCTGTCTCTGAGAAGTTATGACATGGTGCCACCTCAAACCAGGTCTGGCTTTTTGACACGGCTTCAAAAGGGACATGGGAGATTTCCTCTCAGATGTAATGGAGGCAAAAGAGAGGATGATTTCAGGCTTAATATCCTAACTGGATGAGCCCATAAGCAATTTGGGGATGAATTTACTGATCAAGTGTTGCAGAATCCAGTATGTCTGACCAAGATGCTTAGTCCCGCCACCAGTATACTGATAGGAAGAGTGAAAATAAATATGTTTGAAAACTATCAGGCTTTTGGATATGAAAATGACTCAATTTAAACAATTAACCAAAGTTTGCAATTTGAGTGAAATAGTGCTGCTGATAAGGTAGCTTTTTAACCCCATTTGTGGAGGTTAAACTAAGTCTGTACAGCTGAGCTCAGCTGAGCTGATCTGGTGGATACTTGTCCGAAGAGCAGCAGTCTGTCTCTCTCATCTCTCTTCTCCTTTTTTCCTTTTCCAGTTCACCATGACTGCTAAACCTGCTCCCTTCCTTACATCGGCTCTAGTGCTCCTCTGACTGCATGTTGAGCAAGTTCAGCTGGATGATCTAATAGAAAACTAATTTAATTCAAGGAAAAAAACAAAAACAAACAAACAAACAAAAAAAAAAACCCACACACAATTTTCTGACTATTTTCAAGTTGAATGGGCTCAGTACAGGGTCAGAAGAGAGCAATGGCCACATCAATGGGAGGGAACTACAGCAAGCTGGAAGGACACATACAGGGAGAGAGTCAAGAGGAAAGGAAAAAGGGGAGCAAGGCAGTCCCTTTAGATATTAGATTTGTTCAGCTGCTTTGTCGAATCACATCACCAGGTGGGCAGCTTGGTGACAGCTTTCAACCCCCTAGTAGGCTTTATGCAGTGTTCTAAATACAGTTATCAAATTGCTTAATCTTCATTATAATGTAACCCAAACTTGTTAACCTGAATTAATGAACCTATACTAAATATACATTTTATTTCTTTTTTTTTTCTATTCTTACTGATTTTTGGCTCTATCTTAATGAGTTCTTTGTAGATCTCTTAGGAATAAAAAGCTGTTATCTTTGGACATCTCTGTGAAGACCCAACAGACCTGTTTCTGAAGGAGACTCTGGATCCTACCAGACCATTGCTAGTCCCAGTATCAAAACAGCAGCTCACAGATTTTCTAGGAAAGGCAGAACTAACAATCCAAAGAGGAATTTTTTTTAAAAAAGCTTTTTATTTTAATCTTCAAATTAAATCTAGAAACATTTTTTCACCAGCTTTCCTCAAGAAATAATGACATGCCTGGGGACCTCTTTTGGTAACTATTCTCCTTGGTACTGCAACAGAAGTATCATTAGGCTGTTGGCTGTGTACACAGGACACCAGCCTTAGGCTAGTTCTGTGTGCCACATTGATATGATATGAAGAAATATCCAAGCTAATTTTGAACTAGTACAACTACTTAGTCCTACTTTGGCTAACATAATTCATTAGTAACAAAGATATGTTGCTTCTAGTACCCTGGTGAATTGTTGTTTAACCCTGGCAGGCAGCTCAGCACCACCCAGCTGCTCACTCACCCTCCCTAGCTGGGATGGGAGGGAGATTTGGAAGGTAAAAGTGCGAGAACTGGGTTGAGATAAGGACAGTTCACTATGTAAAGCAAAAACTGTGTGCACAAGCAAAGCAAAATGAGGAATTCATTCGCTGCTTCCCATCGGCAAGCAGGTGTTCAACCACTCCCAGCAAAGCAGGGCTCAGCACGCATAACAGTTTCTTAGGAAGACAAATGCCATCACTCCGAACATCCCCCCTTCCAAAAATCTAAAACACAGCATCATACAATCCTCTATGGAGAAAATTAACTTTATCCCAGCCAAAACCATGACATGAATTTATGCAAAGATATATGAAATTTTTGATACCTTATTGTGACAAATGAATATTGCTATCTCATTTTGACAAATAAGTACTCACTCTGATAAACAAGAATGACAAGAAACGATTTTCTCTCTTGGGACAGAAAAAATCTTCATTGTGTTTGTGTTTGTTTTTTTTTTTTTCCAGCTTTCAGGGTGTAGAAAGCTAGTATTAACTGCTGGCAAAAAAAATCTGAGAAAAGCTGTGTATAAAATTCTCATCTAATATACTCACAAGCCATGTACAAAGAAAGGAAAATAAGATGAAAGATGATCATTTAGTGTTTTATGGCATCACATACATTCTCAGAAACTCTTCAGTGTTCCCATGCCTGTTGAAGTAATACAAGGACTTTAAACATCATTAAATGATACTCCTGCAAAAGCATGCAGATTATTTCTTCTTATCTTCTTGTCTAGTCCCAAATCATGCATCTGCATAAGTGCTTTTAGGTAAGAGGAAATGGCAAAAACAACAACAGTTTTCTTTTCTTTTGATTTGAGATATTTATTTATTTTGTCTGTTGTACGATAGCCCAAATTTGGATATAAACAGTTATGTGCCACTTAGCATACACAGCTGTGTTTATTTTAGCAGACAAGCCATTCTCTGTTCTCTGAGTTTCTTGCATATAATGTATCCATGAATTCGGTTCCCAGGGGAACAGAGCTGTGAATCTCAAAAGCTGAAATCAACAGCTGAGATGAAAAATGCTAGGAGCAGAATGACCACCTCACAGGACAGAGAGGGCTAATCCTCTTTGATTGGGTTTGGATTTGCTTTCAGGGAGTGTATTAGTGAACAGCTTTAGAAGCCAGAATATTCACTGAGGTGACTGACTGTGTATGCAAATACTGAAGGAAAGTGAATTTTCCGATCCTGGAATTATCCCATGAACACTTGATGCTTGGTGAGAGGTTCTTCTAGGCTAGAGAACAGAAACAATACTGTTGGACCTAGATGAGCTGCTGTGGTGAAGCAACATGCCTCAGGTTTCCAAAATCAAGTCCTCTCAGCTAACTCATCTTAAAGAATCCTTAGACCATTTCCAGAGATACACACCAGATGAATTTAAACTGCTAAAATTAAGTCAGAGACAACTCTTTTTATAGGTATCTCCCAAAATAGAGAATACAGGTACATGCCGCTGGGCTTATTTAAATTATAACTGTGTGTATGTAGATGAGGTGAAAAAGTCAACTGGAAATTTATTAAAGAAAACCTAAAATAGCAGACATCGCTGATCACATGTTCAGAAATTACTTGTACAGAACATGTCCCTGGAGGGAGCTGTGATTATCAGATACTGCAGAAATGCACCTCTTTGTATGAGCAATACATTAACGCTGAAGTATTTTCAACTGGACAAAATCCTAAAGTGTTCCATATGCAAAATGTTTCTCAGCAAAGTTTCAATAGTGAATGGCCCTGATTAGCTCTTAAGACAGGCTGTTTGACCCAGATACCTAAAAGAGATATCTGAGGTGGTAGGATGAACTGCCTTGGTATCTGTCTCTATTAACTCTGAAAGGAGCTTGCACAACTATAAGAAGGGCATGCACAGCTTAGCCTAAGTGTATAATTGTCAGTAAACCAATGCTATGTCTCTGAGCTTTTTAAGAGTCAATAATCACTAAATCCCTGCATCTTTCGTCTCACTAAGAAGTAGACTAGATTTGGTCTACATATATTTACCATTGCTATTACCCTAAAGACAAATCCTAAAGCCTTTGTTTAGTGTACACTACTATATCTTTGTTTTAGCAAGTTCCTTCTAAAATATGATTTAGTGAAGTACTGGGAATTGGTAGAAGTTGGCTTAGAACTAAAAACAAAACCAACCAAAACAAAACAAAGGCAGTGAAGGAGACATGTTCTTGATGGATGTAATTCATATTTTCCAAGGCTAGTTGAAAAAAAAAATCTGTCAAAACTTGAATTTAGAATACTTTTTTTTTTTTTTTTTTTTTTCCTGAAAGGGGAGGCTTTCCCACACATAATATGTATTATTGTTTGGAAAACTGAGAGGCTAAGAATCAAAACTTGGAATGAAGAGTTGGCCAAGAGTATTTCAGGGTACGTGTCACTAGCGTTCCTCAGCACTGCAGCAGAACAGATTCCTCGTGTGCTTATACTTTTCCATTTCTTGGCTATGCAGGTGCACATTACATTTCTCAAAATGCGCCTTTGGCCATACAATCCTTCATGAGCTTCTTGAGCCATTTTCCTCTCCAAGATGAGACACTGTGGGAAATATAACCCAGCTCAAAGAGAAAAAAAAAATAAAAAAGGAGTATATCTGGCCACTGAACCACAGTTCACATAAATCATCTCTGTAACATTTAACAAGGGATTTTTCTCTCAGTTGAAATATTTGAGATATTATTTTCTTTGAAAATTCAAGATTTCTTATGTGACACAAAAAGCCATTTTCCCACCACCAGTAACTTTTATCCTATTCCCTCTACTTCAGTTTTATTCCAACTTTACTTAATCATTTCTAGGTGCCAACTTTGCTGTTTTGCTCTCACTATAAATGATGACTTCTCAAGGACCTGTCTCCTGGAACCATGAGAGTGCCTCAGCATTTCAGCTTTCATGTATGAAAAAGGAATTTTCCAAATCAGGTATTGTTGGAGAAAAACATGAAATAAAGATCTGATTGTGTCCTAACTGCCTGAAAGATGAGATAGAGATTAAAATTTATAAAATTGAAAAACTAAAAAAGAATGTTGTTTTATTACACACTTCTGCAGTTCCTTCAGTGATATTTCTTACCAAAGGCAATATTTTAGTATTAGCCTAAGGTAGCTAAGAAGTAATTTTATCAGTGGAAACCAAGAAGTTACCCACATGAGTGATGACTCCTTTGCTGGAGCTATTGGACAAGAGAAGTCAAATCCTGTGGTGGCTACTTTATTAATGGGTATAACACACCCTTTTTAAAAGAGACAGTTGTCAGATTGTTGGGTGATTTACGACATCTGTGAAAAGCATTTTTCTAATTAGTAACTAAATTTAGACCGTGGTGCCTCAGATGCTCCACAGCATGCCTGACGCATAATAATATCCCTTTAAAAGATGTCTTTGTCTCATGCCTATTTGCACTGTGATTATCAAGCAAGAATAAAGCACTTTTGGCAGGTGTTTTTGTTTCATGATAAAGAGTTGGTAGCCTTGTGAATTTAAGTGTATTTTTTATGCTCACATAACTCATTCAAATCTATGCTGCAGGAAAACTTTGTGGTTGCACACACAGGAAAAGGCAGATGAACTCTCACGATGCCCTTGCTTCACCAATTCTGCAATTAAACCTCCTGCTGTTGACAAACAGGACCACACTGAAACTATCAGACCCACCTGCAAGGCTCTTGGTGCTGTGCTACCCAGTCAGTGCCTCAGACAGTATCAGAGATGTGGAGGGACACACATTAAATATGACATTTGAGAGTAATACAACCCATTAAGGCAGACAGTGCTGGCTTTGGAGGGGGCTTGACAGCTAATAAAGTGATCAAAGTTGCTTTGATATGCCTCATTTTAGCTTACACAGCTGAGTTCTTTTACAGGCGGCAGAGGTGATGAGAATAGTGGTCTCTTGTGTCTTCCTGAGGGAGGGATCAACAAACAGCAATAGCTCGTGCAAGCGACACAGTGATGCAGCGTTTCCTTTTTTTTCTGTATTTTTTTTTAACTCAAATTAAATGAAAGAACAAATAATTGCAGATTGGGAAATAAATGTAACTGAATATCCTTTTTCATTTTTTTTTTTTTTTTTTTTTTTTTTTCGGTTGTTATAATCATTTTTTTTTTTTTTTTTTTTTTTAATGAAATTGTAAGAGAATGAACACCACATTGCAAACATTAACCCTTCAGCAGATTAATTGCCAGTATGTGTTTCAGCAGACTCTGCAGTTTTACTCTTCGCTACTATGGAAATGTGTGCCAGTCTGTCTTCTTTCAACTGGAAAGGGATGGGATTTTTACGTTAGTAAGAAATAATTTATGAATGTATTATATTTGCAGTGTTTTTCTGAAGCATCATAACAGAGTTATATAGTCTCTGCCAACTACACAGGCTAGTTATAAGTCAAATCTATTATAAAAATGTTTCTTACAAAAGATGTAACAGAATTATGCGTTAAATCGGACTGGCACACAGATGTTTAAAACAAAAAAAATTAAATTAAAAAAAATTTTAAATCTCAATGAAAAAAACAAGGCATTTTCTACTACACAGAGGCAATGTCTGATGTTTTAGCGATGTTTAATATCTTATATGTCCATAGCAACTTCCATCACTCAGCGCTAGACATTTGCAAATTAAGCAGCACATATGAAATCTTATTATCCACTGCAGGAGTGATCAGCTTAAGGCAATGGGGTATGGCAGCCACATCAGCCCAGATTCCCTAAAAGTGTTTTGGAAAACCTCTGAAATCATGTGAGATATTACAAATGCTACCCAGATTTTATTTATTTTTATTTATTTCTTTTCATGACTTTTAGTGTGTTGTTCCCAAAGATGCTAGAGATAACCAATGGTGATACTGATAACTGTTTCTGTCTGGATGAATAGTGCCACGAGTGTGCAGGCTGTCGCAGTTTAGCTGTGAAGCCCTCAGCAGGACCCTGAAGACATCACAGAGACAGGGGTAGGGGCAGAGGGTAAGATAAACCAAAGCAATATCCAGGGAGCCACACAGAGGGGCTCTTGACTGCTGCCTAAATAGTTCAGATTCCAGGCTCTGTGAGCATCCTCTTTGCCAAAATACTCCACTGAGGAAACCAGCATTGTGAGAGAGTCCTGGAAAAACAGGAAGCCAGAAATAAATGTTTTACATCTGATTCTTGGCTCTGCTTCTGTGTCCTTACTTCTTTCCCGAGATAACTTGAGACAGGCCTGCTTTTGGTGGATGAATAGCTGGCTTCGAGGGTCCCGGGCTGACTTTAGACCTCTGACTAAGTGGCATAGCTCATTCTGTGAATGTATGTTCAACCACCCAGATATTTTCCATGATGTTTTTTTCCCAAGAAGAGTCAGAGGAAAACTATTTGGCTTGAGTAATTTTTTGTCTTTTCCTACTCTGTCTTTTTTTTCTATGGAGAGAATAAGGATGAGAGGGGGGTCAGATACGGCCTTTCACATTCTTTTGGTCTTTTTTCTTATGATATGATTGAGTGCAACAGGCTGAATCAAAGTGAGCAAAAAGTAAACACGGGGTCATTTTCCAGCTGAATATCATCCAGAGAAAGATTCAAAGTCAGGAGTAGACTTCTGAGTGAGTGTACCACCATCAAACACAATGCTGTTCCCTGGCGTACTTCAGCCCTTCAATGAGCTTTTACTGTTTGACTCTTAAATTTCTCTCTCAAACTTTTCTCGTGCCTGCAAGTTTGCTGCACTCTTTGGGCAAGGCTGCCTTTATTCACCCCATAGAGTACTCTGCCTTTGCCCCACCTCTCCAGAAAATCCTTACCTCCTCTTTTGTCCTTTTTCTCCCCTCTCTACAGCGCTTGAGCACTTCAGCTTCTCCTCAAGATGTCACCAGTCTTCAGCTTTTCAGATTTCAGAAACTGCTGTTCTTTGCAGTCTGCACCCCAGTCCTCCTTCAACCCCGAGCTATGAGGAGCTTTCTGAGGCTGCAGCTCTTCTGCCAGGAGATAAACACGTGTATTTTTCTATGACTGGAAGCAATGTGACAACTCTTGTGGTTCTCTTGTCAGAGCACCAGGGATTGTGGACCGCTAAGGTCTGGATATGGTTTCTAATGGTGTGACTCATTTGATGCCAGCAATGAACATGAAAGGCCGAGTATGGAAATGGCAAGCCATCATATCTATTAACTTGTGAAATATCTGTTTTATATTCAAAATGAAAGATTAATTGTAAAAATGTATGGAGATACGGCTGAATACACTCACTCCTCATGTACACAAACCCTTTGTTCTTGTCAGATATGTCCTTCCCTGTCTCCACAAGTCCAAAGGGGAGCTCATTTAGGTTTCTTCCCTGCTGCAGGTGGAAAGGGGGAAAACAAATTAGTCTCTCCTGCCTGCTGAGGACCCCTCCTTGACAGGAAGCAGTGTTGATGTTGGTTGAATGTTCAGCCAGTGGAGGACTCTAGGATGTACAGGGTGCAAACTCAGTGGGAAAGGCAAAATAACAGCCTAAAAGCCTGGACTAGACAGCCATGCTCAAATACTCTCACAATACTAATGTAAAATAATTACTTCATATTGGCCCTTACACTTCACAAAGAAGCAGTTGGTCAAAAATGTAGGCAAATGCATCTGGAGAAGAATTGTGAGCATGTTGCCTACTGGTTTTGAGGTGTTTGCCAAGTCAGGAGATTAAGTTTTACCCATCTTTAGTAAAGCAAAATAACTGGTACACAAAATAGTCAGAGAATAATTAGGAAACAACAATCCCTAGTTCATTAACTTCAAAATTCAGAGGTAAATGTTAAATCATCGAATCACTTCTATTGAAAAATGGGAACCTTCCAGAGCAGTTTTGCAAAGGGAGGTGCTTGTCTGTTAAGATCCCAGTAAGAAAAACATACAGACTCTGTAAAATACTATTTAAAAATCTGTTTATTAGAGCTAACAATATAAAGAAAAGGGAATATATGACAGAACAATATATATCTTATATATGAAGAGAACATTATAGATTTTACAGATTTTTGCCCCTCTAGCTGCTGGAAACCCCTAGTTGTGCAGCATTGAATTGCTTCCAATCCATACACAGACCCTGCTAGTAGAAAATATTGCCCCATTTTGATTATTTGGGCTACTACATGATTTTCTTACATGAAAGCAATTTTACACATTTCTACCATCAAGCAAAAAATACGTTTGCATGGGAACTTATTGCTGCACTTTAAGGTAAAGGCAAAGCCAACACAGGTGGTGTAACCACCAGGTCTGAGAGGGAGCTGCCTGCAGACTCCTGTTACCATCACCCAGAGTTTGTCTTGTGGGTGAGGGAGATGTGTGTCATGGCACAGGCCCGAAGGTGATGCCATACGCTCAGCACAGCACAGACCTGGGTCTACACAGATTCATTGTTACATGGATCACTCATATCTTGATGTATAATGGTCTTCTGTTTGGGATCACTACATTCCCCCTGCCTTGATATACATACAGTTGACCTTTCTTAAAAGTTACAGACTGAATTAGAGAGCTGTTTGGCTACTACAGAGATTCTCATACACAAAGCTGTCCCACAAATAATAATAAACAAAAATAACAACAAGTAAAACAAACACTGGTTGTAACAATATGTGTAGAACAACAGTGACATTAGGGCTGGGACCACCAGAGATGTCCTGCCATTCCCTTTGCCCCTTCTTCCGTACGACAGTAATGGTGCAAACTTCACCATGCAGTCCAGTTGCTTGTGTGATGTAGCAGACAGGGAGCTTTGGCGCAGCTGATGGGCAGGGACATCTGGCACTTCGTGTGCGTTGATATACAGCAGGCAGCGAGGTATGGTGGCAGCGTGAGGCTTCACAAAAGGGTTTTACATGAGAAAAACAAATGCATTTTTAGGTACAACCTAGGAATTTAAGTCTCCTCAAATATCATTACTACAACTTTTAGTTCTGCATAGTGACCACTGTCCTTCCCCTACTTTGATTAGCTGGACTAAAGACCTTCTTCCACTTCTACCTTGTATTTGGCTGACCCATCCATGAAACAGGCACACTGTCTCTTCTCAGAGGTGAGTGGAGGGACTTTCTGAGCCCAGTCAGGACTTAATGGCTCAGGGTTAGGTTGAGTTGCATTTGACAGCCCTATTGGGCTATTTTTTCCTGCAAGGTACTGATTTTCTGGGTACCTGGCTTTGCCAGCATGGAAATATATCTTTCCCATCTTACAGCATGGGATTGTTGTGCTCTCCATGGATCGCTTTTGCTGTTTTGCTCTCCCACAGTGTCCATGACACTTTCCCATGCCTCCCTGACATCCTCCTGCTCAGTGGGTGCAGTCAGCAGGGTATCAACAGCGTAACAAGACAGCCCACACTTTGGGGACAGGCAGCCCTCCTCCGAGGGCTGAGCCACTGTCCCCTGGCAAGGTGTGGGGCTGTGTCCATCTCCCCGAGGCAGCACCAAGGGGTTTCCCAGGAGAAGGCAGGCTGGCCCTGGGACTCCCCAGCACTAGGGATGCCAAAGGAGGTGTGTGCCAAGTCGCTGACAGCAAGCCAGGTATTCACCCCAGCCTCTGACTGCTCTGGCAGGGTGACACAGCAACAGCAGCCCATGTGCTCCAAAGCTGGTTACCAGCGTTCCCACACCAGGACCCAGACAGTTTCTTGACAGGCCAAATAGGGCTATTAAAGGCAAATGTGTCCTCTGCAGCCCCCCTGCTTCTCACAATGGTTTGATAGTCTGAGAAGAGCACAGCTAACAGAGGCAGCCAGCAGACGCAGCAGTTTGAGCAGCAATGTGTTACAGGGTCAGGCTGGGATGGAGTTAACCTTCCCCACAGCATCCCATATCGTGCTGTGCTCTGCTCTTGTGGCTAGAACAGCCCTGATATTACAACAATGAGCAGTGCAGACACAGCTCCAAGGGTGGCTCTCCAGTGCCTACCCTCCCAAAGCCAGTAGGCTGGGGTTGGCAGGAGGTGGGAAGGAGACATTGCCAGGAAACCTGACCTAAACTGACCAAAAGGATATTCCATACTGTATGATGTCATGCCCAGCAATAAAAGCCGAGGGGGGGACTCTCTATGAAACCATTGGTCTTCTGAAACAACCACTATGCATATAGAGGCCTTGCTTCCCAGAAAGTGGCTGGACGTTGCCTGCAGTTAGGAAGTAGAGGATAATCATTTTCTCCTTTTGCTTCCACATGACATATGCCTTTTTTTTTTTTCTCTCATTTTTTTTCCCATTTTTGTTTCCTTTATTTAAACTGTTCTTTGTATCAGCACATGAGACATTTATCATCATATTTTTCCCCCTGTTCTCTTGAGGAGGGGGAGTGATGTAGTAGTGTGGTGGACAATAGGTGTTGATCAGTGTGAAACCACCACACAGTGTCTGGGCTCTGCATCTTTGAAACCTTCTTAAGATCTACTTGACCTTCTGGAGATTAGTACAAACCATTTGACACTGTCCCACGTGATATCCTTGTCTCTAAATTGGAGAGACATAGCTTTGACAGATGGATCACTCAGTGGGTAAGGGATTGGCTGGATGGTCGCACTCAAGGAGTTGCAGTCAATATCTCAACATTCAGGTGGAGACCAGCGATGAGCGTTGTTCCTCAGGGGTTGGTACTTGTATCGGTGCTGTTTAACATCTTTGTCGGTGACATGGCTTGAGTGCACCTTCATCAGGAATGCAGATGACACCAAGCTGTGTGGTGCGGTCGAAACGCTAGAGGGAAGGGATGCCATCCAGACAGACCTGGGCAAATTTGAGAGATGGGCCTGTGTGAACTTCATGAGGTTCATGTCTTGACGAAGCAATTGGCTCTGGGGAAGACGTGTTCTTCTGTGGAACAGGGGATCGGGAGAGGCAGGGCTTTTTTTCCTGCATCGAGGCCACTCGAAGCAGCCGAGGGAGCCACCAGGGCCCAGCAGTCCTCGCGAGGGAGGTTAAAGAGGTGTAGGCAGAGCCAGTAGTGCCCCTCTAGGCTGATGTTCAAAAGCAGCCTAGAGGGGCTGCTTTATCGACTATCTGGATGAGGAGATCAAGTGCACCCTCAGTAAGTTTGCAGATGACACCAAGTTAGGTGCATGTGTCGATCTGCTCGAGGGTAGGAAAGTTGCGCCAGGGGAGTTTTAGGTTGGATATTGGGAAAAAATTCTTTACTGAGAGGGTTGTTAGACACTGGAATGGGCTGCCCAGGGAAATGGTTGAGTCACCATCCCTGGAGGTCTTTAAAAGACGTTTAGATGTAGGGCTGAGTGATATGGTTTAGTGGAGGACTTGTTAGTGTTAGGTCAGAGGTTGGACTAGGTGATCTTGGAGGTCTCTTCCAACCTAGACAATTCTGTGATTCTGTGAAAGGTTCAACAAAGCCAAGTGCAAGGTCCTTCACCTGTGTCAGAGCAGTCCCAAGCACAAATACAGGCTGGGTGGAGAATGGATTGAGAGCAGCCCTGAGAATGACCCAGGGGTGTTGGTTGACAAGAAGCTCAACATGAGCTGGCAACGTGTGCTTGAAGCCCAGAAAGCCAACTGCATCCTGGGCTGCATCAAAAGAAGCATGTCCAGCAGGTCAAGGGAGGTGATTCTCCCACTCTGTTCTGCTCTTGTGAAGCCCAACCTGGAGTCCTGCATTCAGCTCTGGGACCCCCAGCACAAGAAGGACATGGACATGGACATTATAGTGAGTCTAGAGGAGGGCCACAAAGATGATTGGAGGGATGGTGCACCTCTCCTATGAAGATGGACTGAGAGAGTAGGGATTGCTCAGACTGGAGAAGAGAATGTTGTGGGGAAAACCTTATAGCAGCTTTCCAGTACCTAAAGAGGCCTATGGGAAAGCTGGGGAGGGACTCTCAGAGAGTGTAGTGATAGTGTGGTGGTTTTTACCTTGCCCTTCTGGCAACATTAACCCTTCTGCCCAACTACGGGCCTGCATCTCAGCTGTGGAGAAACTGTTCCAGCAGGTCTACCACGTCAAAGAATATATATCTTCCTCCTCACTTAGACAGAGTAGTGTTTCAGCTATTAAGAGTCAGCATTTTCCAGCTCAAGAGAAAGAGTACCCAGGACACACACCACATGGAACACCGTGGTTTTATCTGCATGACCACAGGGAAGATAAGAGGAAGTAGGATGGTGAACCTACCTCGACCCTAGACACTTGGGTATATGAACTGCAAGGAAATACAGCAGAAAGAAGGAGGTTTCCTAGAAAAATTGCTGTTCCAGTTTCTGTTGGGCAGGCCCCCAGAGGGAGCAGAAGGGCTAATGTTTCTCCTGACCTAAACCAACCAGAGGGATATTCCATACCGTATGATATCACACACAGCAATAAAAGGTGGGAAAG
The DNA here is from genome assembly GCF_009819795.1 of Aythya fuligula. NCBI lineage: Eukaryota > Metazoa > Chordata > Aves > Anseriformes > Anatidae > Aythya > Aythya fuligula. Next base: position 180,362,972 of record NC_045559.1, read on the forward strand.
GAGAAGGAGAGGGGCCACTCTCGTTACAGAAATGACTGTCCTCCTGAACAACCTCTATGCATATTGAGGCCCTTCGTCCTAAGACATGGCAGAACATCGCTTGTTGATGGGAAGTAGAGAGTAATTTATTTTCCCTCACTGTGCTTTTGCACAGCCTTTGCTTATTTTATTTTTTTTTCCCTCTTCCTTTTCTCATTTAATTAAATCATCTCAACCCATGAGTTTGTTTGTTTGTTTTCTTTCCAATATACGTTCTTCTTCCCCTCTTCTTCTAAGGAGGGGGAGTGAGACAGCGGTTGTAATGGAGTTCAGCTGCCCAGAAAGGTAAAAACCACCACAACAGGACAAGGGGTAATGGCTTTAAACTAAAAGAGGGTAAGTTTAGGCTGGATATTAGGAAGAAATTCTTCACTCAGAGGGTGGTGAGTCACTGGAACAGGTTGCCCAGAGAAGCCGTGGATGCCCCATCCCTGGAGGTGTTCAAGGCCAGGTTGGATGGGGGTTTGAGCAACCTGGTCTAGTGGAAGGTGTCTCTGCCTGTGGCAGGGGGGCTAGAACTAGGTGATCTGGTAGGTCAGTACAAGATGGAAATAGTTACTGTAGCAAGTTCAGAGGAGGGTTACGAAAATGGTTAGAGGACTGGAACAGCTGTCCTATGAGGACAGGCTGAGAGAACTGGGCCTGTTCACCCTGGAAAAGAGAAGACTGAAGGAAGACATCATCAATGTATATAAATATACATTCGATCACAGACAGGACATGCTAACAGGACCAGCTTGGCAGTTAGCACGGGCAGTTTGTGCAGGGCAGTTCAAGCGGGGCAGGGAGAAGAACCTAGACCTCACCATGGTGGGCACCCGTTGCAGCGGGCGGTCTGAGGCGGCAACCCAAACGAAGGAGATGCTGCCTCTCTGGGCTCACATGGACACCCAGGTGGATCCCCTGAGGGGAGAGGTGGCAGTCCAGACAGGTGACTGTGGGGAACTCCGGAATCTGGAGGCCCATCTGGGCCATGACAGAGGAAGGCGCCATCACAGGTGCAGGTGTGCCCTGCTTCAGGGACTCCTCGAGCAGGTGGCTGGGCTGCAGTGAGAAATCGGCAGCCTGAGGGAGTCTCTGAAGGTGACTGATAAGAGGGGTCTCCCCACCCCTGTTGTTGCTCGGCAGCCCTCTCCTATGTCCTGACAAGGGGTAGAGGCTGCCCCCATTGAACACATGCAGAAGAGAGGGCTAGACTGTCCGCACGAGACAAGGGGCTGGAACCTTGTCTTGGCTCGGAGCAGAAAGAGACGTCTGTCCCCGACACCCACGGTGTCCCTGGGAAATAGATTTGAGGCGCTCAGGGAGGTTGTGGAAGAGGCTGAGGGTCTGGACAGTAGTCCGAACCCGGGAAGCAACCCCGAGAAGGGAGTCAAGATTGGGGGAAGTGCAGAACATAAGGATCAGGGCCGGATGGAGCACCGCATTGTAACCGGTGCCACAAAATAAGAGCGGAGAGTCCTGGTGATTGGGGACTCCTTGCTGAGGGGCACTGAGGCTCCTATCTGCCGCCCAAATAACAGAGCCAGAGAAGTGTGCTGTCTTCCTGGGGCACGTGTCAGAGACATTAGGAAGACTCTGCCACGACTCATTAAACCAGAGGACTATTATCCTCTCGTAGTCATTCAGGGTGGATCCTGGGAAGCTGCTATTAGAAAAATGTATATAAATATCTGAAGGGTGGGGGACAAAGGGATGTAGCCAACTTCTTCTCGGTGGTTTGTGGGGATAGGACAAGGGGCAATGGCTGCAAGTTAGAGCACAGGAAGTTCCGCACTGACATGCGAAAGAACTTCTTCATGGTGAGGGTGACGGAGCATATGAACAGACTGCCTCAGGAGGTTGTGGAGTCTCCTTCTCTGGAGATATTCAAGGCCTGTCTGGATGCCTACCTGGGCAGCCTGCTCTGAGGAACCTGCTTTGGCAGGGGGGTTGGACCCGATGATCTTTCGAGGTCCCTTCCAACTCCTACAGTTGATTCTGTGATGCTGTGATGCTGTGATTCTGTGATTTCTGTGATCCTGTGAAATATCTGAAGGGGAAGGTGTCAAGAGGATGGAACCATACTCTTTTCAGTTGTGCCCAGTGAGAGGATGAGAGGCAACGGGCACAAACAGAAGTACAGGAGGTTCCGTCTCAATATGAGGGGGCACTTCTTTACTGTGAGGGTAACAGAGCAATGGAAGAGGTTGCTCAGAGAGGTTGTGGAGTCTCCTTCTCTGGGTATATTCAAAACTCACCTGGATGTCATCCTGTGCATGTGCTCTAGGAAATCCTGCTTGGCAGGGGGGTTGGACTAGATGACCTTCAGAGGTCCCTCCCAACCTCAGCCATTCTGTGATTCTGTGATCCTGTAATCTTCAAGGTCCCTTCCAATCCAAACCATTCTATGATTCTGTGAAGTGGTTTCCTCGATTTCCTGCATCGAGGCAATTCAAGACAGCTGAATGAACTGCCAGGAGCTGGCAGCCCAGGATAACCAGGATGGGCACACAGGGTGTGATGTGGCAGTAGGGCATGGCACAGCAGATGGCACAGGCCATGCGAGTAGGAAGGGCAGAGTATCCCTCCTCGCTCAAAAGACTGGCTCACCTATCGGCTGCCTCTCAGACACCAAATATAGCCATGGTTTCCACTTGACAGAAAGCTCTTTACAAAAAGACTGTGGCAACCCATACTGAGTGCCCACCCCAAAATGTGTCTGTTAGGCCTCCAGCTGCAGGGATTGACTGAGCTTGTTGCTGTCAACAGGGGGTGGCAGAGATACCACCTGCGTGAGGTGTGAGCAGCTGCAGGATCTGATCAGGCTGGTGGCACAGTTCAGGGAGGAGGTGGAAAGATCACGGAGTGTGAGCAGGAGTTATACTGGTGGAGTAACTCCCTGCCAGGCCTGTGAGAAAGGCACGAGGGTGAAACACCCCAAATAGTTGTGGACCCCCTGCCCTGTCACTGTCAGGCAGAGGGAGGAGACTTAAGAGATACAGAGGGATGGAAACAGGTCCCTGCTTGGCATTACAGGCAAGCCCGCTCCCTACTTGGGGCGACTACTTAGAGGATCAGGGGCGCAGGTTGTGTTTTCCTCTGTCCTTCCGATAGGGGGGATCGAAGCTGAAAGGCGTGCTGTTCACATAAACTCGTGGCTTCGAGACTGATGTGACCAGCAGAACTTTGGGTTCTTTGATCACGGGAAGGTCTATGCTACACCGGGCCTGATGGCACCGGATGGGATGCGCCTCTCTCGGAGAGGGGTAAGGATCTTTGGTCAGGAGTTGGCAGGGCTGATAGATAGGGCTTTAAACTAGAGTCGAAGGGGGAAGGGGCTAAAACCAGGCACGCCGGTGAAGACCTAAGGGATGGTACGCTAGAATCAGAGGGGCTGTGTGCCAGTGAGGTCCTTCGGTCAGATCCACAAGGTGCTGAGTGTAAGGAGACGCACCTGAAGTGCTTCTACACGAACGCACGCAGTATGAGGAATAAAATGGATGAGCTAGAAGTCCTGGCCCAGTCCCGCAACTACGACACCATCGGCATAAGCGAAACCTGGTGGGATGAGTCCTGTGACTGGGGTGTTGCGATAGATGGTTACACGCTCTTCAGGAGGGACAGGCAGGGTAGGCGAGGTGGTGGGGTGGCGATGTATGTGAAGCAGGGGCTGGACTGTGTGGAACTTCAGGTCGGCAATGGCAAAGTTGAGAGCCTCTGGGTAAGGATCAAGGGACGAACGAATAAAGGGGATGTCGTTGTGGGAGTCTATTACAGACCACCTGGCCAGGACGATAGCGCCGATAAATTATTCTTTACAGAACTAAGAGAGGCCTCGAGATTAACTCCCCTTGTCCTTATGGGGGACTTCAACTTGCCGGACGTTAACTGGGAGTGCCACACGGCTGACACGAGCAAGTCCAGGAGGTTCATGAAGCACCTAGATGATAACTTCTTGGTGCAGGTGCTAACGGAGCCAACTAGGAAAGGTGCCCTCCTAGACCTGTTGCTAGAAAACAGAGAGGGTCTGGTGGGAGATGTGGTGATTGGTGGCCGCCTTGGTCATAGCGACCATGAAGTGGTTGAGTTCAAAATTTACGGTGACAGAAGGAAAAGTGCCACCAAAACCTCAACCCTAGATATGGGGAAAGCGGACTTCAGGCTGCTCAGGGAACTAGTCAGCAAGGTCCCCTGGGAAACTGCTCTTGAAGGCCTCGATGTCCACCAGTGCTGGTCATTCTTTAAGCGATGCCTCCTAGAAGCACAAGATCAGGCAATTCCTAAATATCGCAAGTCAGGCAGGCGGGGCAGGAGGCCGGCGTGGCTGACCAGGAACATTCTAATGGAGATTAGGTGGAAACAGAGAGTGTTTCGCTACTGGAAGGAGGGCCAGGTGTCATGGAAAGAATACAGGGATGCTGTTCGTGTTTGTAGGGAGAAAATTCGTGTGGCCAAAGCACACCTAGAGTTGAAGCTGGCTGTGTCTGTGAGAGAAAATAAAAAGGTTTTTTTTAGATATGTGAATGGAAAAAGGAGAACTAAAGAATACATAGGGCTGCTCCTTGACAGGGAAGGTCTCCTCACAGACAATGACATAGGCAAAGCAGAGACGCTTAACACCTTCTTTGCCTCTGTCTTCAATGCCGATGATGGGCTTCGGGACCCAGGGTGCCCTGAGCTGGAGGGCCGGGACGGTGGGGATGACAAACTCCCAACCGACCCTGAACGTGTGCGGGATTTGCTACTCCACCTGGATCCCTACAAGTCCATGGGTCTGGATGGGATTCATGCCCGGGTGCTGAAAGAGCTGGCGGACGTCATCGCGGAACCTCTCTCAATTATTTTTCAACGATCCTGGGAACTGGGAGAGGTCCCGGTAGACTGGAAGCTGGCAAATGTGCCGATTTTCAAGAAGGGTCAGAAAGAAGACCCTAGCAATTACAGGCCTGTCAGTCTCACGTCAGTGCCTGGTAAAATCATGGAGAAGATGGTTCTCGAACTTATTGAGGCGTACCTGGGAGACAAAGCAGTCATTGGTCCCAGCCAGCATGGGTTTGTGAAGGATAGGTCCTGCCTAACTAACCTGATTTCCTTTTATGATAAGATCACCCGTATGGTGGACCAAGGGAAACCAGCTGATGTGATTTTTTTGGACTTCAGCAAGGCTTTTGACACGGTTTCCCATAGGATCCTGCCGGACAAAATGTCCACCATACAGCTAAATAAAAACATCATACGATGGGTGAGCAATTGGCTAACGGGCAGGGCCCAAAGGGTTATGGTAAATGGGGCTGCGTCAGGCTGGTGGGCGGTCACCAGTGGGGTCCCTCAAGGCTCCATTTTAGGGCCGGTACTTTTCAATATTTTTATAAACGATCTGGATGTAGGAATAGAAGGTATTTTGAGAAAGTTTGCTGATGACACCAAACTTGGAGGAGTTGTGGACTCGAATGAGGGTGGAAAGGCCTTGCAGAGGGATCTGGATAGGTTGGAGAGCTGGGCGATCACCAACCACATGAAGTTCAATAAGAGCAAGTGCCGGGTCCTGCACCTGGGACGGGGAAACCCTGGCTGCACGTACAGACTGGGTGATGAGACGCTGGAGAGCAGCCTAGAAGAGAGGGATCTGGGGGTCGTGGTAGACAGCAAGTTGAATATGAGCCAGCAGTGTGCCCTGGCAGCCAGGAGGGCCAACCGTGTCCTGGGGTGCATCAAGCACGGCATTGCTAGTAGGTCAAGGGAGGTGATTGTCCCGCTCTACTCTGCGCTGGTGTGGCCTCACCTCGAGTACTGTGTGCAGTTCTGGGCACCACAGTATAAAAAGGACATGAAACTGTTGGAGAGTGTCCAGAGGAGGGCTACGAAGATGGTGAAAGGCCTTGAGGGGAAGACGTACGAAGAACGGCTGAGGTCACTGGGCCTCTTCAGCCTGGAGAAGAGGAGGCTGAGGGGAGACCTCATCACAGTCTACAACTTCCTCATAAGGGGGTGTCAAGAGGCAGGAGACCTTTTCTCCATTAACACCAGTGACAGGACCCGCGGGAACGGGGTTAAGCTGAGGCAGGGTAAATTTAGGCTTGACATCAGGAGGGGGTTCTTCACAGAGAGGGTGGTTGCACACTGGAACAGGCTCCCCAGGGAAGTGGTCACTGCACCGAGCCTGTCTGAATTTAAGAAGAGATTGGACTGTGCACTTAGTCACGTGGTCTGAACTTTTGGGTAGACCTGTGCGGTGTCAAGAGTTGGACTTGATGATCCTTAAGGGTCCCTTCCAACTCAGGATATTCTATGATTCTATGATTCTAAGAAGGAAAGAAGGGTAGTTGTTGTAGATGAGTCCCTTCCAAGGGGAACAGAGGGCCAATATATGTTGCCCCTACCAGTAGGGCACACTCTTTGCTGGGTTAAAAGCTGGCTGGACAGCCAGGCCCAGAGAATGATGGTGAATGGAGTGAAATCCAGCTGGCAACCAGTCCCCAGTGGTGTTCCCCAGGGGTCAGTGTTGGGGTCCCTCCTCTTTAATATCTTTATTGATGATGTGGACAAGGTAATTGAGTGCATCCTCAGTAAGTTTGCAGATGACACCAGTCTGGGGGGAAGGGTTCATCTGTTGGAGGGTAGGAAGGCCCTGCAGAGGGACCTGGACAAGTTGGGTCAATGGGCAAAGGCCAATGGGATGAGACTCAACATGGCTAAGTGCCAAGTCCTGCACTTTGGTCACAACAACCCCATGTAGTGCTACAGGCTTGGGGCAGAATGGCTCAAAAGCTGTTCAGAGGAGAAGGATCTGGGGGTGCTGGTTGATGCTCACCTGAACATGAACCAGCAGTATGCCCAGGTAGCCAAGAAGGCCAACAGCATCCTGGCTTGTATCAGGAATAGTGTAGCCAGCAGGAACAGGGAGGTGATCATTCCCCTCTACTCAGCTCTGGTGAGACTGCACCTCAAGTGCAGTCTCACCAGAGTGCAGCTTTGGGCCCCTCACTACAAGAAGGATATTGGGAGGGGATGGGGAGGGGACATTGCCAGGGCAGCTGACATAAACCAATCAAAGGGATATTCCATAACACCTGATGTCACACTCAGCAATACAAAGGGGGGCTTTCATGGGGGAGGGGGCTGTCCTCCTGAACAAGCGCTACGCGTTTTGAGGCCCTGCTTCCCAAGACATGGCCAAACATCACTTGTTTATGGGAAGTAGAGAATAACTTTTTTTTTCTTTCTTTCTCTCTGTGTTTCCATACAGCCTTATTTTTTCTTTATTTTTTTCTTTTTCTCCCCATTCTCTTTCCCTTTAATTAAATCATTCTCATCTCAAACCTCGAGCTCTTTGTGTTGTATTTTCTCCCTCTTCCTCTTTGAGGAGGGGGGGGAGTGAGAGAGCGGTTGTGGTGGAACTTGGCTGCCCACCTGAGTAAAACCACCACAGTCCTTTTTTGGTGCCCAACATGGGGCTCAAGGGTTGAGATAACAGTAGAATTGATTCAAGTATTTACAACTACCATACTTGCTAGTCACAACGTTCTGTTTGCTGTTAATATTTTTCTGTGTGACTATGTTGTATGTAGTGTATTCTCTGTTCTCTTTTTTCCTCTATATCTGATCAGAGAATATGTTGCAATCTGTGTTTGGTTTCTTTATCGTGCTGTAACATGTTGGCCTTCAGTTTCATCTGGTACTCAGGCCCTGCACTGTTATCATTCTGGTCTCATAGAGATTATCTTTTTGGAAATATTAAGAATTACACCACCTTCTTTTTCTCTCCTAGCAGTCAATTTGTGAATAATATCAGGGGTGGTGCCTTCTTTTTCTCTCCCTGGGGGCTACTTGCAGCAGCCTTTGAGTATTTTGGATACCCTTGGTTGGATGTTATCCTTCTATTACTAGTTCTAGTGTTTGTCTTCCTCCCTAAGGTCAAACAATTTATTAAGAATATCATCCAAGGACCTGTCCTGAGACAAAGTAGTTGTGGGTGGCAAGGTGTGTGTGGGGATATGGGCAGGTACCTGTCATGGTTTTCTCCTCCAATGGTTCTTAACTTCACATCTGAATAAGTGCAAAATCCAAGAAAACTGGTAGAATGTTTGAAAGACCTATGCCCTGACCCTGACAATACCAGAGAACTCAACCAGCTTGCTGCACTCTGCTGGGGTCTGGCTTACGCCTATCAAATGTCAATTAACACTTCCCAGCACCCTCAAGGGGATAGGGAAGTTTCTGAATTTGATGATGAGATAACACACACTGTGACCACCCCAGAGGACCAACCATCTATGGTATCTGTCGCCCCTATAGTAAAGACCAAACAATGGAAACGGAAGTCAGATCGTTTAGTAAGGGAAGAAGCTCCTCCAAAGGATGAGAGAAAAGAGCAAGAGGCAGGCAGTTCTAAAGCAGTGTCATCTTGGCAACATCAGGGAGAAGAGACCGAAATCATAAATGAATCAAAAATCACTCGATCTCTATCCTTGAGTGAGTTGCGAGAAATACAAAAGGACTTCAGTCGTCATCCAGATTAGCACATCCTCACCTGGCTGCTTTGAAGCTGGGACACTGGGGCCAATAGCCAACAACTGGAAGACAGGGAAGCCAAGCAGCTGGGATCCCTCTAGACAAAGGCTCACTGATAGAGTAATTGGGAGAGAGGCACAGGTTCTCAGCCTCTAGAAGCAACTCCTGGCAGCTGTGAAAGAAAGGTATCCCCACAAGGAAGATATTGTATATCAAGTAAGCAAGTGGACCACTATGGATAATGTGGTTTAATATGGAGAATTCCCACAGGTCTCCAGTACCTGTGGGAATTAGCTGTGCTGGAGATGATTTATAGTGATTTGAACAATGCCCAGACACCTAAAGACCCTGATGAAGTCCAGTGCACAGCATCTGTTGAGGGATTTTTGAAACAGCAAAGATCCCACGGCTCGCCACAGCTGAGCAAACCAAGCTACCAGGACGACTATGAGAAGTTCCCATGACAGTGTTCCCACATCGCCCAATTGAGGAATTTAGAGAAATATTGTTGCCAGCCGCTGGCTTGAAGGACAAGGTCTACGTGACTGCTAATCACAAGGGGGTTGTTTTCTTGCAGGTGGGGTTGTTTTCTTGTAGTTGTTTGTCTGAGTGCTCTTGACCAATAATCTTGTGTGAGACACTATCCGCCCCTGTTAAGTTCACTATAAAAATCAGGCTATTCGGGTAATAAAATGGAGCATGATCTGACCATATTGGTGTCTGTTGTGCTTTCGGCCGTTCTTCCTGCAACAAGCATCCATGTGGCGGAAGTTTGTACAGGCTGCACCCTCATAACATGCCAGCACACTGGCAGCAATGGACTGGGAGGCGGGGATGGGGCCAACTGTGGATAATGTGTCCAACCAGCTTCATAAATACAAGGAAAATCTCTCTGCCCCAATACAGGCCTGCACTTCAGCCGTGGAAACACTCTCCCAATGGTTAGAAGAACACATAACTTCCTCCTCACCTAGACGGAAGACTCTTTCAGCCATTAAGTGCCAGCATTCTCTGGCTCAAGCAAGGGAGAATCAGGGATGCACACTACAGGGTAACTTGTATGGGAATGGTGTCAAGCAGAGGCAGGGGAGGTTTAGGCAAGACATCAGGAAGAGGTTCTTCACCGAGAGGGTGGTCACACACTGGAACAGGCTATGCAGGGAAGGAGTCACTGCACCAAGCCTGTCGGAGTTCAAGAAGTGTTTGGAATGTGCAAACATGGTCACACATGTCAAACGTGCAGTCACATGGTCTAAAATTTTGTGTAAACCTGTGTGGTGCCAGGAGTTGGACTCGATGATCCTTATGGGTCCCTTCCAACTTGAGATATTCTATGATTCTATGATTCTGTAATAGCTTAGTGGATAGTCGATCGCACATTTGCCGAGGCGATTGGCTCTGGGGCAGACGCATTCTGCAGCGGAGCAGAGGCAGGGCTAATTTTTCCGGCATCGAGCCTACTTGAGGGAGCCGCCAGGACCCAGCAGCCCTCGTGAGGGAGGCTGACGAGGCGCAGGCGGAGCCAGCAGCGCCCCCTCCCCCTGGCCATTCAAAAGCAGCCCCTAGGGAGCACGAGCGACCAGGAGCGCGGCGAACAGGGCGGGCAAACAGGGCGTGGCGCGTCAGAAGGGAGTGGCGCGGCAGTTAGCGCGGCAGTTTGCGCAGGCAGGGCGAGCAGGAATGGCGGCTCATACCAACCGCCCGCCCATACGAACACCTCCTTAACGACAGCCGTTAGCTAGGTGATAATGGTCTCCACCAGGCACAGTGTGCTCTCCAGGAAGTCGGTACACACCCAGAGCGACTACCCGTTAAAAAATGCAGCACATGCCTGGAGAAAAGGAGGCTCAGGGGTGACCTTATTGCTCTTTACAGATACCTTAAAGGAGGCTGTAGCGAGGTGGGGGTTGGTCTGTTCTCCCACGTGCCTGGTGACAGGACGAGGGGGAATGGGTTTAAGTTGAGCCAGGGGAGTTTTAGGTTAGATGTTAGGAAGAACTTCTTCACTGAAAGGGTTGTGAGGCACTGGAACAGGCTGCCCAGGGAAGTGGTGGAGTCACCATCCCTGGAAGTCTTCAAAAGACGTTTAGATGTAGAGCTTAGGGAAATGGTTTAGTGGGGACTGTTAGCGTTAGGTCAGAGGTTGGACTCGATGATCTTGAGGTCTCTTCCAACCTAGAAATTCTGTGATTCTGTGATTCTGTGGTAGTATCAGTGTTAGGAGGACGGTTGGACTAGATGATCTTGTAGGTCCTTTCCAACCTTGTGTTTCTATGATTCTATGATTCTCTCTACAGCTACCTGAAAGGAAGTTGTGGGTCAGCCTCTTCTCGCAGGTAACTAGCAATAGGACTAGAGGGAACAGCCTCCAGTTGCACCAGGGGAGGTTTAGGTTGGAAATTAGGATGCATTTCTTCTCAGAAAGAGCAGTCAGGCACTGGAATGGGTTGTCCAGGCAGGTGGTGAAGTCACCGTCCTGGGGAGTGTTCATGGAAAAGTTGGACGTGGCGCTTAGGGACATGGTTTAGTGGGCAACATTGGTAGTAGGGTGATGGCTGGACCAGGTGATCTTGAAGGTCTCTTCCAGCCTTAGTGATTCTATGATTCTATGACTGTGGGAGACAATAAAAGGGGCTTTTTAAAATATGTGAACAGAAAAAGGAGGACCAGAGAAAACATGGGTCCACTACTTGATGGGGATGATCTATGACTTGGTTGTCATCACTATGACTTGGTTGCCATCACTGAAACGTGGTGGGACCACTCCCATGACTGGAGTGGTGCAACGACTGGCTACAAGCCCTTCAGAAGGGACAGGCAGCACAGAAAGGGTGGTGGTGTGGCTCTCTATATTAAAGAGTGTTTTGATGTTGTGGAACTTGAGACAGGGAATGATAAGGTTGAGTCCCTATGGATTAGGATCAGCAGGTAGACCAACAAGGCAAGCATCCTGCTGGGGGTCTGTTACAGACCGCCGAACCAGGATGAGGAGATGGATGAGGAGTTCTGCAGGCAGCTGGCAGAAGTTGCGAAATCATCAGCACTTATTCTCATGGGGGAATTCAACTTCCCAGACATATCCTGGAAACACAACACAGCCCAGAGAAAGCAGTCTAGGAGGTTTCTGGAGAGCGTGGAAGATAGCTTCCTGACGCAGCTGGTTTTTGAGCCTACCAGGGGTGGTGCCCCGCTGGACCTTCTGTTCACAAACAGAAAAGGACTGGTGGGAGATGTGGTGGTCAGAAGCTGTCTTGGGCAGAGTGACCACAAAATGGTGGAGTTCTCTATTCTTGGCGAAGTCAGGAGAGGGATCAGTAAAACTACTCTCTTGGACTTCTGGGGAGCAAACTTTGAGCTGTTCAGGAGACTGGATGGCAGAGTCCCTTGGGAGGCAATTCTGAAGGGCAGAAGAGTCCAGGAAGGTTGGGCACTCTTCAAGAAGGAAACGTTAATGGCACAGGAGACCATGTGCCCAAAGACAAGCCAGCATGGAATAAGACTGGCCTGGCTGAACAGAGAGTTCTGGCTAGAGTTTAGGAATAAAAAGTGGGTTTATAATCTTTGGAAAAACTAAGGTGCTTAAGATAAAAACTAAGGTGAACTTACATATGGTTTAATGGAGGACTTGTTAGTGTTAGGTCAGAGGTTAGACTGGGTGATCTTGGAGGTCTCTTCCAACCTAGACAATTCTGTGATTCTGTGATATTCTATGATTCTATGTTTCCATACCATCGAACTCTTAACAATAAAGCCATGAGGAATGTAAACAAGTTAGAAGGAAAAAAGTGGTGATTCACAAGACACCTTGCTGTCTCAAACTTCTTGTTCTCCAACGGTTAAGATATGGAAGTTGCTAAATGTTTGCTGTTGCTGGGCAACGTTGTTAACCAATGAATAGTTAGTGGGAAAATACTGCTTGTAGAGCTAATGGTATGAGAAGGGAGTCTGTCCTCAGTAAAGTGGTTGAAGTTATTGATCCTTAAACTTACCCAGGTGTCTGTGTGGTCATTATGGCACATGTCAGGACCCTGAACCTCGAGGAGAGTGTGAGAGGAGTGGATTCCGTCCCACTGTGAAAGTGGAACAAGTTCAGGACTGCATAATGAAACTGGATGTGTATAAGTCCATGGGGCCAAATGGTATACATTCCAGGGTGCTGAGAGTTGATGTGGTTGCTGAGCCACTCTCCATCATATTTGAAAAATTGTGGCTGTCGGCTGAAGTCCCTGGTGACTGGAAAAAGAGAAACATTACTCCAATTTTTAAGAAAGGGAGAAAGGAAGACCAGGGGAACTACAGGCTGGTGAGCCTTACCTCTTTATCTGGGAAGATCATAGAGCAGATCCTCCTGGAAGACATGTTAGTGTATGTACAAGATAAAGAGATGATCCAAGATGGCCAGCATGGCTTCACCAAAGGCAGATCTTGCCTAACCAATCTGGTGGTCTCTTCTAGGATGGAGTGACAGCATCGGTGGACAAAGGAAGAGCGATGGATATCATCCACCTGAACTTGAGCAAAGCCTTTGATATGGTCCCTCAACTCATTCTGCTCTCTAAATTGGAGAGGTATGGATTTGAAGGATGGACTGTTAGGTGGATAAAGAATTGGTTGTCTGGTCGCAGCCAAAGGGTTGTGGTCAATGATTCTGTGTCTGGGTGGAGGCTGGTCACAAGTGGTGTCCCTCAGGGGTCGGTCTTAGGACCGGTGCTCTTCAACATCTTTATCAACGACATATATGACAAAATCAAGTGCACCCTCAGCAAATTTGCAGATGACACCATGCTGAGCAGTGTAGTTGATACAACAGATGGAAGGGATGCCATCCAGAAGGACTTGGACAGGCTGGAGAAGTGGGACCATGAGAACGTAATGAGGTTCAACAAGGCCAAGTGCAAGGTGTTGCACTTGGGCTGGGGCAACTCCAGGTATTTATATAGACTGGGAGAAGAAGAACTTGAGAGCGGCTTTGCAGAGAAGAACTTGGGGGTCCTGCTGGACGAGAAGCTGGACACGAGCCAGCAGTGTGCGCTTGCAGCTCGGAAGGCCAAATATGTCTTGGGCTGCATTAGAAAAGGGGTGGCCAGCAGGGAGAGGGAGGTGATTGTCCCCCTCTACTCTGCTCTTGCGAGAACCCACCTGGAATATTATGTGCAGGCCTGGGGCCCCCAGCACAAGAAGGATGTGGAGCTCTTGGAACAGGTCCAGAGGAGGGCCACCAATATGATCAGAGGGCTGGAGCACCTCTCCTGTGAAGTAAGGTTGAGGGAACTGCGCTTGTTTAGCTTGGAAAAGAGAAGGCTCCAGGGAGACCTCATTGCACCCTTCCAGTACTTACAGGGAGTGTATAAACAGAACAAAGAACACCTGCTTACATGTGCTGATAGTGATAGGACAAAGGGAAATGGTTTTAAACTGAGGCAGGGGAGATTTAGGTTAGACATTAGGAGGAAGTTTTTCACTCAGAGGGTGGTGAGGCAGTGGAACAGGTTGCCCAGAGAGGTTGTGGATGCCCCATCCCTGGAGGCTACTGTGGTGGCTGGCAACCCTGCCCAGAGCAGGGGGGTTGAAACTAGATGATCTTTAAGGTTGAATGAATGATGAATGAGGTGGGTGCCCTGGTGACAGAAGATACAGAGAAGGCAGAGGTACTGAATGCCTTCTTCTGGTCTCTGTCTATACTGCCAGAGGCTGCCCTGAGGAACCCTCCCCTCCCCCCGCCCCCCCCCCCCCCCCCCCCCCCCCCCAGAGGTCCCAGAGGAAGTCAGAATAAAGGAGTTTGCCTTGGTTGATGAGTACTGGGTTAAGGACCGATTAAGCAAGCTAGACGTCTGTAAATATGGGGTTACTAACTCGAGAGAGGTTCTCCTCCTCCCCTACTCTGCCCTGGTGAGACCCCATCTGATCCGACTGCTACACCATGGGCCCCTCTGCTGCTACAGCCATCGAAGGCCTTTGCTGTTACACCCCCTGGTGACCTGAACGTTCCTTTTGACCCAGGCCTATTGGCCTTGAAAAGGAGATGGATATGGTTTTCTTTGATCCGGGAAGAACGGGACACATAAGGCCTGAAGACCGAGTTGCTTGACAACTTAAAGCAAGACATATTGTTCAAAGGGAATGGAAAATGGAGACTTGTATGTAATCAAGAAAAGGAGTGGAAAATGGAGACTGTTGAGTCATGGAACTTGAAGGATTGTTACCTTTCCTGATTGTACGTATGTATAGGCATACTTGCGTTTAGTATGTAAAGCAATGTTCTGTATATTTAGAATGTTTGATGTTTTTGTGTGCGTGTTGGTGGAGCGTAGACTCCCCTCACACCCAGCACTGTTTACTTGCCTTTTATACCTTTTAGAAATATTTTTTTTATAAATATTACAAAATTCAGATTGAGTTGAGACCTCATTTATAACAATAAATATGTAGAGGGTGATGGTCTGGAGGATGGAGCCAGTCTCTTCTCAGTGACATCTTGCCGAGGCGATCGGCTCTGGGGCAGACGCGTTCTGCAGCAGAGCGGGAGATCAGGCCAGGCAGGGCTATTTTTTCCAGCATCGAGCCTACTTGAGGGAGCCGCCAGGACCCGGCAACCCTCGTGAGGGAGGCTGATGAGGCGCAGGCGGAGCCAGCAGCACCCCCTCCCCCTGGCCATTCAAAAGCAGCCCCTAGGGAGCACAAGCGACCAGGAGCGCGGTGACCAGGGTGGGCAAACAGAGAGTGGTGCAGCAGTTAGCAAGGCAGGGCGGGCAAACAGGGTGAGCAGGGAGGGCAGAGCATTCCCCCCTGCCCATACAAAAACCTCCTGTAACGACAGTCTCCCATTAGCTAGGCTGCAATGGTCTCCACCAGGCATGGTGCTCTCTCCAGGAAGACAGTACACACCCAGACTGACTGCCTGTCCAAAAATGCAGCAGTTCAGGTCACTGGATGCGGGGAGTGTCTGAGCCTGTTGCTGCCATCGGCGGGAGGCAGAAAGACTGTGTGTGAGGTGCGAGCAGGTGGACGACCTGGTCCGCATGGTGGCAGAACACAAGGAGGAGGTGGAGAGGTTGAGGGATATCAGGGAGTGTGAGCGGGAGATAGACTGGTGGAGTAACTCCCTGCAGGGCCGCAAGGAGAGGTGAGACACCCCAAATGGGGGTGGACCCCCTGCCCTGTCGCTGTCGGGCAGAGGGAAGGGACCTGGGAGTTGAGGAGGAATGGAGACTGGTCCCTGCTCGACATCGCAGGCGATGCTCTCCCCTTCCAGCCCCGCCTTCCCAGGTGCCCTTACACAACAGGTTTGAGGCCCTGGAGCTTGAGAGACCCGTGGGTGAGGATGAGGTAGGAAGCCTACCCAGGAGAATGCCTAGGGTGAGGAAGTCAACTCCACACCTCAGGACTGCCTCCACCAAGAAAGACAGAAGGGTTATTGTTGTGGGAGACTCTCTTCTTAGGGGAACAGAGGGCCCTATTTGTCGGCCTGACCCTACCCATGGGGAAGTGTGCTGCCTCCCTGGGGCCAGGGTCAGGGACATTGCCAGGAAGCTTCCCAACCTGGGTCGCCCCTCTGACTATTATCCTCTTTTGATAGTCCAGGCAGGTAGTGATGACATTGAAGAGAGAAGCCTCAAGGCTATCAAACGGGACTTTAGGGGGCTGGGGCGATTAGTGGAGGGAGCGGGAGTACAGGTGGTGTTTTCGTCTATCCCTACGGTGGCAGGGAGGGGTACTGACAGGACACAAAAAGCCCACCTGATAAACACGTGGCTCAGAGGCTGGTGCCAGCACAGAAATCTTGTTTTTTTTTGACCATGGGGTACTTTACTCGGCACCCGGCCTGATGGCCGCAGACGGGTCCCTATCTCTAAGGGGAAAACGGATCCTGGGCCAGGAGCTGGCGGGGCTCATTGAGAGGGCTTTAAACTAGGTAAGAAGGGGGATGGGGCTGAAACAAGGCTTGTTGGAGCTGTGCCAGGGGGAACAATGGCAAGGCCGGGGGATAAGGCAATGGCCCAGCTGACGTGCATCTACACTAATGCACGCAGCGTGGGTAACAAACAGGAGGAGCTGGAAGCCATCGTGCAGCAGGCAGGCTACGACTTGGTTGCCATCATGGAGACATGGTGGGACCAGTCTCATGACTGGAGTGCTGCAATGCCTGGCTATAAGCTCTTTAGAAGGGACAGGCAGCACAGAAGGGGTGGTGGTGTGGCTCTCTATATTAGAGAATCTTTTGATGTTGTGGAACTCGAGGCTGGGAATGATAAGGTTGAGTTCCTGTGGGTTAGGATTGGTGGAAAGGCCAACAAGGCAAGCATCCTGCTGGGGGTCTGTTACAGACCGCCGAACCAGGATGAGGAGACAGATAAGGAGTTCTACAGGCAGCCGACAGAAGTTGCGAAATCGTCAGCACTTATTCTCATGGGGGACTTCAACTTCCCAGACATATCCTGAAACACAACACAGCCCAGAGAAAGCAATCTAGGAGGTTTCTGGAGAGCGTTGAAGATAGCTTCCTGATGCAGCTGGATACTGAGCTGACCATGGGAGGTGCCCCACTGGACCTTCTGTTCACAAACAGAAAAGGACTGGTGGGAGATGTGGTGGTCGGAAGCTGTCTTGGGCAGAGTGACCACGAAATGGTGGAGTTGCAGGTAACAATCAGACTGTTTAGCTCAATTAAGCAAAAATCATGGGGTGTCAAGCAAAGTCAGATAAGGGAAGAAACATTACCACCTCACAGAGTGAAAAGTCATTAGAAATTTGAACAATAACAGGCTGGCAACTGAAAGCCATGTATTATCTGTAAAGCATCGGATAGATTGTGACCCTGGACCATGCAATCAATAGGGAAACAGGGCAGGGTCCCAGTCGAGAAATAAATTATATAAACTGTGTTATGGAACTAGTAGGTACGCTCCTGGCTGCTTTGAAGCTGGGACACTGGGGCCAATAGCCAACAACTGGAAGACAGGGAAGCCAAGCAGCTGGGATCCCTCTCTAGACAAAGGCTCATTGATAGAGTAATTGGGAGAGAGGCACAGGTTCTCAGCCTCTGGAAGCGACTCCTGGCAGCTGTGAAAGAAAGGTATCCCCACAAGGAAGATATTGTATATCAAGTAAGCAAGTGGATCACTATGGATAATGTGGTTTAATATGGAGAATTCCCACAGGTCTCCAGTACCTGTGGGAATTAGCTGTGCTGGAGATGATTTATAGTGATTTGAACAATGCCCAGACACCTAAAGACCCTGATGAAGTCCAGTGCACAGCATCTGTTGAGGGATTTTTGAAACAGCAAAGATCCCACGGCTCGCCACAGCTGAGCAAACCAAGCTACCAGGACGACAATGAGAAGTTCCCATGACAGTGTTCCCACATCACCCAATTGAGGAATTTAGAGAAATATTGTTGCCAGCTGCTGGCTTGAAGGACAAGGTCTACGTGACTGCTAATCACAAGGGGGTTGTTTTCTTGCAGGTGGGGTTGTTTTCTTGTAGTTGTTTGTTTGAGTGCTCTTAGGTGGAGTTCTCTGTTCTTGGCGAGGCCAGGAAGGGGACCGTTGTAAAAGTAAAACCACTGTATTGGACTTCCGGAGGGCTGACTTTGAGCTGCTCAGGACACTGGATGGCAGAGTCCCTTCGGAGGCAATTCTGAAGGGCAGAGGAGTCCTGGAAGGCTGGGCACTCTTCAAGAAGGAAATCTTAATGGCACAGGAGCGGTCTGTCCCAACGTGCCCAAAGACGAGCCAGCGTGAAAGACCAGCCTGGCTGAACAGAGAGTTGTGGCTTGAGTTTAGGAATAAAAAGAGGGTTTATGACCTTTGGAAAAGAGGGTGGGCCACTCAGGAGGACTATAAGGATGTTGCGAGGCTGTGCAGGGACAAAATTAGAAAGGCCAAAGCTCATCTGGCGCTGAATCTGGCTACTGCCATTAAAGATAACAAAAAATGTTTTTACAAATATATCAATGCAAAACGGAGGATTAAGAAGAATCTCCATCCTTTACTGGATGCGGGGGGAAGCCTTGTTACAAAAGATGAGGAAAAGGCAGAGGTGCTCAATGCCTTCTTTGCCTCAGTCTTTAATGGCAGTACTAGTTGTTCTCTGGATACTCAGTACCCTGAGCTGGTGGAAGGGGATGGGGAGCAGGATGTGGCCCTCACTATCCACGAAGAACTGGTTGGTGACCTGCTACAGAACTTGGATGTGCACAAATCGATGGGGCCAGATGGGATCCACCCAAGGGTACTGAGGGAACTGGCAGAGGAGCTGGCCAAGCCACTATCCATCATTTATCATCAGTCCTGGCGATCGAGGGAGGTCCCAGTTGACTGGTGGCTAGCAAACGTGATGCCCATCTACAAGAAGGGCCGGAGGACTGACCCGGGAAACTACAGGCCTGTCAGTTTGACCTCAGTGCCAGAGAAGCTCATGGAGCAGATTATCTTGAGAGTCATCATGCAGCACTTGCAGGGCAAGCAGGCGATCAGGCCCAGTCAGCATGGGTTTATGAAAGGCAGGTCATGCCTGACGAACCTGATCTCCTTCTATGACAAAGTGACGCGCTGGGTGGACGAGGGAAAGGCTGTGGATGTGGTCTACCTTGACTTCAGTAAGGCCTTTGACACCGTTTCCTACAGCATTCTCCTCAAGAAACTGGCTGCTAGTGGCTTGGACTGGCTTACGCTTCGTTGGGTTAGAAACTGGCTGGATAGCTGGGCCCGAAGAGTTGCGGTGAATGGAGTCAAGTCCGGTTGGAGGCTGGTCACTAGTGGCATCCCCCAGGGCTCAGTATTAGGGCCAGTCCTCTTTAATATCTTTAAAGATATTGCCCTGGATGAGGGGATCGAGTGCACCCTCAGTAAGTTTGCAGATGACACCAAGTTAGGTGCGTGTGTCGATCTGCTTGAGGGTAGGAAAGCTCTGCAGGAGGATCTGGATAGGCTGCACCGATGGGCTGAGGCCAAATGTATGAAGTTCAACAAGGCCAAGTGCCGGGTCCTGCACCTGGGGCGCAATAACCCCAAGCAGAGCTACAGGCTGGGAGATGAGTAGTTGGAGAGCTGCCAGGCAGAGAATGACCTGGGAGTATTGGTGGATAGTCAGCTGAATATGAGCCAATAGTGTGCTCAGGTGGCCAAGAAGGCCAACGGCATCCTGGCTTGTATCAGGAACAGCGTGACCAGCAGGGCTAGGGAAGTGATCGTCCCCCTGTACTCGGCTCTGGTGAGGCCGCACCTCGAGTACTGTGTTCAGTTTTGGGCCCCTCGCTACAAGAAAGACATTGAGGTGCTTGAGCAAGTCCAGAGAAGGGCAACAAAGCTGGTGAGGGGTCTGGAGAACAAGTCTTACAAGGAACAGCTGAGGGAGCTGGGGTTGTTCAGCCTGGAGAAAAGGAGGCTCAGGGGTGACCTTATTGCTCTCTACAGGTACCTTAAAGGAGGCTGTAGCTAGGTGGGGGTTGGTCTGTTCTCCCATGTGCCTGGTGACAGGATGAGGGGGAATGGGCTTAGGTTGCGCCAGGGGAGTTTTAGGTTGGATGTTAGGAAGAACTTCTTTACCGATGGGGTTGTTAGGCATTGGAATGGGCTGCCCAGGGAAGTGGTGGAGTCACCATCCCTGGAAGTCTTTAAAAGACGTTTAGCTGTAGAGCTTAGGGATATGGTTTAGTGGAGGACTGTTAGCGTTAGGTCAGAGGTTGGACTCGATGATCTTGAGGTCTCTTCCAACCTAGAAATTCTGTGATTCTGTGATTCTGTAATGATAGGACTGGGGGCAATGGGTGCAAGCTGGAAAATAGGAGGTTCTGCTTAAATATGAGACAAAACTTTTATGGTGAGGGTACAGAGCACTGGACCAGGCTGCCCAGGGAGGGTGTGGAGTCTGCTTCTCTGGAGACATTCAAAACCCACCTGGACACATTTCTGTGTGGCCTGATCTAGGTATTCCGGCTCCAACAGGGGGATTGGACTAGATGATCTTTCAAGGTCCCTTCCAATCCCTAACATTCTGTGATCATGGGACCTCTGTCGATTATTTTTCAATGGTGTTGGGAATCTGGAGAGGTTCTGGTTGACTGGAAGCTGGCAAATGTTATGCCTATTTTCAGAAAGGGCAAGATAAAGACCCTAGTAACTACAGGCCTGTCAGTCTCACCTTAGTGCCTAGTAAAATTATGGAGAAGATTATCCTGGGAGTTATTGAAATGCACCTGGAGGACAATGTAGTCATAGGTCCCAGCCAACAAGGGTTCATGAGGGGTAGGTGCTTTTTAACAAATTTAATTTCTTTTTATGGTAAGATCACAAATCTAGTCGACCAAGGGAAGCCAGCTGATGTGATCTTTTTGGATTTCAATAAAGCTTTTGATACAGTTTCTCATAAGATCCTACTGGATAAAATGTCCAGAATACAGCTAGACAAAAACATCATATGATGGGTGAGCAATTGGCTGATGGTAGCACTCGAAGTGTTAAGGTAAATGGGACTACATCAGGCTGCTGGTCAGTCACCTGTGGGGTCCCCCAGGGCTCCATTTTAGGGACAGTTCTTTTCAATGTTTTTATAAATGATTTGGATGTAGGACTAGAAGGTGTTTTGAGTAAGTTTTCTGATGATACTCAACTGGGAAGAGCTGTTGGAGCAGAGGATGGAAAAGCCTTGCAGAGAGATCTGGACAGGTCGGAGAGCTGAGCACTCACCAACAGCATGAATTTTAACAAGAGCAAGTGCCAGGTCCTTATGTTGGGTCTTTCTGGGATGGAGTCACCTTTCCCTGCAGCAGCCCACACAGTGCTGTGCTCTGCACTCGTAGCTAGAACAGCACTGGTATCACTCCAGTGTTGTGTCCATTGCTGAATAATACTGACACTGCATCAGGACTCCCTCCAAGCCCCCAAGAGCCAGCAGACTGGGGGTGGGCAAGTGATGGGGAGGGGACATCACCAGGGCAGCTGACCTAAACCAACCAAAGGGAAATTCCATAACACCTGATGTCACACTGTCCTGGTCTCAGCTAGCATAGAGTTAATTATCCTTCAAGTAGCTGGTAGGGTGCTATGTGTTGGATTAGGATGAGAAGAGTGTTGATAACATGCTGACGTTTTAATTGTTGCAGAGCAGTGCTTACACCAAGCCAAGGACTTTTCAGCTTCTCGCTCTGTCCTGCCAGTGGGCAGGCTGGGGGTGCAGCAGGAGCTGGGAGGGGACAGCTGACCCAAACTGGCCAAAGGGGTATTCCATACCATCTGACGTCATGCTAAACAATATATAGGGGTGGCTGGCTGGGGGGGGGGGGGCAGCTGCTTGGGGATAAGCTGGACATCGGTCAGTGGGTAGTCAGCAATTGCGTTGCACATCACGTGTTTCATACACATTATTATTATCCTGTCTTAATAAACTGTCTCTATTTCAACGCACAGGCTTAATTTTCCTGTTTCTCTCCCCCATCCCAGAGAGGGAGGGAGGAGGGTGAGTGAACGGCTGTGTGGTGCTTAGCTGCTGGTTGGGTTAAACCACAACAGTCCTTTTGGCACCCAACGTGAGGCACAAAAGGTTGACATAACAACAGATCTGACTAGAGTGTGTTAAACTAAAATTGGTGTAAGTATTAGGAAGAAATTCTTCAGTATAAGGGCAATGAGGCCCTGGCACAGGTTGCCCAGAGAAGCTGTGGATGCCCCATCCCTGGAGGTGTTCAAGGCCAGGATGGATGGGGCCCTGGCAAACCTGATCTAATGGGTGGCATCCCTACCTATGGCAGGGAGGTTGGAGTTAGATGATCTTTAAGGTCCCTTCCAACCCAAGCCATTCTGTGACTCTGTATGATGTCATGCTCTGCAATAGAAGCTGGGGGAAAAAGGAGAAGGGAGGAAACACTTGTTATGAAGCTGTTTGTTTTCTACATACACTGAGGCCCTGCCTCCCAGGCAGTATCTGAACATAGCCTGCTGGTGGGAAGTAGTGAGTACTTTTTTCTTCTTTTCATTGCAACCTTTGCTATTCTTTCATTAAGCTACTCCTATCTCAAACCTGCAAGTTTTTCCTCCATCCTATTCATTCCCCATCTCCCCCCACCTCCCATCCTGCTGAGCAGAGGGACCTGAGAGAGTGTTTGGTGGTTAGCTGCCTACCAAAACAACAGGCTGGAGAAATGGTCTGACAAGAACCTCAGTTCTGTTGAACCAAGTACAACAAGGAGAAAGCAAAGTTCACCTGGAGAGAAACAACCCCGGGCACCAGTACATGCTGGCAGCTGCCCAGCTAGAAAGTGGCTTGTCGGAATAGGATCTGGGGTCCTGATGGACACCCAGCTGAACGTGAGTGCTCTCGTTGCAAAGAAGGCTAATGGTACTCTGGGCTGCATTAGGTGGAGTGTTGCCAGCAGGTTGAGGGTTGTGATCCCTCTCCTCTGAGCCACACCTTAGATGATGAGGGGACTGGGGAGTCTCTCACAGGAGGAAAGGCTGAGAGGGATGAGATTGTTCAGAAAGAGAAGAGAAGGCAAAGGGATAGCTCTTCAGTGTATACCAGTATCTGAAAGGAGGACACCCCTAAGCTTCTGTGGTATCCAGTGACCAGACAAGAGGCAATGTCCACAAACTGAACCTCCTCCCCACTGCTAGTGCCCAGCCCCAGCTCAGGTAAAGCTGACCTGGGCACACTCAGAGTTACCCCGTCCCACCACGTGGGCAGTTTCAATAGCCCTGGCTGCCAGGACAGATCACAGAATCATAGAAGATCCCGAGGTGGAAGGGACTGTGGGAACAAAAACATTGGTTTTGCACCAGAATTGGTAACATAAGCACAGAAAGTACCAGACATGCTGCTTCTTGGGAATGCTCAATGTATGGGGGGCAGGAGGGGAAGAAAGACAAGTACTAAATCAATATTCAACAGAAAAGCATTTACTGGGTGTATGTGACCATGTAAGAAAGAGGGTTTTTTTTTTTAGAGATGTTACATTCTTTAGAGGGAAGGAATGTGGCATTGATATGCTTCAGAAAGCTTACCAGAAAACCTTGAAAAATGCAGGTAACAATCAGACTGTTTAGCTCAATTAAGCAAAAATCATGGGGTGTCAAGCCAAGTCAGATAAGGGAAGAAACATTACCACCTCACAGAGTGAAAAGTCACTAGAAATTTGAACGATAACAGGCTGGCAACTGAAAGCCATGTATTATCTGTAAAGCATCGGATAGATTGTGACCCTGGACCATGCAATCAATAGGGAAACAGGGCAGGGTCCCAGTTGAGAAATAAATTATATAAACTGTGTTATGGAACTAGTAGGTGCGCTCCTGCTTGCAGGACACCTGCCATTGCAATCGCGAATAAAAAAGTACTACTTCACTGAGATCATTGCCTGAGCCTACGTTATTGGCCACAAGGTGTTTCTCACAGGGACCCAGGACGATCATTGAAACCAACTCCTGACCCTGCATGGGACAACATAACAGACCAACCTTATATCTAACAACATTGTCCAAATGTTTCTTGAACACCGACAGACTTGATGCCGTGACAACACCCCCCTCCCCCAGGAAACCTGTTCCAGTGCTTGATCACCCTCTCAGCAAGCTGATGTCCAACCTCACCTTCAGCATCCCCCCCCAACAGACTCCTCCAGTCTGCTCTTCCACCCTGCCACCCCAGAATGCATGAATATTTGCCTGCTCATTATTGGGGTAGCAGGGTGGATTTCTGTGAATTAGGGCCACCTCTGCCCCTGTGCCCAGCCGAGCCACAACCCATTGCGTATTTTGCCAGCTCAGCTGTATTACACGCAGAGGGGAGTGTGCAGGCACCGGTCCCCTGCAGTGTGTGGGGGGAGCAGACCAAATGGCTGAGCTGTGCAGGAGAGGGGCCGCCCCCTCCCCAGCCTGGTTTGCAGGGGGCCACACAGAGGGGGAATGAAGGAAGCTGCACACCCCGCAGGTGGCTCCATGCCCCCCGTCACCCCAGCAATCACCAGCGGCCGGAGAGGCCTGCTGCAGCCACACACATCCCCCGACCCCGCCGCCCACCCTGCATCCCCCGAGGCCTCCATCCCACTGCCCCCCATGTCCCACACTCCCCACTGCTCGCTGCCCACCGCTGCTGTCGGGCCACCCGGCCTGGCTTCCCCTGACCCCACGTTTCCTGAGGCACGTTAATGTTTCAGCAGTGAGGTGATCTGACAATATCTTGCTTTCCCAGACCTCTGTGACAGCCGCCTGGGCTAGAGGCCTGGTGGCTGCCACCAGCCCAGCGTGCGGGCCAGCCAGGCACCCCCTCTCCCTTTGCATCCTTTCTCCACAAAATCTTTTTGCGCTGGGACCTGCCTGTTGCACCGGGTGCTTTGGGCCAGTTATGCTCCCAGTAAGAAAAGCAGCCGGGCTTTGTAACATATCTGAAATGCTAAGTATCAAAGCTAATAATAACAAGAAAGAGAAAATTTTAGTAAATCTTACGTCCCTTCAGAAGTCAGGATCCCCGAGTTGTGCAGCGCCGGGCAGGCCTCCCCTCCACGCGCAGCATGCTGTGCAGACACCGTCGGTAGAAGAGGTTACCTCGGTTAGCTCATTCAAGCTCATATAGGATTTCTTACAAGAAAACAGCTCTATTCATCATTTCTTCTGTCAAACACAGAGGATGTTCTCATGAGAACTCAGTGCGCTTTTAGATAAAGGCAAGGCCATGCAGGTGGTGCAATCACCAGGTCGGAGTGGGAGCTGTCTGCAGGCTCCTGTTATCATCACCCAGCTGAGTTTGTCCTGCGGCTGAGGGAGATGTGCAGCACGGCACAGGCCTGAAGGTGATGCTATACGTGCAGCACAGACTTGTGCCTACTCAGGTTCACTGTTATGTGGATCCTTGATGTACAATGGTCTTTCGATCAGGATCACTGCAGGGGCCCATAAAAGCAGCTGGAGATCTCCATCAGTCTGGATGAATTTTGAAAGAGCCTCACATTAAGAGCAGTTGTTCTCTGTAGAGAGGGGCTCAGGATATTAGTAAGGAATGTGCTGCTCATGTTGATAAGGTAACAGTCTGCTGTAATGAGCTCCTACACTGACATTTTGACAGTAGAGATGGATGGATCAATCCATCCATTTTATTATTTAAAGAAAAGGGATTGTACATACAGGCTGTATGAAAACCAGCCAGCAAGTTTTGCTGTTCAAAATGTTAGCTGGTGCTTAACTGGAACTTGATCAATACCTGTCATGAAAGAGTCTTTGGCTTAATAGGCTGCATCCAGCTTCAAAATGAAAGAACCACTGAGATCTATCGGTTCCATACAGTATCTTCTTCCAGAGGATTTTAGTTACAAAACATTCTTTGATAACAAGATTGTTATAGTCTGACTATTAAATCCAGTAAAATCTATTATAAAGTCCAGAATGACACTGAAGTTTATCAAAATTTTCCATTGGCTACATAATAATTTTCTTCATTTATTAACAACAAGAACTGCTCTGTCTTCTAATTTTCTTCTCCATTGATATTCCTTATTTTAATTGTCTTGCCATTTCACTAGTTGCCTAGTCAAAGCTAATTTCTCTAATGAACGGAGCTGTAGCTGAGTCATTTGTGTAGCATTAGAGCTAATTTGAAGTTCCCCTGTGAAGGTCAGGGGCTGACACCCAGGCCTCTCTGGGGAGCAGACCTCACTCAGCACTGCTTTTACGTTCCCCACCTCCTCCTGTCCCTCAGGACCTTGGGATGCTAAAGTTGACTTATGCAGAGCTCTTCTGCAAACACGAGCAAGCTAATTCATTTATAACATAAGAGAAATAAACAAGGAAAGCTAAGGAAAACTTTTGAGGGGAAGTTCATGAATCGTTCTTACTCCATATAGCAATATGCAAAGCTATTGCTTTCAGAAGACAGCAAACACGACCTCTTACTTCATCAGCGTTGTGCTCAAAGAAGGATCTTTTTGACTGTTCTGCTACCCTTGAAGTAAACATGACAGAAATTGTCATTCCCCTTGTCAGTCAGAAGGACCATCTGGCACTACATTAGAACAGTTTTCTATTAAATTCACCAGCATGCTAATTATAGGATGACTAGCGAATGGTTAAACTGCCAGATGCTATGAAGATATATCACTGTCTCTTTACGTGGTTAGGCAAACGTTTAATTAAACCTGCAGCTGCTCTGTCTGCTTTACCTACTAACATATCTAAAATGCATTCACCTGTGGGAAAGAGGGAGCTGTTGTTGTCTTTTGAGAAGAAAAACAGCTTAAACCCAACTTTGCTGAAACATACAGCCTGCATACATGTGATTTAATTACACATACTGGT
This sequence comes from Aythya fuligula, assembly GCF_009819795.1. NCBI lineage: Eukaryota > Metazoa > Chordata > Aves > Anseriformes > Anatidae > Aythya > Aythya fuligula. Next base: position 180,389,784 of record NC_045559.1, read on the forward strand.
AATTTCAGCAAAACAAGTTGCAGGCACTTTCACTTCAGTTCTCTGGGTTGTGCTCCCTAACTCTTGAATAATTTTTTACCACCCTACCTAGCTTGGAAGGCTGAGATTTTTTCAGAGGCTTCAACAAAGCCACAATAGAAATGACAATATACAGCCAGGGTTAAAAGGATGTCTAACACATAATCTCACTGCTGCTTCTGATTTTGAAATCCCTGAATACATAGAAATATGCCACAGTCTTTCCCTTTTCCACATTATAAGGAGTCTTTCATTCAGAAATTACTGAAAGTAGTGAGCTTCCAACATGAAACAATAAGCAATCGTGGGCCCAGGGTGTTTAACAGTCCCGAGAAGAATCACAGAAATGCTGAAGGACAGAGCCCCACAGTTTTGTTACATTTGGTACATGGCCTTGGCTGAAGCCTGCAGAGGAGGACTTTCAAAGAATGTAAAACTCCTTAATTCTGGAAGGTGTTTGTACTTGGCTCTACTCTTTATTGTAAGATATGAAGGTCACATCTGTAAAAAGGGGACTTAGGGATCTAGCTAAAGTCTGGTCTTCTCTCAGTCACATTTCCACTACCCTTACATTTTTAGGGTTTTCATACTGGGTTTCAGAAGGGTACTTTGTTCCTGCCTAGTACTGGTCCTCTAGTTTACTGGGGCTTTTACAGTCCATCCCAAGGTACAGCCACTGAGGTGACAAAAGATGCAGGTGGGCAACAAGCCCAGATTCAGCCACAAAACTTAAGACTCCTGAGTCAGGAGCTTTGCTGGGTAGGCAGCATCCTTGGCTGGGCAGGGCCTGTTGTTCTCTGTGGATTGCAGAAAGTGCTTTGTGAAACTGCCTGAATTGTGCTGGACTGCTGCATGGAGACCTTGTCTTGGAGGTCTACAAGCACTTTCACAGACAATTTGCGAGCACAGGAGTTATTACAGGTCAAAGGTCAGTGCCTGTAGGAAGACTGGATGTGGGCATGCATTTTGGAGAGGTAAGGACATGTTATAATATGTGTATGCTGTTTATGCCAGTGTGCCATTGTATCATTGAACTGAACTTTAGGAAGACCAAGCAGGAGACCAAGTCCTAGTTAAAATAAGTTCACTATTTTTAAGCCTACTTTGTTTATGATTTCCTTCTTCCTTTGCAAGCACCCTTTCCAGCCAGTTTTCATCACATGTGTCTCATTAGGCACATACAGACTTCCCTCTTGGGCACAGACACTGACAGTGTGACCCTTATGATGGTTAGTAAAGTAAATGTATGATTGTTAAAGTAAAATGCAGAGCAAAAGCTGAAATCCAGGCAAAGTATCTAAATACAAGATACAAGATGTTGGTGTCCCAGGGGCTGTGTTCAGCGCCTTGGAGTCTGCTTGGAGTTTATGATATTTGCCTGGGAAAGCAGAGAGAGTACATCTGTGGTTTTACCTTCCAGTGCAGTGTCCCGTCCTCCCACACTCTCAGTATCTGTGTGAACAGTAAAGTCCTCTGTGGTCTGGGCTTCGTATGCCCCAAAATAGCCTGCCTTCAGAAGCCCTAAGACCTAGAAACTGGGAAAAGCACAGGGGGGAGCTTGTGAAGTGCTATTTCTTATGGCTCTGGAAATTGTTCCTCTTTTTCGTTTGAAGACATCGAATTTGCTGACTTTCCAAGCAAGACTGCAAAAGACATTTATGTGAGAGGCTTTCAAAGGAGATAGAAGCATGCTTTCCAGATGACAGCAGAGGTAGATAGCTGGCTGGCTGAACTGCTGAGGTTTCACTCAATGGTATTTTTTGCATAATTTATTATGGCAGGACCATAGAGTCTTGGGAACCTATCTTGATTATTTTAAATTTAAATAAATAAATAAATGGTGGATTGTTGAACAAATTGGCACTCAATTTCAGGCGATGAACCTGAGGCACATGAAAGCAGGCTCTCAGGGCCAGAATCAACTGCAGTTTTACAACTCTGCTAAGCTATGCAATTATCTTAAACCACAACGATCCTGTTGGATTTGCAGGGGGAAATTTAGCATCAATCTCCATACACAAAACAAACAAACCAAATCAGCATTGCATTTTCATATTAACACGGCACAAGACAGTGCCAGAAGTGAATTATTGTCTGCATTCAAAAGTGCTGCTGCTGTACTGGTTGCCTCACAGATAAATAAAAACATTTTTGTTGTTCTGAGGAGCCTGTGTCCACCCAGCACAACAGTGATTCGTGGAGATCATGACCAGCAAGGTAGCTGGGAAGATAGTTTGATTGTCATATTTTTGTTTGTAATATTTGTTTTTGTTTGTAATATTCGTTTTGTTTTGTTTGTAATATTTGTTTTAAATCCATGGGGATAGAGGGCAGGCAGTAGTACAACAGAGATTAATGATAGCAACTCAATAAATAAATAAATAAAGATATTGCCGTTGTGTGTCACTCAACAGCATCGATTATTGTTAGAGAAAGCAGAACTTCTCCAGAGTTTCCACCTCTCCTAGCTGGGCTGGGATCCAGTGGGAGAACAGAGTTGGGGCAGATTTCATTTGAAAGACAACTTATTTATTAGCCAGGCATAAAATCCTATTAAAAAGAGAAGAATTTCCATGATTAAGCTGCAGTATTCATTTTCAAGTTTTCTGCCAAAAAAATTAGGCTGTTTTGCATAAGATGAAACCATAATTTTGGATGGGACCTTGAGCAGGAGGTGGGGCATGTGCTGTGTTCCCTGGAAGAAGTCCCAAGAGGCACTTTGACTTGAGAGACGGAAGAGTCTTTCCCTGCCAACAATTATTTTTTTTTCTTTTTTTCTGGGTTAAACTAACAGCACCCGATGGGAATGTCTGCTTCCTTGCAGAGCATGGGCATGTGCAGTGTTGGATATGATTTTTGTCACCCCCTTTCTGCTCATTTTGTGACACTGTTCTGGCTAAAATAAGGTGATGAGTCTTGGTATGCCAGTACTGCTGAGAAATGGGGGGCAGGGAGTGAGCCTGAGTACTGTACCCCAACTCTGCTGAAATTTTTGTTTGCTTGCTAGCTCTCCACCAGGCTTTTGTTTCAAGACAAAGCTCATGCATGCTTCTGGGGACAGTTTTTTTTTTTCCAGCAACAGCTTCCAGAAGGCACCATGGGTGAACTCAACCCTACCCCAGAAAGCTCTGACCCCTCCAATGTGGGCATATGGCCTCATGCCACACATAGGTGGCCTCCTAGCCAGGAGGTTCTTGCCAGAAAATATCTGATAGATCTGTCAGGCCCTTGCCTGCACAATGCAGTGGATGAGAGGTCTCACCTGGAAGTTCTCACTGCGGAGAGCCTCTCAGTGTTGTGACATGCAACATTCACCCAAGCTGAAGTAGAGTCCAGTTTTGAAATGTAAATGGACCGAACTTCTTCACCTTGAATCCTTGCATGGCAGAACCCCTACAAATGTGTACCCACATGGTGTGTCAGCCTTTCCGTTTTTGATGTGCATCTTCCCTTGCAGCAGGCATGCTGTCAGTCACTGCATCGCAGCTGCAGAGTGGCGAGTCCCTGCCAAGGGGGAAGTGTCTTCTGCAGATTGCTTCATTCAGTCATAAAGCACTCATATGACCATCTCACAAGATACTTTAGCTGAAACAAACCCAGCAAGAATTGTCATGTGGAGATAATTAGGTTTTAACTCTGCAGTGCCGTGACCTTTCCGCTGATGGGGAACTGCCCAGAAGGATTTTCCTGGGAATCAATTTTCCTCCTTAATGTTGCTAATAACGTATATTGATAATAAAGGTTATCCTAGATGCCTCTAAACAAAAATGGCATGCCCCTGCTGTGGTTCACTTGCAAAAAAAAAAGGCTCAAATACCTTTCTCTAGATCTAAGGACTGAAAGAGAAATACAATATGCAAAAAAAATTATTATAATCCATCAATTTTGCAGGAACAAAGCAGAACAACAAACAATTACGATAGTAAATTGAATCGTAAAATGGCAACATGCCAAGCTGTATATCAGTTGGGTCTTTTCACTTGTCTGTTGGCAAAATAAAGAGGATTAGGGGGATGACTCATCTGGTGATTGGAAAATCTACTTTAAAGTTGCAAAGAAATTCAAGCAACGGCATTTAATAAGCAGTAACTCGCTGCTGAGCAGAAGCTTCTGTTCACTTACAGCTCCTCTCCCCAGCTTGTAAACTGTGAATGCTCTGGGGCAGCAGAATCAGCCCAGCCCTGATGCCAGTCCCCTGTCACCAGGTTGTGCCTGCTCGTGCTTTCTGCAGTCCTCGTGAGCAGGGTCAACAGCAACAACAAAAGCAGTCTGTTTGCACAGGGGAAAATCCTGTTTCTGCTGTAGCTGTCAGTGACAATTTTATTGCTGACTGCAGTGCAGTTGGGATTTTACTCTTTTCTTTGGGGTCTTCCTTCTGTATCAGGTCTGGATTCCTCCTGTATCAAGGCTGGATTCATAACTGGGCAAAGCCAGCAGTGCCAGGGAGCTCCCATCGAAGTGCCTGTGCCCCATCTCTTCTCCACTCTGGGCTTGTTCAGCCCAAGCTGCTGCTTTGTCTTAATCTTGCAAAACTCCAGGGTCACCAGACACTTCAGTAAAACTGGAGCTGCACTCCTCTCAGCAGTCTGGTGAGGGTGTAGATAACAGGTTTGCGTACGTGCTACATGGTTATGCCTCCACTGTGCATAATTGCGCTGTGTTGGTGTTTGGCAAGTGCCATCTGGTTTTCATTTTCCTTCACAGTATAATTCATCACCTCCACCCCCACAGATTTACACTGCAACTGCCTTTCTGCTTTCAAGACAATTTCAGCTACACGGAGTGTGTTTTGATTTATTTTAACTGAACCCAACAGACACTACCATCAAATCATTCTCCTTTAAATTAAAATGAATTTGATTTGCAAATTTTAGCAAGATAGGACTACTACTCGTAAAATCTTAACTGATAAAATAATAAGATGCTAAGGAGACGAAAGGACCAACCATAAAACAAACTCTGCTCACCAGCAAAATACTTTGGAGAAATGTCTTAAACGTAAAAACTTATCAAAGCTGTAAAAGCATTAAGAAAAAGCAGTCAGTAATTCGAAGAGGTGCAGAGGGGAAAACACCTGTTGTAGTTCACTACAGGGAATTATTAGTCCAATGCTACTTGTGATTCAAAATCCTATTTGCAAACAACAGGAAGAATCTTTTATGGAAAGCTATGTGGGAGAGGGGACACTGGCCTATTCTGTATGTGTATCTGTGTAGAGGCAGGGGGGAGAGGAAAAAAAATCAGCTTAAGAAGGAGCAAAATGTAGATCTGATTGCCGAAATAGCAAAAATGAGTAACTCTGAAAAGCCCACAGGTTGCTTTTACTGCAGGCTCATGAGAACTCCAGTGGACAGTTTTCCCTCCTCCTCTTCAGCACACCATCAGACACAGCTGTAAGGAAAACTGCAAGTAGGAAATAAGATCCAAAGGAGAAACGAAATGCACCTCTGTTGGCATTGGCTATTTTTTACCATAACAGCAAAAACATGCTTTTCATTGTAATTTTATGTGCTCCTCAGTTATGTCTCAGGGTGCGCTTTGCAAAACAGCTGTTTCCGTTGAGTAACACTGTGTGTCAAGGTATTGCAAATTATGAAAAGGATTACCAGGTTAAAGGGGCATTGTCAAAAAACATTGCTTTACATGCACATACACACATTAAAAACCTCATTAATTCTGCTAACGCAAGCAGGCAAAAACCTAGGAAGTGTCAGAATTAATGCTAACCATGTTACCCTAAATCTGTCCTCTCCCCACGTGCATCAAGGCTGCAATCTTTGATAACATCACCACCCAATTTATTTTCTTCCCAGGGGCTCCTGTCTCATTCAGTGTCCTCTGCTGGATGCTCCTCCTCCAGCTGCCCATTCCTTGGTCCTCTGCAGGCTCCCTGCACAGCCAAACATTCGCATATTTTCCACAGGAATAACAAGTGGAAATTATCTCATGCAGGGGACGTGCCCTTTGCTGAATTTAAAGCCATATTTAGTAAGAAAGTGATAGAGCTTCTCCAGGTTTTGCAGTTCTTTTAAATAAGCACGAAACAATATACTTTCTTAGAAGTCACGGATTTCAGCAGAAGCTAAAGCAAATCCATTGCATGGGTGATTTCAACCTGGATGTTTCAACATCAAAGGTCAAAAGCAAAAAAAGCAGTGTCTAAAATAAGGCAAATTTTGAAAACTTTCAGCTCGGTGACATGATCGGATTTACTTAATCCCACAGCTCACATTTTCATAAGCGGATGCCCACCAAAGTCCCCAGGATTTTCTTTACTGGAGTTGCAAGGAAGAGGAATGAGGCACTGGGGGTTAGGATCTGACACAGGTCCCCAGATAAGACGGCAGCACAATGCCAAGGGGAGGCCAAAGCCACTTGCCTCTCCTCCTCTGGAGCCTAATCAGCACCTCCGGCTTGAAACCGCTGTCCCGGGGCAAATATCTGCCTCGCTCTTCAGATGTGTGCACTGTTAATCACGTTTAATTTGACTAGGCTTGAGTAAAGCTTTGTCTGAGGAAAAGGCTGTGTTTCCAGCCTGTCTCATGGAGGCATACGTTTATTAAAGGCCACTGTGGTTTACCTAAATGTTGAATGCTTTGTTCGCTTGGATTCACCCCTAACCACATCCCAGTGAAAAATAAATCCTTCCCCAAGCTAACAAACATGTTCATAATACACCTTTTTAGCAGGCACTCAGAATTTCCTCTCTCTTAATTTTTCCACTCAGAATTTCCTATCTCTTAATTTTTCCACTGTTTCCATTATCTGTAATGTGCTTATGTCAAGTTCTTGGCAGGGCACATGCTTTCGTCTCATCTACTGTGTAGTGCCAAACACTTTTTTTTTTTTTTTTTTCCCTTTTGAAATAATTAATGGGTTTTGAGATTTTGTAGATCAAGCTGCAAATGTTTCTTTGCTGATAAAGATTTTAGGTCAAGAGGATATTATTCCTTTCTTATCCCAGATGAAATTTCACACAAGCAGAGCAGTGAGCCATAAAATCCATTAAAATCATACACTAGAATTAACTCACTGGGTTAGTTGCAACTGTACTTCTTGGGACACCTGAGCTGAGGGACCTAGTGGACCTTTTGAGAGTATGGGGTTTCAGACAGGCTTGTTTTTCTTACCGAATCATATATTGCTTTTCTCTTACACCAGTCCATTTTTTTGGCAATAGCCTCCAGGGTAAGGGCCGTGTCTTTGTCATACATATAAATAGACAGTAAAAATGTAGCAGGGAACTGCTGACATTGGGTGGCTTAGACGGTTTCATTATAGAAATGTCTGCTATCACTTTTCTCTCCCAGTATGCCTGTGACCCAGATTATTTCAATAAAAACGTAACATACATGACAGTTAGATTATATACACTGCATCTGCTACACACACCTCTCCTGATATATCTAATCTATGTACACGTGAGTGTGCATGTTCAGGAGATGCAATACATACAATCTGAAACTTCTTCCATGACTTCTATTTCTTGAGCAAGCCAAGATTTGCTGGGGGAGGTGATACACTTTATTACATCAAGTGAGATAGTTGTAAAAAAAGAAATACACAAGGATTTGCATATTCAAAAGCTTGTCTCCCATTTTTAACAGTCACAACTGGGCTAATGAAAGATATTATATTCCCTTGCAAACGTTGCCATGCTTGTCTGCAGACCGTTGTGGGCTTTACAACAGCAGCATGATTGCTTCCTCTGTTGGAGAATGAACGTGGTGCTCAGAAAGACTGAAGGGCCCTTGGGACTGATGCAGAGCAGGAAGGACACAGGGAGAAGCAGGTGTGATGTCCCAGACCGCACATGAGTGCTTCTTAGGACTGCAGGGGCTTCAAAACAGCTGGCAGTGTCCCTAGCACAGCCTGGTGGCCAGCTCTGCTTTGGAGGTGGCCTCTCCAATGCTGCCAGCAAGCCTGCCTTTTCAGTAAATTCAGATTATGGGAATTGATGATCCCTTCCAACTCAGGATATTCTATTATTCAAGAAAGAGACCCCCTGAAGGACTTGCTGATTGACTGCCCAGAGCCACTGGTGTATCTATGTGACCCTCTGCCCCTGAGGAGGCTGAGGTGGACCTCCCAGATGGTGCTCTGGCCCAGTAGCTGTCTGCATGGAGGCTGGGAGTGGGTAGGTGAAGACAATGTGAAATAGTTATCTGCTATTAATCATAACAGCTTGATTCTATTAATAACAGCTTAATTAGTAAAAGGTGTTTAATAAATATTGGCTGTGATCTGTGTTTCCTCCTGACTCAATTGTCTTTGAGAAGGAAAATTTACAACAAGGGCATTAGGCAGAGTGAAAATCAGAAGCTGTCTGCTGGGCAAGCCATCCCTGCAAGGGATCTGACCTTGGAACAAAAATTAGCCTAGGCTTGTGCTGCCTCACATTCGTGTCAGACCAAGGGTGTGCTCTTTTACAGAAAATTGTAAATGTTTTTTTGCAATTTTGTTACCTGACACAGCAATATAGGGCTTTTCACGTTTGGAACACTGCACAGGTTCTACAGGCAGCCAGGGCATGAACCTCGGGGAGAACATAAAAACAGGACTGGACTGAAATAAGGGCAGCTCAATCAGCTTTGTCAACACTTCTGATTAAAAGTACATGGTTTAGGAGGCCTCAGTATGAGAGCTTGCAAGAGGAGGGACTCTTCATCAGCCAAGTTTTCAGTAAGACCAAGAAACTGACTTTGTAACTGCTTGTTTTGTTCAAAAAGTGCCTCCAACCCTAAAATCTTAGGATGTTTGCAAGCTCTCATCTTCCTTTCAAGCTATCATTTCCTCCTGCATGACCCACGTGATGGCCTGATGGACAGCACATCTCTTCAGCCATCTTTATACTCTACCTCACCTCTGCATGCTGGCAGACTGCACGTCCTCACAGAGCTCTGAAGCCAAACTTTTTCAGAGCAGCAGCTATAGGGAAGAAAGCATGTTCATGGAGATGCCTTAAATGATGAAACTGGTGATACTACACATCATGGTAGGATACAGCCAGAGATTCTTCCAATGACCTTTAATAGATTTGCAAAATATGTCTTCTCCTGTCAAAAGTAAAAGTGACTTTTTTTTTTTTTTTTTTTTTTTTTTTTTTTTGGCATATCATGGTACATCCATTCTTTCATTATGATTTTTGTGAATTGGTGAGGTAACGTTGCCAGTTAGTTCTGGTGGTCCTCTCCAGAATCCTCACAAACTTGTGTTGGTTTGTTGGTTTGTTGCTTTTTTTTTTTTTTTTTTTTCTCCTTAAACCATATTATCCATGTGTCTTTTTTCCACTGGTACTAAAGCAGTTCTGAGCAAAAGTAGACATTTCAGAAATCTAGTATCCAGACCTCCTATCAAGCAGTGAGCATTCTTTTGGATTTTTAAATAAAAATAAAGTATTATGACAACATTTTTAAATTAAAGCCTTACCAGTTTTCCCTCTGCAAGGCAAGCTTTCTGATCTGTACAGTTTTACAGAGGGAGTGAGGCAAAAGATGACTGAGTCATCAATTGTAAATGACTCCATGGGGAATAAGTAAAAAAAAAAATCCTGTATTAGCCACATTTCTAAGATAGCTGAAAATAGAAAACATGAGGTTGAAACCAAGCAAATCTAAACTAAATGTGAAGCCTTCCCCTTTTTTAATGATTTTTTATTGTGCATTGGGAAGGATTAAAAGATACAGACTTCAGTTGTCCAAAAATTCTTAGGTCTTAATTCGTTTGTAAAACATAGTTAGCAGGCTTGTTTCTGATGTAACTGGCAAAGTTAATTTACCTCTGTTTTGCAGATCCAGTTATATAATCATACTTATTTTCCTCAGCCTCAAAACATGATCCTATGACAAAGTTCATATCTTATTTGCATTAGTGTTGCTTGGGCTTTAATTCAGCAACAAATTGTCGTGGATGCAAAAATTAACATGCCTCCACTTTCAAATTTTATATAAGCAAAATGACTGATGCTCTATGAACTCTGAAAGACTCAAATATTTCAAAACATTTATCTCATGGAAAGTCTGTGTTGAAACTTTTTTATGCTAACTGCTGGCAAATAGTTTTTGCAGATGCAAACAAAAAAAAAAAGTAGAATAAAATAATAAAACAAAATCATAGGAGGGTTTTAGAAGCAGTAGGAGCAGAATGAAACTGGTGAATCAGCTCCAGTAAGCTTAGCTCTAATCTCACTTGGGGTCATCTCTGTAGGGAAATACACCAGCATTGCTCTTTTGTATAATTATACTGCTACAGTTATACTATTATGAATTATTATGTTTCCAAAGCAACCTATCAGGAGTATTTCCATTTAAATCAGTGGCATAAGGAATAGAAGAATCAATTCACCATACACAGTAGTCTCTGGACACTGAATTACTAATTTTTTCTAGGAAAAATAATGGAAATAAACATAAAATGGACATAAATCCAGCAGTAATACACCAAAATGACTGTAATACAATTATTTGCTTGTGTTTAAAGCAGTCTGTTTTGAACAGAGAAAGGAAGTCTGCAGCAATTCATTTTCTTTGTTGACTTACTCCAAATATTCAGAAATTATGTTTACTTTGCTAGTATACGGCTACACTGCCAAGCATCAGCAAGCGTTTGGTGCCCTCTTACGGTTCATTCAAGCAACTTCAACGATAGCAAATGCTCACTTCTTGCTCATAGATCACTCGTGAAGGTTTCTCAGGTTACAAATGGTTGAGAAAGGAAGTGTCAACTAAGATAACTAACCACTTAACGCTTCAAAAAGGTTAATAACCACCTGAAGGCAGTGAGCTTACAATAATAAGCAGACCCACGTACATCCCAGTGCACCCTCCCCTGCAGCTCTGAACTGAGATAGCTCAGCCTCACTAAAGTGATCTTGCTTGGCACAAACCTATCTTCTTTTGGTTTTCACCAGGGAGACATGCTTAAATCCATTGCTGACTACAACAGAAAAGATATGTCTGGTTAGCATCACTGCGAAAATTAAACTGAATTGTATCGATAGATCTTAGAAACTTAGAAGAGAGAGAAGATTCTATTAGCCATGGTTTTACTTTCTGGGAATGTCATCCACTTAATAATCCAGGCACTCACCCAAAGACCAGGATCAACTGAAAAAAAAATAAATCCCAAATTTGGAGCCATCAAAATATGGTCTATTCTTGTTTTATTTATTTTGATGCTCCAGCAATAAATTCTCACGGTTAAAAAATGGTATACTTCAAGTAAAAATAGAATTTCTTGGGTTCTAGCAGTCATGTGTTCTTCTTTGCCTGGTTAACACTGTAGTATGTTATTTTTCTTCTTGTGCAAGTATTTCTATCTTAAGGAGAATTCCCTTCCTGATCTTCTGAAAACTAAATAGATTGCTCCATAAGTCTTCTCAGGAAATAAAATCTGATTCTATATTAAGGAGTATTTTGTAATTTGTTTTTAATTTCCCAGCTATCATTAAAAGGGTATACAATCTATTTTTTTCAATGTTTTGTACTTATGTAATTTACTGTCCTATTTTACAAATTATTCAGATGAAAACATCTGGAAGAGATTTGTGCTTTTTTATACACAAATCAGAACACAAAAGAGATGGGCTACAGAAATAGCATTGTAAAAAGACAATATGGAATTTTAGATCCCATTTTAATAAGGTATTTAATAATTTCTAATACCATCACTTAAGTGCTGGGAACCCTGTATTCAGAAGAGTAATCCACTGTAATAAAATGTATTGATATTAATAAAGAAAAAAGGAGCCCAAACCTTTTATAATGAAAAATTCTCCATTTATTTTACCAAGTTATCCTGTTACACAATCTTTCAGAGATCAGTTTCAGAATGATACATAATAAAAGCCTCACAGAATTAGAAAGTTAGTGCACAAATCAATCATTTTCTCAGTTTGGCCACAGACAGTAAGGTGAAAAGGAGTCTAAGCATCTCATACCATATACTTCCCTTCTTAGCAGATACCCAATTCCCAAGTGTAAGGCATTTTTTGGCACCGTGGCCTATTTCAGTAAATTCAGACAAAACTGTATGAATATTCCCCATTTCTAGGGGCTGCAAAAGCCCCCTTAAACATAGACTTGGTAACACGTCCCTGCAGCAAACAGAAACTTGTATAACTTACTTGTCAACATCCGCAAGTGCACCACTCCTTCAGAGAAAACAGAAACATGTTCCCAGAAAGTTTCTAGTTCTCTTTCAAATGGATGTGACAAAGACAAAATAAATAAGGATGAGATGTGACGAGGAATAATCAATGTGCTTGAATCTCTTAAGCCACCAAGATATGTTCATATATATAAAGATATTTTGGTAACATTTTTACAAAGAATTCCACCTTCTGAAGGTGAGAAATAGCTAAATTGCACAAAGCACAGAGATCCCTGAGCTAGTGGTGACCTAGTTAAAAAGTCCACACAGCACACTGCAAAGCTATGTGGACCTATCTGCCTAGGTCTAGATGAAGTACTGCTGCCTTTTCAGCTAACAAATATTGCTTATTAAATTCCATTCGACACCATGTGAATCATGGGTCGTATTTGCTAGTGTACATGTATAACCTCAAGGTCCTGGCTTTGAGGCTGGCACAAGGGCAGTTAGGTTAGATCTGCCTTTATTATTGTGGCCATAGCCAACAACAAAGCATTTATATTTGGTGCATTAATCTCAAATAGCACTGAAATCAGGGCATCAGGCTTCACAGCTGAATTACATTCCACTAAATATATGAATCTGGCCTTTCTGGACAGTTTTCCCATCTGCTGACCCAGAAATTTTGGCGTCTTAGATTAAAACCTGCCAGACAAAGATGCATTTGCTAACATTCACTGATGTGGATATCCCCCATCAGAATAATTCAATTTCCTATATTCCTTTCTAAGGAAGTAAAAAAGAAAAAAGTGTCCCTTAGCTAGTAATTACCATTAAAATCATTCCACACACTTATTTTACTGTGTGGAAACAGAACAAATCCTCTGAAATGTTTTGAAAAGGTAGTAGATGAACATGGAATACGAGTGCACAGCTTTAGAGAAGTACTCAGTTACTCACTCTAAGTGTCATTTCTCCCCTTGGTCTCGTCTGCCATGCCATTTTCTCCATCCCTTTCATGTAACTATTGTTACATGTACTCATGTACTCCCTCTATACTATAAAATGAACTTAAAATTTTGTAGCAACCTGTAAAGAAAATGAAACGACTCCAGACTGGAAATGGAGCACTGGCAGAAAATCATGTGTCTCCTAGGCCTCTAATGCCAATTAAGAGTTTCCTAGGAAAGTCGGATTTGTTTTCCATGAGGAACTTAAATGAGTTAAACTTTGATATGTTCCACTATGAAATCCTGATGAACAGAAACTCATCCTGATGTAAATCAGATCAGGTTAAGAACTGACATGGTTAAGAATCAGTACTTGGCTGCTGTGCACATCTAATTTAGTTTGACATGCCTGTGATCAAGTTAACTGTAGCCTGTTACAGACTTGACTGCTTTAGCTGAAACTGGAAACTTTGATTTCACTGCAGTGTCATTAGCCACTGAAGGGAGATGCCAGCATCAGCACTGACACGGTATCCAGCAGCGTCTTATTCAACACCATAATGCATCCCTGTATTCTGTGTTGGGCAGCGTCAGCACAGAGTTCCAAAAAACAACTGAAGAAACGTTAAAATGAGGTGTCTGATTACCAGGAAATCAATCATTTATACACTTCCTTCAGACAAGACCTGACCTTCACTTACCAATGCACACAGGCGAATTAGAAGAGCCTCAAGATGACGCCCTACACATTGAAGAACAGCAGCTGTGTTTACAAAATTTTATAAAATTAAGACACAAAGTCATTTTCAAATTCCCAGCAACAAAAGCAAAAGCCATCATTGCATTGCTAAAATGATTAACAGATCAAGACCAAGTACTTCTCCAGAACTGCAGCTAGGGCAGATTCTTAGCCCTAGACTTTTGGGAGCACAATGTTCTGTGCTTGTCTAAAGAAACACAAGCCACAAAAAAAAACTCAGGAAAATGCCGTCATAGGTCTCACACGTCATAGAGCTTGTGCCATGGTTGTTGTGGGAAACCATCAGCTTATGGGTACATATTTTTGTACTTGCTGGGCTCCAATCTCTGCAATATAGATTGCTCCGCTCTTCATGTCTATATCTACAAGGTGTGGCTTGGTTTCATCTGCCAGCTGGATTGCGTTGACTATAGCACAGTCCCCAATAATGCCAACTGGTGGTGCTGCCAAGATTGCCAAACGGTTGATATTCATCTGAGCTACAATCAGATACTTGTAATCGGAAGTAAATCTGTGAAAGAGAGAAACGTGTTTTTGAATCATGCACTCCATGTGACATCCCATGGAAACATAATGATACGCTTAAAAAAAAACAACCAAGCAAACAAAAAACACTCCTTCCTTAATATTCAAGTTTTTGAAGGGTACAGTAGACTAAATGCAGCAAAACACTGAGAATTAACTTGTAAACTTAGCTCTGTATGTTGCTACTCCTTGAGACAGATTATGTTACAGAAAATTCATTCAAGACTATCTCTTCCTGTAAAAGCTGCAACAGCAAGGCCAACAAAATACAACTTTAAAACAAAATTCCCAATTCAGCACTTGAATCCACATGGCCTGTTACAAAACCAGGATTCCTCTGCCATGTCAGCATACAACTGTGTAGATCTCTGCATGTGATCAGGACCCAGCTCGCCGTTAATAAAACTGGTTAACTCCTTGTCATCAGGCATTAGATATCAACATTATAGCTCACCAATAAGAATGTATCTTTTATTTACGTAATTGCATGTTTCTAAAAGAACCGTTCAGCAATACCTGACAGAATAGGGTCCGTCTTCTGAGAAACAGCTACTCCAAGCCCCAAGCCATTCCCCTGTCACTTTATCAAAAACCTGGATTCTTTTGTTGTCTCTGTCTGCAACCCATACCTACAATGAACAAAAATTATGGCTATTCACAAATAGAACAAATTAAACACATCAGTTTCTTACATAAGCAAAGTATCCTGAAGTAAAAAAGTACACCTAGGAGGAACACACCTTCACATTCAAAGCTAAGTAGATATGACTTCCATATTTAAAACAAACTGCCAAGCAAAATTATTTTTATATTATTTTAGCAGAGAAATCAATGCCCTCTCTTCATTTCTGTGTCTGTGATACAAATACACTCAATGGGAATATATCCATATCCCCCAGTGAGAACATATGCACAGCTTTTTAATTCTAGAGGTACTGGTCTGTCACCCATTAACAATTTGTTTTTTAACAGTAGTCTCATGATCCAAACCTCTGATGACTGCATCTGTAGACACAGATATGTTTAAAACTACTACAAATATTGAGCAACTTCAACACTAAGGACATTTTCAGCATGCTTTGTTTAAGTAGTTTTGTGAAGCTTGTCTCAGTCCCACCCTGTGTTAACAAACATGATAAGCTAGCAATACCACTAGATAGTTCCAAGGAAAACATCTCATTTACTACAATCACTGAAATTTTAGCTGTTGACAACCTGTCAGTCAGATAAGTAAGCCTCATCACTTTTCTGGGATATCACCCAAAAGGGAGCAATAAAGAAGTTGACCTGAGATCCTTCATCGCTATTTTTAAGTGAAACACCACTACAGCACTCTCAGATTTCTTAGGAATTGACAATGAATGACCTGGGCTGATGATCAACGCCACCTCGGCAATAATTTCTAGGCCCATCACAATTGCTGTCTTTGAATGCGTATACTCACGGTTCCCTTTCCACACCAATTTGCCATATCTTTTCTCCCTCCCACCCTGCCAGTTTTGGCAGAGAAGTGATTTCTATAAACACTTCTTATTCTGGTTCAGACAGCATCATCAGAATTAGCTGAAAACGGCTATTTAAGATGTTTTAGCCAAGTGATCTTTTTTTTTCTGAAGAGTATTAGGGAGCAAAATATTAAGAACAGCAGGGCAGAAGTCAGATTACAATTAACATCTGGAAGAAGTAGAATCTTGAATGCTTTGAGCTGCATGTGGATGAGGACAGATGCCCGCAACCTGGCCAGTACAGTGCCTTACCATCTTCTTAAGCTTATCTGCAATTTCCAAATATGAAATTGAAGAAACTTAAGTGCTTGGGTAGATATTTGTTATAGAACAAAATTCTGCTCTACTCTCACCATGGCAACCTGTGAGATACTGTAAGAGGAACATTGCCAATATCCATGCAACAACAGACAGTAACTGGCAGGACTCTTGTGTCAACCTTGGAGATGGCTACTTTAGCAGAATCTTCAGTGTGAAACTTCAGCTCGCAACTGCTTTCACACTGTAAACTGTAAGCCACATAAAATAACCCAGTTCCCAACAGGTCAAGGAACAAGAAATACAACTTGTATTTTTCAAATTAATCTGCCAACAGGCTTGTTTACATCTAAAAAAAAAAATAAAAAATAAAAAATAAAAAATAAAAAAAGTCCTTTAAATCATTACCCTTCCATAACGATCCACTGTCACGCTATGAGGAATCTTGAACTGGCCAATGCCGGTCCCATTTTCTCCACTCAGCCAGATCTCTTTATAATCTAAGCAGTAAGCACCATGTAAAATAAAAGGAAAAAATGAAGTAAGAAGAAAAATAAAATAACTTTAGCTTTAAGTCATTCTCTTGCAAAGTTATTTTCAGTCACTTTTAAAAGATGGTGTTTCTAAACCTGGAATTTTAAACACAGTACTTCTGATACTGGAAATACTGGAACTACTACAGCGACTACTGGATTGTTATTAGTGGTTTCATGATTATGGTTACAGAAATGCAGCCACAGTTCAAGGCTTTGTTAAGCACTATATTGAAAAATAATAATAATAAAAAAGAAACAACTGAATGAGTATGATACCCATTTGTTTAGAAAACTGATGTTTTTCATTATGGCAGTTTTGAGTCAGTTTTGAGTTTTAAGAATTTATCTTTTTGCAAACTAAATGTTAGCTGACTGTTTTAAGAAGCGAATAGTGCAAGGGAGAAACTGCCACACCTCCCCCTTTCTCCAGCTGCAGCCACGCACAGACTCGTCACTCACTGCCCTAACCAACACTGATCATCTACTGGGGAATATGAACAAGCTAATCAGAATCAGAATAAAAGGATCCCTAGACACCGCCTGGCTCAACCTGTCTGTCAAAGTAGGGCTGGTATTAATAAATCAAAACCTGAAGTTAAATCAGGGTGCTCATATCAAATTTTGAGCACCTACAAGGGTGGAGACTGCCCAGCCTCTCTGGGAAAACTACTCACTGACTGATCACCCACCCTTCAATGAATCCCTCCTCAGAATCAAACTGGAATTTCCCCTTCCTTGCAACTTTTGTTCATGCCTCATTCTTCCATTGCTCACATCCCAGAAATCTATGGCTCTGTCTTCTCTATACCCTCCTATCAGTAACTTGAAGACAGTGGTAAGAAACTACCTTAGTCTTTTATCCTCAAGACTGAACAAATTCACTCTCTCACCTTCTTGTCATAAACAATTAGATTTCTACTATGTGACAAGCAGTAAAACAGGATCTGATCCAACAAAGTCTTCAAGCTAATTTCAAAAGTAGCCGTCCAACCTAGTCCCCACTTAACAGTATTCTCAAGTTATTATTTAAAATTCGAGTTGCAATTGCCACCTGCTGCAGAAGTTTATTTTTCCATACCTGTGGACAGTTTGAGCAGTCTGTTATTCATTCCTCCATCTCCATCCACAACATACATATCTCCACTTTCCTCTACAAAAATCTCTGCTGGTTGATCAAATTGTATCGGATTCAAACTTGAACCAGCATTCCCTGGCGTGCCCAAGATTTGTAAAAGTTTACCAGAAGGGCTGTACTGTTTCACGGTGTGCCCGTATTTTCCTGAAGTAAGATTTAAAAAGTGCAAAAATGTCTTAACAAAACAAAACAAAACAGTAAGTATTACAATTGATTACAGAGATTAAAAGGAAAATCTCCTGATACTAGCAAGTGAGTTCAATGAATCAAAACAAAATTACACCGTGAGACCACGACTGTGGGTTAGCAAATCCATAGGCTACAGCAGTATTTATTATATTTATTGTTGGATTACAGTCACCTAACCTAGGGCAGAAGACAAGTCTCACAGCCACAAGGTATTTTTTCCCTTATCCTTCTCCTGGAAAAAAAAAGTAAAACAAAATATGTCTTTGCTAAATTTAGACACTATAAACAAACACATAGAACTACTCATGAACCTTCAGACTATTTTATGCAGCACCTGAGCAGTTTGTTCCTGGCAAGAAAAGCACAGATCTGTTTCAGAATTATTTGAAAGCCTTATTTAAATAAATAGGCTATTTAAAGTAATATCTGCACAATTTGCATTTTCTTCCCTGCCTAATACTTTTCACATCTCCACCTTGCATACCTGCTCCAACATCTGTGATCCACACTGAACTATCAGTTGCGGTGTTTAATACAAAGATACCATGAGGCATTTCAACTGTATCATTCCAGGAGTAAAGAAAATAACCTTCCTCTGAGAATACAAGTACCTTTGGTACATCATCTCCCCTCTGAAAAAGCAAAAAAAAAGTTCTATTACGAAAACATGTTAACCAAATAATCAAACTTCTGAAAATTCCTCCTTGTAAGTTTTTTTTCAATGCTTCGTGAATCATGGAAGTCTCTTGAAACTGGTAGTTGACATTTTTTTCCAGTTGAAACAGGAAAGAGAGAAGGGTCCAAATTTAACAAGCAAAACCCTCCACTCATTCTGGCCTTCAACTTAAATCACATAGAGTCCAATTTTCAGAGCAGCCAAGCTCCTGCATTATCTTGATTTTCATTTTGAATCGTATTTATATATTCTTGATGAAAAATACATCAAGCACAACACAGGTACAAAAAACCTAACTGTACTTGTTAGCTACATGGTACTAAAGTACTCATGCTGTACTTTGTAACTAAACCCCACCAGTTTCTACAGAGAGATCACCTTATCCATGATCTAAAAATACAATTCATAGGTAATGCAAGTAACTGAACCCCATTTATTTTAACTGCGGGGCTTTGATTCCATGGGACAAAGGCTGGATGAGAGGAAGGGCACTAGCCAAGATGCCCCAGAAACACACTGGAACTTACAGTTAGAAAAGAGGCTACTATGACTCAGTTAATTTAGATCATGTGTTAATATCACAGAAATTTAATTATTTTTTTAAAAAAGGACAAAAAAGTATGATCCCAGAACTTCTTTTAAAATAGGTAAGGCAGAAAGATCTATACTTATATTTTCACTAATTTTGATACAGTAATTACTTTCTATACTTTAAATGTTGTTATTATATTGAAATTAGTAGGAAGCATATATTTCCTGATATTTATATTATATAAAATATAAAATTTAAAAGTATTTTTTATATATATTATAAAATTATTATACAGATATTATAGTTTACACGCAAACATGTAAATACATACACATATGGAATTACACGTATCTGTAAATATAAATACACTTAAAGCAGACATTTTAAAGGCACAAATACATTGGATTAAGAAGAAGAGAAATTTAGTACTCTCACTCACTTGTCCCACATAGACCAAACCATGAAGAGAATCAACAGCAACACAAAACGTTTGGCCAGTGAAATACTCTGGAATTTTAGGCCAGCTTATGTCCAACTTGTACATCTGTTGCTGTCCCTTCGAAGGATAAAAGTAATCAAATGCTTTCAACACCTGAGAATACAAAAATACATATCCTTTAGCAGTTAGATTATACAACGGTGGGATGTTTGTTTACATCCAGTTTTAATAAATGTGAGGATCAGAACCGGCAATAGAAAGTAACTGTACTTACGCTACTAAGTAAATGGATTTATTCAGGTTATGAAAGTTAAATAGAAACAGGTTTTTAGTTATCATTTTGGACTATAATTGAGAAATCTTTAACAAACTGGTAATTAAATAACAAAGCCGGTTGGATTGGGGAAGCTCTGGAACTTGAAGGCAAAAAACACACCCTGAAACTTCTTGTATCGAAGTTGCTGTTGCTACCTGTCAATGGACCCACACCAAAGAGGAAAACAGTAGAGAAGGTTTCAAATGCAACAGGAACAATAACTACTTCAAAAAAGCAATGAAATTGGAAAAATAGGACAGCACAGATCAAGAAGGAAAGCTACACCATAGAAATGAGGAAGCGTAAGTAGGAACAGCACAGCTTCAGCCGATGTATGCACTTTAAAATGCGATGGAAGGAAAGCAGCTGCAGCTTTTTGGCTGTGCTGGCGGAGCAGAGGAAGGGAAGGGAGCACAGCTGCTCTCCTGCAAGCACCGGGCGGGGACCTCAGCGCTGAGGGATCCGGCTGGAGCTGAGCACTCACAAAACGGGGAACCGCTGATGACTAAAAACCTTTTAATGTTGCTGTCCGCTGGAGGTAGGGGTCCGTGGATCGGAATCCAGAACGCCCCAAACTACCACGGCGCCCCGCTCCCCACACACCCCGACACCCTCCCCAAACACACCGGACACCCCCCGGGGCCGTGCCGGCGCCCCCCGCCCACCTGCGAGCCCCCGATGAGGCCGAGCAGCACCAGCAGGGCGCCCGCCATCACCAGCCACGGCCCCAGCACCCGCTTCCCCCTCATGGAGGCGAGGCCGGGCCGGGCCGGGCGGGCGGCGTTGCCATGGCAGCCCCGTGACACCGGCTTGGGCCCCGGGCAGCGCCCGCCCACAAAATGGCGGCGGGGTGCCCAAAATGGCGCCGGCCCGGCGGGGATGAGGAGAGGAGGAGGAGGAGGAGGAGGAGGAGGAGGCGCACGGGAGGAAGGCTCCGCGCTGTGTGCGGCGTTTCTGAGGAGCCGGGAGAGCTGCGGGGCCGCCTCGGGGGTGCTGCTTCTCCTCAGGCACCGCGGGAGGCGAGCGGTGCCCAGATTTGGCGTCATAGCGGCGCGCCCAGCAGAGCGGCAGGACCGGGGCAGCGGAGCTTCTCAGCGCCTCGCCTCAGCTCGGTGCCGGGCCATGGCGAGCGGGATGGCCCCGCTGCCGCCCGTGTGTCCCTGTCCGTCTGTCCCGCGGCCAGCCGCCGTGCAGAGCCGTCAGCGCTAGCCTCAGGGGCTGGGGAGAGCCCGGGCCGCCCGTCCTGCTCGGTGTTTTTTAACTAATCTATAAATTTTTAACTAATCTATATATCTTAGCTAATCATATATATTTTTATATATCCTCTCGTTAAAATCTTTGGCCTGGAGTATTTTTTTTTCCCCTACCCTCTTCGTATATCTGCATTGAATGAACTAATAAAGATGGATAAGAAATCGTTTGAGACCGTGCTGGATGAAATTAGAAAGGTAACTTTTCGTTTTGCATGCCAGATTAACCATTTCATCTAAAATATGATGAACACACCACGTTCATTTGTGTTCTTTAATAATCACTCGAGGCTCCAATAAAGACTAAATTGCACTTCAGTTTGAAAAACTGTAATTCTGTGTTACTGGTATATCCTAGTCATTGTATATCAAATATAATAGCATATGGCTGTTGTGATGTGCTTGCTCTGTTTGAGATACTTTTATTCTCTGAGAAAACTGACGTGATGTTAATTCAGTGCTGAAAGCGTGGACCAGATGCACTTGAAAAAATGCTTGTCTGAAATAAACATTGGAATAATTTATCATGACTTTTTCTCTCTCAAGGTAGAGCAGGATGAAAAGTCAAACTAACCGAATAGTTCTTAAGTGAGGGGAGGGCATTTGCTTAGTTCATCTGGAGAAGTGGGCTTATAATGTGAGTTATTGTTTGTATGTATTTTGGAGATGAAACACATAAGAGGGCTGATGACCAAGATGCATTTTGCCATCTCCCCCTGCTCAGGAGCATGTGCATGCCTTCCTCCAGGTTGTGGAGGCCTGGATTTTGGTCCCCTTCATGGGTTCTGTTTGCACATCACGTGTTAAAAATGCCCTGAGCAAAATATTTGCTTGATGTGGGAAGCAGAGACACAAACAAAGCCTCGTTAGGCATTGGAATGGGCTGCCCAGGGAAGTGGTGGAGTCACCATCCCTGGAGGTCTTTAAAAGCCGTTTAGATGTAGAGCTTAGGGATATGGTTTAGTGGAAGACTTAGTGTTAGGTCAGAGGTTGGACTAGGTGATCTTGGAGGTCTCTTCCTACCTAGATGGTTCTGTGATTCTGTGAAACCCAGGCTTCCCGTTATCTGACAGATGCTCTCACTTCTTTCTGCACAGAGGCTTGCTTTTAACAGAGGAACTAGAGATCAGTGTTTAGGGCAGTTCCCCAACTGCTGGAAGTGGACAAGGAGGTAGAAAAAAATGTCTGGACCCTTCAGGAACTGAGAGACAAATAAAAGGATGGTTCCTGCCTTGTGTGGGAAGTGCAAACCTGCGGTGAGGCGTTTTGCTGTAGCTGAAACATTAAAGCAGGGGTGATGTATGTCACCAGTGTGCTGGTAAAGCTGTGGTGGTGAGGAAAGGAAGGGCTTGTCCTGGGAGTTTGTTATCATGAGCTGTTTTGAGGGGGGTGTTTGCCTGCAGACACTGGGGTGCTACAGAGAACAGGTTTGGTCCAGCCAGTGCTCGGGGCCACAGTGACTGTGGTGGGAGTAGTGTCCTTTTGGGGTGCACCAAGGTAGAAACCACCCCTGCACAGAGCCCCAGTGATGGTCTTCCTTAGCACCACAGCACTGGCTTCCTTTTTGTGTAGGGCCTCAAACACCCCTTAATAAAACAGATGGGTTTAGGGGTATGTATATGTATGCTGTGTAACCATCTAAAAATGACAGATTAAGAGGTTTCAGGGTGTGGACTTCCATCCTAGTCTAAGATATTTTATGGAAAATTTGGGGAAAAAATCAAGGAGCAACTTGCATGTGAAGTACTTTTTCTGAGAATCGGTGGTGGGAATGAGTAATGTTTCAAACATCATGTCTGCATTGCAGCCCTTCAGAATACGCTCTGTGATTACTAAATGCTTCAGACAAAAGGGGTTTTGACATGTGATTGCAGGCAATTATATTTCCTGTATGCTCTCTGCCTGTATTCCTGTAAACCAAATTTACAGTTCATCTAAGGATCAGCACTGCGCTGTTAAGACTAGCTGTGCTGTATCAATGTGACATCTGTATCTTTGTTGGTAGCTCTTTGTTTAAACTTAGTCTAGCTCTGGAGTAGAACCTTATTTATTAACTGGCTCACAAGTAATTAGTGTGGGTACATTTCATTTTCACCCCACAATTATCAGGAAAGAATTATTCAAATGTCTTAATGTGTAGCTTAGTGCCATCTTTCCCCATACATATTTAGGATTATTAACAAAATATCCTTTTCAGAGCACTGCTTTCTGTTTGTGCTATTTTTGTTATGTTATTCTGTTGTTGATTTAAGGACTGACATTTCTTTTTGTAAAGAAACTGTTACATGACATGTTATTTTCTTTTTTTTCCCTTTATATGGGAAGAGAAGGATGGGAGAGAATTAAAAATGATGATGTAGAAGTGGCTGTGAATCCCCTGTGGCTTCAGTGTTTCTGGTAGTCTTGGTCTCTTAATGAGGTAGAGGGGTTTGCCTCAATCAGTGTGCAAGTGTGTTTCTGCACAGCTGTGCTCCTACAGACAGATTGCAGTGATGGAGACCTTCATTTCTGTCTGTGTGGAGGAGCAAGGGGCAAAAATCAGAAAGAGTAGGGGGGCGGTTTTAGGGCTATGCTATGCAGTTGGGGAAAGGAGAAATGGGGGTGGATGAAGCTGAAGATGACCAGGATATTTAGCGTAAGAGCTAGAGATAGATGGGGGGCTTGGAAACTGGAGAAGAAGGTGTCCTGTCTTCCTGTGCTGCATGAGTACCAGTGAGCGGAGCACAAGGAGAGGGAGGCAACCCCAGCTGCTGGCCTGTGTGATTGTCAACAAAACTGTCTTACCACCAGGTCAGAAGTGGAGGCCAGTACTGCATTAAGCTGCCTTGCTTCCTTCGTTTTAATGGTTGCATGTTCAATTTTGAACTGTGGTAAGGTAATGATAAGACAACATCACATTTCTGGCATACTTAATTCTGTCCATCCAGTCTTGTTACCCAGTCTCTACATAAATTCACTGCAGTAAGACACTCTGCTAATTATGTTATAGGAACGTACAAGGGGATTGAGTGAATAATGAACTGTATTTAGCATAATGTTGATGTAAACCATAGTGGCAAAAGGAAGAATGCATATGATGTTCTTTCAGTTCAGTTTTAAACTAAAAAAACAATGTGAAATGAATTAAACCCAAATGAGTATTTTTTAAAACAGAAAAATTAAATGGTGTCTCTGCTTTTCATTGTTCCTTTAATTCACTGAGGAATATAGTGTCACTTAGAAATACTGCAGTTAATTGATGCAAAGGTCATTTTGTAAGGTTGGGTATGTTTTTTAGATTAATAGTTTGATCTAACAGATGATTGTGCTATAATTTTAATTTTGAGGGGCTACTGATGTGTTTTGTCTTTTTTTGTTTCCCCCCCTGTATCTTCTAGGCTGTATTGACTGAGTACAAATTAAAAGCTATTGAATATGTTCATGGATACTTCTCTAGTGAACAGGTAAAAGTCAACACTGTCATGGATTTAATGGGAGCTGTTGGTTTTGTGTGTTTAGTGGTACAGAAAGACTGCATCTTCGGTCATACTGAGGCTGATCATACTCACTTTTTTATTTATTAACTAGGGAGATATATTTTCTAATTATTATATCAACATTAATCTGCTAAAAGTAATACTAAGTTATTTTATGTTAGCAAAACCATTGCATTTTAGCTCCTCTTGTGTGAGGAAAATTGGGGCAATTAATCATGGAATTTGGGATTATTTTGCATGTATCTTCTAAACTGGTGTATTACAATAAGTACCCAGCTGTTATTTTGGTTCTATCTGTTTTTTGTTGTTGTTGTTGTTGTTGTTTGCTTGCTTGCTTGATTCTTTGCTTTCTATCCACGTTTAGTAAATATGTTGTTTGACATAGTGCATGTTAATAAGCTTTTACAAAGGCTTTTTTTTTTTTTTATTCTCATACTGTGGCAATTGTGGATATATAGGAATACATAAAGAGGAATAAGTATCTATTTTAAATACTTCCATATCATCTCAAGACATAGGATGATTATTTAGGAGACTACTTGGACATAAAAAGAACATTAGATATTGATGGGCACTGAGGTAGTCAAATATCACAGATAGGTTTGTGTTTTTAACTGTATACCACTGTATTCCAAGAATGGAAAGATGATGTTGATGCTATTAGCATCACTTTTGAATATACATAAAAGATTAATTGATGGCTTTTCTGTTGCAGGTTGTTGAATTACTGAGATACTTTTCTTGGGCTGAACCACAGCTCAAGGCAATAAAGGCTTTACAACATGTAAGTTCTACTGGAATCATTTTGTGGAGTATGTTTGCTCTTTTAATCTCATTTTAAATTTATGATGTGTGCTTTTGCAACTGATAGGTCTACCCTTTAATCTTCAGTGTTTCCTTTTTTTTTTTTTTTTTAAATGAAATCTCATACATTTAACCAGGGTATTTTTTTCTCACTAAAGTATCTTTGACTTTCCTGTGTAACACGAGAATAATGTAGCCCTCTAACTAGTGTTAACCTTCCTAATATCTCTGCTTTTGACAAATGCTTTGTAGTGTTCCTTGTACAGGATTTAGCACATATAATCTCCTTCACAGAAATTAAATAAATATTTGTTTGCTGAAATACATGATACAAAGCTGTTACTGAGTGTCATTTTTATTTTAAAGTAATTGTAGTGCATTGTTTTATATCCACTTTTTTTTTTCTTGCTTGCTTGTCAGAAAATAGTGGCAGTGCCCGCATCAAAAATGGTTAATATTCTCAACTGCTTCACATTCAGTAAAGATAAACTTATCGCCCTTGAAATCTTAGCTTCGTAAGTACCTCTCATGCGTTACTTCCTTATGATGTATTTATTGTATTTTGCTAACGTTTGAGTATGTAAAACTTAATATACTTCTAGAATGAAGAACTGTGGCCAGTTAAGGGAAAGCACATATCCATTATTGATAGGGCTGTAAAAGAAAAAATAGAAGCAGACATTGTGCAGAATTCCATCTGAGTCTTGTGCACGCCTCTTCTGTTTGCTAGAAAAGTGTTGCTTTGCAGTGGTCTTTAAATATTTTTGAAAATGAAGAGGGCATTAAGCCTATTTCTGCTCACTGAAATGTAAAAGGCTTGAGACCAGAGCGCTCTGAGCATTTACCCTTTTGCATTTGCAAGTCCTCTAAGTATTACATATATAAAAATGAGTTAAGTAAATACTACTTTTAAATTGAAACGTTTTGTTTACTGATTTAATGTCTGTAAAAGATGTATAGATTTTCTAAATATATGATTGTATAGAAAGTGTTTTTTTTTTTTTTTTTTTTCCAACTATGCATAGCAGCCTCAAAAAATTTACCTCTTACACATGTTTATATTGGAACTTTTCTGTTTGGTTTCTGGTGGTGGTAGTGTGTTTTTTTTGTTTTTTTTGTTTTTTGCATTTTGTATGTCTGCCTTGCATATGAATGCTGTGCTGGTTTAAACATTTGGAGGGATACAGATTTGTGATATAGATACCCATAGATTGAGGATATAGGCATGACCTTATTTTTGGAGTTGAGCTGTGAGAATCTGTATGAATGCTCCTAGTCTCTTCAGACGAAAGCAAAACAGGGCATCCTAAAGGATGGCATAATAAACTAACCTGTCCTGCTTCTTGAAATAGAATTGGAGCTCATAGGCTCTTCTGTTGTTACACTTCAGCTGGTGTGATCGATCACATTTTAATACCATCTATAAGGTATTTTTCTTGGCTTTCTTCAACATTCTGCTGATTCTGTTTATTCTAATATTTTTCTCCTTTGATAATTTGTCCTTTAAGCAGCTGTTTTATGTTTCCAGTAGCTTGGTGGGGGTGTGATATTTGACAGCAGTAAAGGTGCTGTGGTCAGGGTTTTGAAAAAGGCAGGTGGAATCAGACATTAGGCTTCCTGTACATGCAGATTTTGTTGTTCTTCTTGGAGTGTCTAGTGTTATTTTTGGGAGAGGAACAAGAAGAAAGGAAGGGTAGTTTTTGGAGGTATCTGAGGACTTTCACAAGCTCTGCAGAATGTGGATAGAATTGCCAGGGGTTTCATCTTTTTCACTGTGGAATAAATAGGATGAAAATTTGTTTGCCTACCAGTGTAGTAAGAAACAGTGATGAACTCATTAGCTGGTGGTTTTCTGCTGTGCTGGGAATTGTATGCTAGTAGTAATTAAATTTTTCTGACAAAATGCTGTAATGCAAAATCCATTTTGTCAGCATAGCTATTTTTACCATGAAGTCCAGCCATTGTTGTCCATTGTTCCACATTCATCAGCAATTTTGATACCATGTTTCACTTAGAGGTACAAAGTCCATACTTAAGCCTGAGTTTTTTGCTTTAATAATAATAGTAACATTATGACCTGAACTAATTATGCTTTTTAATGTATTGTTGGATACTGGCTTGTCAGTAGTACATTATTTGTGATAAGCATATGGAATGGTAGTAATCATTTGTCATCGTTTTTATTTGTAGCAACATTGTTGATGCTCAGAATTACCGCCTTATTGAAGATCTGTTCAGAATTAATATGTCAGAGAAGAAAAGGTGCAGAAGAATTCTTGAGCAGGTAGTCCAGATACTCTATTTTCCTTGATTCTGTCAAATATGGTATTGTTTGCATCCTTATGGTCATTGCGGGGTGAAGACTTCCCATGAGGACTGCTGGGAACAACTGGTGGAAAGCAGGCTAAAAGAAGAAGCTGCAAAATACGTGCTTTAAAAAAAAGGGAAGTTTTTGTCAGACATCAGAATAATATGGAAAATAGGTTCAGAGACAATCAATACTTAAGGAAACAGTCTGAGTTTGTTTTAGAGAAGACCAAGTGTTCAACCCTAAGTTCAGTACAAGCAGAGGTGGGGTGAGTAGAGTTACTCAAAGCAAAGCGGACTTTGGCAGAACCTCACAAGGACTATTTGCTAAGATCTGACAGATAGAGGCAAAGCTTTGAGTTGTTCCCTGTAGGTTGACTTATGCAGTCTAAATGTCGTGAAATATTAATATATTTCTTTAAAGCATTGAACTTGATAGCAAATAATGACCTTTCTTGATTGTTTTGCAGGCTTCAAAAACAGGTTGTAAGGCTCCCCATGCTATGATATCATCGTGTGGCATGATTCCTGGCAACCCTTACCCCAAGGGCAAACCAAGCCGTATAAATGGAATTTTTCCAGTAAGCACAATCTTATGCCTTTGCTTTTCACAGCATTCTTGATTTAGGATTCATTATAGTATAACCAAACTAGGATTTGTATAGATGTAAGGAGGAGTGGAATTGAAAGCAATGTTTTTTATTATAGTACCCCATAACACTTTCACAGTGTATTTGCATTATTTTTACTAGTGCATTTTTCCTGTGCTGCTTTGTATAAAGATTACTGCATAAATAAGGTGCTGTTCTTATAAAGAAAAACGTTGTAAATAAACTATAGGAATATATGGCAGAATCAGAAGAGATATAAGGAGCCTTCCTGGTAGGTAAGTAAGATGGCCTAATACGGTCACTACATTACTACTGATAATCTTAGTGTAGTTCTTGAACAGCCAAATTGAATATTTCCTGTGAACATTTCAAGAAATGGAAATGTAAGTTATCATGTACAGAGGTCAAAACTCAATTCTAATTATGTCAGAAACGTGGACTTGTTTACCATGCATCTCTTTAGAGGAAAAGCCCAATGTTGCACGCCAAGCTATTGGAATGCTCTCACTTCACATTTAACAAGCATAGAAGACAGTTTATTTTTTCTAACAGACATTATTAAGTGTCACTTTCAGAATATTCAAAAACTCAATTTGGTTTAGAAATAAGGCAAATATATCAGCAATTCTATAGCAAGATTTATTTCTAAATTAATACCTAATAGATGATTTTCTCTTGTTTCAGGGAACTCCTATCAAAAAGGACACAGAAGAGTGTACTAATGAAGGAAAGGGAATAGCAGCCCGTATACTTGGACCATCCAAACCAGTATGTGTAACAAATGAATGAATTAATGAAACTTTTAAGAAAAAAAAAATCTGACTGCGGATTTAATAAGGCTTTTATCTTAAATACTGTTAATGTTTCAAGAAGAGCAGCAATTTAAACAAAGCTGGGCTTTTATAATAAAGATAATATGACCTAAAATTTTTGTATTTAACTTTAAAAGAATCAAACTCTATATTATTTCTTCAGAGAATATGATTCTCTAGTGGATACAGCATGCATGCATTCAAAGGCAGAATTTAAACTACAGTAGCAGAAGAGAAAACTAAAAGCAATTTTAGTAGTTTGTCATGAGCTACTAGAAGCTTTAGGCACAAATGTATACAATTTTATGTTACAGTCTCTGGGGTTTTGCTACATGAACATAAAAATGCATCTTGGAAGTGTGAATTATGGCAGTGCTTTAGGGGAAGGTTCTTTTTTCTGATCTATATTTCAATGTTTTTAAGCACGTATGACAAACTTTCAAAGAAGCTAATGCTATTTGGAAGTATTGTTCTAATGTTTTATTTACACTTTTATTACGAAATATTTCCCACTGATCTGTATTATTTTAAAGGCAACATTCATTAGTTTTAGATCTGCTTTATCTTTAAAATGGGAAATCGTTCCAAGACTGCAGAGTGTGAAGACTACAAGAAGGAGTTTCCTTTCCCACCTGTGCTCAGTTTTACATTAAAATCTAAAGTGATGTTTGTTTCATTCTCTTTAGAAATAATGAAATATTTGCTGTTATTGTGGATATTGCAAAGGAATTTGATATCATAAATATATTTACTGTGAAGAACAGCTGCCTGTAATAGTATCTAATGTTAGGTTTCTGTGAAACAACAGGTAATGCATTCATTATTGCTTCTTCTGTTTGTTTTTCGTTTGTGTAGGCTCCATCAACCTACAATCCACACAAGCCTGTTCCATACCCCATCCCACCATGTCGGCCACATGCAACTATTGCACCAAGTAAGGCTTCTATATGTTTTAGGTTGATACTATTGTTTCATACATTTGCCTTTTAAGTAATTCAGTGTCAGTTTTCTGACCATTTCTGAAATTGGTTTGTGCTCCCTAAGCATGCTCTGGGTACTGGTTTCTACCTCTTTGTCAAGAATACAGAGTTGACAAAAAGAGGAATATATATTTAATTATTTTTTGAACACCAACATCGTAAGACAGAATACCAATCCTGTTTGATGCCAGAGTAATTCATTTATGGGAGGCATGTGTGTTGGACAAAACTAGGGCTGTGTCTTTGTTTTAATGTTTGACCGAGGTTTGAATTTTGGCTTGGCAAGTCTGTTGACTTGTTGCTGTCGTGCCAAACTTAGGATATGGTCATGCACAGCACTGAGTTGGGTGGAAAGATGTAGCAACTTGCTGTAATTTGTTTCTCGGTTAACTTCAGTAAAAGCACTTTGCTGCCTGTCACAATGGAATACAGTTTCCTAAAAGAAAATTTTAGGCATGTAGATTTCAGTCTCAGAAGGGACATAACAGTTGCCCTTGCTACTTTACATTTTGCCTGACTGTTCCTATCCTTGTGCCTCAGGCAAGACAGAGCCTTTCTTTGTAAGTTCCTCTCTGTGTTCTGCTGCATCAGTTGTTTAATTTAAGACATTAGTAGTGATAGCAAGGCACTTGGTAGCACTTGTCTCAGCTGCAACTGGACTCAATCTGCCGAAGTGCTCTTCCTAGCAAGTGACACAAATAAGTGACACAGACTTTGCTTGCAGGACTATAAAACTGACATTTCATTGGAATAGGAGGTTGGAGTACTTATATAGGCAGGCAGAAGTCTTTTTGTGCAGCAGATGAAAACTCTTCTTGGTCTTGACATACTGTACTACAAAATGAAGAGTGCTCTGGTTTGCAAGCTTGCTTTTCACTGGTGTTAGGAATTTCAGGGAGTTTTTAAGGCAATTGATGAGAAAGTGTGATAGACCATTTGGCAAGGATATTGAAAAGTGAGTCATCTAATCAACTTAATGTCTACTAATCTCTTTATATCAGTCCAGAAAAATGGGCAGTACTAGCAGCTAAAGTCTGATGACTTGTGCCCTAGAAATGGCTTGCTCTCCAAAAAGTGTACTGTAAACTTGCAGACCAGTTTAAATTTATATTTAATAAATCCTATGCAAAATCAGTTAGGGCACAAAATTTGGCCTGTGACTGGACATAAATACTAGTACATTTTAGTATATAGAATAGTTTTTTATGGTTTCAGGGCCTTATTAAACTGCAGCATGGTTTTAGAAAGCCCTTGTGACAAGGGAACTGACGGCTAATGATACATACCTGTATATAAAATTGTTTTTAATGAGATTGCAGTTACTGACCTGAAATTATTGAATCTGATTCAAGCAATGGGTAGAAAAGTTGGAATGATGTTTTATTTTCTGCCTCTTACATGTTATGGTATAATATCTGCTTCCTCCGTGACACAGTGATTATTAGTTACTTCTCTGATTTTGGATCATGAGTTGTCCTGCAAGAAATCATAACATTAAGAAGAACTTCTATGAAACTGTGAAATCAGAAAGGGTTTTTTTATGTTAAATTACTGCACTTGGAGTATTTTTCAAGTGGTGCCTTTTACAATGAAGCATGAGTTTATATACTCTTAAAATAGTCATTCAGGACCATTGTGAATTGTATTTATATTACTGTGAGTTAAATTCTTATACTCTTCATCAGAACTGTATGCTATAGCTATCAAACAGCAGTTCAAGTTGCTCCAAAGAATAAGGAGGGGAAGAAAGTTTTTTTTTGACATGTTAAGTACAGTAAGCATTTTATATAAAAATCATCTGCTATCCCATTTTGATTTCTTCACATTTAAATAAATATTGAAGAGTGGTTGATTAAGAATTTTATTTGTACAGAGATGTGACATCATTCTCTGAATTTTCTGACTAGTGATGGGAGGGCTGAGCGTGATCATTGGTATGTTTGGCTCTTTTGTTTGTAAAGGCTTTAATATTAAAAGAAGAGCTGCAACAGCCTTTAAGTTAGGAATAGAAAAAGAACAAATGATGCTGCAGATACTCTGATTCTTTACTCCCCTTTAAGTTTTTCAGGCTACATGGAAGTGAAAGCAATTGAAACCTGTCTTTTTCAGGCTCTTTCAAGGTGCAAAATTTTAATTTCTACTTCTGCTTGGTTCTGTTGTAAAAAATGATGAGAGAACTGCCCTTAGTAAAATTTGGATCACAGTGCATGTCACTCAGGCAGACATTGGCAGCAGCCTGGATGATTAACAACTGGCTTTTTGGTGAAGTAATGTCTTATAATCTTGAAAATGTTCTTTCCAAGGGAAGACATTTCCTAGGTCATTCTTATGCGTGTTCTTCTGGCAATTAAGGTGTATGTTGCATTTCTTCTTTTAGGTGCTTACAACAATGCTGGCTTAGTTCCAATGGCTAATGTCATAGCTCCAGGCTTACCAGCTCCTCCACCATATACTGCTAATCAAGTGGTAGCAGGTAAAGCACGCATAGCTTTAAAAATGTTCATGATATTTTCTCCTCCTTCCTTGTTCTGACTGGATCATTCACTGCTCGAGTTCCATTTGCTTTTAAGTAATTAGCTGTTGTTCTCTGTTTAGAAAATGAAGACCTTTCCAGCCAGGCAAAACCTTCCCAAAATCAAGGTAAATTGCAAATCTGCAGGGGGCTTATTGTGTTGTTTGTAACTCCACTAATTATTCTGAAAATGTAAATAACTTATTTGTTTAGTAGGATTTCCATAACGATCTATGTATTTAATTGCTGTTGCAAGAGAATCTCTTGAAAACTGATAAAAATTTTCAGGCATTTTACACTTAAAAGTATTAAACAGTTAAAATCTGGCCATTTGTGTTAGCTCATTAAGTTTTATATTAAGTATCTGTATATGTATGTAAGAAATGCAAAAAGTTAAATCAAGATATGCTTTGCAACGTAGTGCACTGAAACACTTCGTTAGTATTTTTTACAGTTGTTAAAAACCTCAGACATCTATTTGAAAATCCATACACTTTTTAATTTCATATATTAGTTGCAGTGGAAGACTAGGAATACAGAAGAGAGATTCTTTGTTCTTTGTTTGTTGAAATCCATATGTAGAATGTCTTAACTGTTAAATCCAAGTATGTCTCCTGCAATTTTGTCTTACACTTTAAATTCCAATTCTTTTTTCAGAAGAGAATTGTGCGTTTTTTTGGTCTGTATTTATGTGGTACTTAGTGTACTGGAGATTGGGGATTGAGGTGATATAATACAAATAATAATAATAAATTGGAAGTTGAGCTACTTATAGAAAGTGTTTGATAAAAACTTTGTTAACTTTGACAAATATAAACTAAGAATCTGCTATGTTGAGTCA
Organism: Aythya fuligula; assembly: GCF_009819795.1. Lineage (NCBI taxonomy): Eukaryota > Metazoa > Chordata > Aves > Anseriformes > Anatidae > Aythya > Aythya fuligula. The sequence goes on from NC_045559.1 coordinate 180,423,306, forward strand.
GACATATTAGCAAATACTCAAAGTAGATAGCATGACCATGATAAGTTTAGCTCCTGTAAATATTTCCAGAGGGAAAAAAAAAGTTACATTTTGTCTTTTCTCCTATGCCCAAGGATGGTTCTACAGGAAGGCTGCTATTTCAAAGAATCACTTTATTCATATATACCTTTTAAGTGTACATGAATTTACAAGGTAGTTTATAGAGGTAAATCAGTACAGTATAAGAAGTAAAAGCATCTCTTAGGAAAAGAAATTCAGTAACAGTTCTATTCCTGCTGTGTTTCTTTGGTGATTATCTTTGCTGACTGGATTACAAACTGTGATCATTAGGAGAATATTCAACTTGGAAACTTGAAGGAACAGACAGAATCCAGATCAGAGCAATCTAGGTCTAGGTTTTTGGAAAAGACTATATACAAGGAAGTGGTTTGTTTGCAAGCTTACTCATTTTAGAGTTTCAAGATACATAATAAAATAGAATATAAAATAAAAAATAAAATACATAACAAAATTTGTTGTATCAACTTAGGTCCAGGATTTTAAATATTCAATTTTTAGTTTTGTGCATGCATAGAACTTATATGGGAGAGAAATCTAGCCTATTTTAAACTTAGGGGTGTTGAGTTTGGCTGGTTGTATCAATGATCTGCTTGCAGACCATTGGCAAGCTAGACCATTTTAAAAGTAAATAAAATATGAGGGTTATTTGAGATTAATCAACACATTTATATTCCACAAGGATCTAGATGTAGAGATATCAGGTTCTTGATGTGCCAGTGTTCATAAAGGCATTTTTTTCTGCCAAACCTCCACAGCCCTGTTAGCCGTGTGCCTCCCTGTTTTCCTTCAGCTTGACTGATGTCTCTTTTACTTGCTTTGTAGGGTTGATTTAAGTCCATACTCGTAGTGTCAGGTGCTTGCCTCAGTTATAGACGCCTGGCTTCAGACTTCCAGAAATACTTGTTGATAAGGTCAAGTGCCAATGTTAGTTTAATACTGTAGTGTGATACATGAATTTAAAAGCATACCTTCTTAGAATCAAAGTATGAAGGAAACACAGTGAAGAGAATGACCTGGTTTGAAAGAAAGAAAAATACCAGCACCTGAAATCAGCTTTCTTCAGATGTTGACTAAACTTCTCTGAAATCATGATACATTGAATTAAGTGGTTCTGAAGGAAATTGTGACCTTCAGTGAGAGTGAATGCAGAGGAGCCCAGGTGATCTGACGCCAGTGGAATGTTAGATGTGGTTTGGGTAACGCTAGATTTTAGGAATCAGAGGGAGGGTGTTTACCTGTATCACTTAACTGTTCTTATGGAGTATACGTGAATATCTCAACTGTCTTGCATGAGATTATGAAGAGGTGGTGAATGTCACAAAGTGCTCTAAAGAGAAGTGGTAGCATACGTCATGTACAGCTTGTGTGATGTGTTTGTACATACCGTTTCGTTTCCAGTGTGGCTTTTTTTATATATAGATGTTATATGTTAGCTATTGCCTGTGTATCATAATTTGAAATGCTGTATAAAATGTGTTTTGTGTTGATTTCAAACATTTCTGACAGTTTCAAGTATTCTTACCAGTTTTGTTTCTTTGCAGCTTTTTCTGCACAAGCGAATCAGCTCTTTACTCCTCATGGTTCTAATCCTTCAACACCTGCTGCTACTCCAGTCCCTACCCCATCACCTGTCAAGGCAATAAGCCATCCATTAGCACCTGCAACTCCACTCATCTCTGGGATGAACATGTCTACCCCTGTCCTTCCTGTTTTCCCAGGACAGGTCTCCTCTTCCATCCATACATCTCAGCCATCCACTCCAACCCCGACTGTCATCAAATCCCTGTCATTGCCTGGTGTTCCTGTCACCTCTGTTCACAGTGCTACCTCTACACCCATCCCTGCAGTTTTCTCTGGGCTGGCTTCTATACCCACTGCTACACCAGCTCCACAAGGTTCTTCCACACCATGTGCCACGCCTGCACCTAATGAAGCTTTTGCATCTGCTACTGCACCATTTGCTGGCCTCCCTTTCTCTGCAACCTCTTCAGTTGCTTCAGCTAACAATCCCACTCCATTGTCATCAGTTTTTGCTGGTCTCCCTTTGTCCTTGCCACCCAATGTCCAAGGGATTTCTAGTCCTGTTCCCTCTACAGTTGCTAATTCTCCTGCCACCACCATTCCTGGTTCACTTAGCCTGCCTAACCCAATTTTGTCTGTCTTAAAAGGATTTCTGACATCAAATGACACTTCATTAATCAATTCATCTGCTTTACCTTCTGCTATGACGAGTGAGCTTGCCTCTCTTTCTGCTCTAGCTAATCAAAGCTCTGACCCTCCCACTTCCTCTGTCAACAAATGTTATACTCCATCAGCCACCCCCACCCCACAGCGTTCCTCCACACCCGGGCTGGCCATTTTTCCAGGTCTTCCATCCCCATCTGTGACCAATTCTAGTTCCACTCCTCCAACATTGCCTGCACAGTCACCTTTGACCACTTCACCATCGATTATGCCAGTCAACTGTGGCTCATCAGCCTCCCTCTTGCATGGCACGAGCCCTACTAATCCTGACCAGCAGCTCTCATCAGCCCCAGCTACCACAAGTATTCCACAGGTTCTAGTCAAAACAGAACCCATGAGTCCTACCCTCTCAGCCTTCAAAGGTCCTTCTCACTCAGCTGGCCCTTCTCATGGCACTATAGGACTGTCAGCGCTTGGGCGTGCATACACCTCAGCAGCTTCAGTGCCAGTCAGTTTACCCAGTTCCCTGAATCCAGCGCTGTCAGGTCTCTCCTCCTTGAGTGCTCCTCTAAACAACTCCAGTTCTCTGGCTTCCATTTCCCTCGCCCCCCATGGCTCCACTGCTCCCATTGCCCCCGTATTTAATGGACTTCCTCCTTTCACGTCTCTAACCAGTAACTTTGCTTTTACTGGTAATCCAGCACTTACACCACCCGTCACTCTCCCAGGGTCTTTGTTAGCTACTCCGTCTACAACTGCTTCAGCTGTGTCTGCCCCTCATGTGAGCTCCACAGCCGCCGTACTCTCAGGACTCGCCGCCTCAGCAACAGTCTCCGCTCCACCCTTTTCGCTTAACTTGTCCAGTGCTGTCCCTTCCCTTTTTTCTGTTGCCCAGGGACCTCTGGGATCATCAAACCCATCCTTCCCTGGTTTTCCTGTCTCTAACACACCCTCTGTCACTCCTGCTCTCCCTTCTTTCCCTGGCCTCCAGGCATCTTCTGCAGTAGCAGCAGTTGCACCGTTGCCGGCAGCTGCCACAGCCCCATCTCCGGCTCCGGTCCTGCCAGGGTTTGCCTCGGCCTTTAGCTCAAACTTCAACTCTGCACTTGTTGCACAGGCTGGGTATGTTTTGTTTCTGAAGGAGGTCAGAACCATTTCTTTTTCTCTTGAGCAAAACTGTGGTTTTACTTTATGCAGAGACATTATTTTCAGTCACAGTTAGTAATTACAGTTAAATTGTAAACTTAGTTCACCAGTACATTGCCAGCTGTCTTTAGAAACTAATAAAGTAGCTACTAAATAGGTTGCTCTTGGTCATTCTGGTTACCACAGTCTAACCCAGCGAGGTGCTGAGTAGTCTTGTGTCCCAGATGAGGATACTTGGCACCTCCTAGGCCTTTATGTGAATGGATTCCACGTTGGCATCCATTGACGTGTCCAGGTAATGGCAGACGATGTTCCTAGATGTTCCCATATTTTAAGGAAGTACTTAGCAGAGTTTTGTGTATGTTTTTTGTGTATGAATAGTAGGCCCAGACAAGATACAGAAATTTCTGAGTTCCCTTCTTAGGCACATTGTGTTCCAGATGGTCTTGGTTTGTGTGTGCATGAATAATTTGTAGGCGGGTAAAGAGTGGGCTTCTGTTTGGAAATTCTGGCCTTTATGTGGTTTAGAAATTAAGATAGGCATAAACTTATACAGAGAGAAAGATAGGATAAAATGTCATGCAGATATTCCTAGTAACAGCCACATCTTGATTTCTTTCAGTTTGACTTCTGGACTACAGACACCGGGAAATGCAGTTTTTCCTGGTCTTTTATCTCTCCCTGGTATCCCTGGCTTTCCCCAAAGTGCCACACAATCTTCCTTACAGGAATTGCAGCATAGTGCGGCTGCACAGTCGGCACTACTACAGGTAATGTGCCTATTTGTTGATACTATTTTCCTTCCAGTAATTGTTTGAACGTGTATTTCAGTGTCAACTTCTTGGGATTAGTTTAAATACGTAAATGGTTTAAAACCTCTAACCTGTCTGAGAACCAGTTACAAGGATGATGAAAAAGAATGACTCAGATAAATGTTTTTACTGAAGGTCTGGGGGGACCAATCAATATACAGTGCTTTTGGAGGTTATAAATGTAATTAAACTCTTTCAGAAAAACAACAACAACAACAACAAAAAAAAACTTTGTGAAATGAGGTGTGAAAGAAAAAAAAAAGAAAAGGCAAGAGAGTAAAAATTTTATATAGATTTATGTTAAATCTAGTGAGCTGACCATGTAGGTGCAAAATCTGAGCTCAGTTCCAGTCTGACATTTTAATACTTTGGAAAACCACTTTGTCTTTACTTATGCACCTCTCTACATCCACAGTCAGATTTTATTGAATTTGTGTTTGCTGTTGTAGTGCCTTTGTCTTGACAGTTACCACAAATATAGTCCCCATAATATAAGCTTGAGGTGGCTGTAGGTAATATGTAGTTTCATCATCTCTCTTGTCCATGAAACAACTCATTGCAGTCAGCAACCTACAGAGGTTAATTGAAGCTATCATCATTTGTATTAGATAATGTAGACATTTAATTTATCTGTTGTTTAAAAAGGCTTCTGTACAGAATAAGGATTCTGGAAGAATTTTTGTCCTTCTATACAAAATACTAGAACAGACAGTTAAGTGCCTCAAATTGATGATTTCTCTGTTCTGTGGCACATGAATTTTTGAGATGGAGCACGTGTCTAATACTGTTCAATATGCAGAATACTGTCAGATACCTCTTGAATATCAGAGGAAATAGATCAAAAGAAGCAAATGACTTAATCTCAACCATGTTGCTTTTCCAGCTCTGGAAATTATTCTGTGTAGATCTATGTATGCAGATTGCATTGAGGAAATGTTTTTCTTGTTTACAAGTTAAAATCATTGAAGTGAACACTTGAGCAATGTAGATAAAGAAGGCTCAGAGTCAGTGAAATACTACAGCTTCTAATTAAGCTATGCCTTCCAGATCAGCTGCGGCTTCCTACACTGAAAAATAAATGCCAATAATGCTTCTTCATGTTTCCTCTTAATCCAACTGCTTTTCTCACTCTGGTATTTCAGAGCAATAATTGCACTGCAGTTTAACACATGCATATAGCTGCATTGCTCATCTTCACTCTTTGCATATTTCAGATTAAACTTTAAGTATTTTTTGTTTTGGCTTGAGTATGACCGGTATTGTGCCTGAAATTTTGCTTGATTTAGGTTTTTGTTTGTTTTTATCTGTGCTGTTTCCTAACTTCTTCTCTTCCTTGAAGGCACACTCTGCTTCTGCTCTGGAGAACTATACAGCTCAGCCTGAAGGTTTTGCTAACTATCCATCAACACCAGGAACACCATTTTCACTGCAGACAAGTCTGCCCCAGAGTGGATGGCAATAAATACCAGACATTTTTAAAGACTGCAGTGGTTGCTTGACAGAGCCTGATCCTATTCACTTTGAAGGCTGACTCCACTTTAGTGGGAGCACTCTGCTTGAGTGGGATTGTGGTCTGAATTGGGGAAAGAGGGGGAAACGTGAGGATAAAATGATTCCAGGCAACTGCGTCAGATGTCAAACCTAATTTGTGATTGCATTTAACTGATTCAGGGTCTGATCCTGTGAATTGCTGAGCATCCCTGACTCTACTTGTATCTTAGAAATTGAATGTTTGGCTTCTTACAGGATCAAGAACGTTCAAACAGGCATGTGTAAATAGAGCAATTGGCTTTCAAACTGAATGGGGAGAACAAGTATACATAATAGCGTGTATAAGCACCTATTCTTCTGTTACGTTTTGTATGGTATATGTGGTTAATATAGAATGAGATCTAGACTGAAATTAGATACTTAAAGCTGTAGATGATCTTTAGTCTAGCTGCACGCCTCTCGTGCGTGCATAGATCAAGATCAGTGTATGGTTCTTCAGATCTTTTATTTGTATGTGTGAGGATCTCCTGTTAGCATCAGTAGTATGTTAAGGGGAGACTAGATCAGAGGGGCTTGGGGGTATTCTTATGCTTTGAGATATTGTCATGGGCTTGCTGCTGAATTGAGTACTCTGTCAGAATCTGAGCAGGAGATCTAGGAGATGGTGCTATATTGTATTTGGATAGAAGTGGATTACGTTTTACCGGAGTATGGTTTAGCTAGCTGGAAATATGTCTTTCCAAAGTCCATAAAAAGCCTTTTAATTTGCATCTAAAATAATGTTCCGTAACATTTTCCCTACCCCCACACCTCTTTGTGAATGAAATAATTGTACTGCGGATAGGCTGCCTATCCGGCACTTTTGACTGCAGACTTTTGTGAATGTTTACAGACATGTGTCAAGTTCTTTTCTCCCTTATATTGACAAACCCACTGGTTCTCTCTTAGCTTTTTGGCTATAAACCACAACCTGATGGTGCTTATGAGTTATCCTGTGAATGTAAGTGGGAGCAGAATTTGGACCATGGGTTTTTTTAGTATTTTTCCTTGGAAAATGTACATGATTTTAAAGGCATAGAGCTAAATTAACTGTATTGGTTAGGAAGGGTAATGATGCAGTATATAGAAAAGTCTTGCTTTGTTAGTGAAATTCAGTTGTGCACTCTTTTAATAATGCTAGTACCTGTGGCAATGTGTAACACATCATTGAATATCATTGAATATCATCTATGTAAGGTAAACTCCTGATCATGTTTTAGAGATAACAGAGATGAATGATATTCAATCTTGTGGTTAAATTAAAACGTAGAAGATACTATAATGTAGAAAAGCTCTGCACCTAGAGTTTTACTTTTTTAAAGATGAATTCTGCTGGGAGATGTTGCTAATGTATTTTCTTTCAAGATGTGAACAAACTTTTTTAGAACATTAATGGAAATTCCTGTACTGGTTTTTAACACAATTTTTTAAAATAAAAAGTTTACAGTCATGGCAAAAAGGCTTTGCTGACCATTTACCTATTTGCTTATAAAATAGATGAATAAATTTGTTTTTGCTAAGACACTTCCTCATGTTTGATATTACTTATGCTGGTTTTTATGATGGAGAATTAGATACTGAATTATAAAATAGGTTTCCTAAAGAGTGGTAACAGAGATACCCCATGAAGTGTTTAGATAGAAAACTTAATAGTGTCCTACATACTTTGTCAGCAATTGAGGTAGTCTTGCATTTTTATAATCAAAATAACATATTACTTTAAACTTAGAAATATGTTGCTTTTTCACAATTTTTTTATTTCATGAAAGCTGTTGCTTTCTAATGCTTCTCCACTTTGAACTGCTTTTAAAGTTAGTGCCTTAGCTCTTGATTCAAGAAATCTGCAGAAAAAAATTCAACCATCTTTCAGTACTCTGGTCTTCATTCCTTTTACAGGCTGTTCTTTGTAGATTTGTAGATCAATTGGAGAAGGAGAAAATAATAATATTAGTTTTTATTTTGTAACTTTACCAAGGTGCTGAGTTTGATCACTGATTTGAGTCCTAGTTTCCTGACCAAGCAATAAAAAAAAACTTTAACTCACTTTACCTTGTTCTCTAAAACAAGTACCAAACATCAGCTATTATGCCCTGCTTTATCAAATGTAAGCACTTTGTATGTCTGTTTCTGAAAACATATATTGAATGGTCATGGGTTGTGTGTTTGTGGTGGATTTTTTCTGTCTGAACCTTAGACATCTCAAAGATATGTAGGAGATGGTGAGATCTTGTTTCTCCAAATGCAGTCAGGTGAGAAGTAGTTACTATCCACTGTATTAAATGTTATCCCGAAACAATGTACTTCATAAGTGGTGCCTACCTGCTGGGAAATATCCTTTACCAAGAAAAGAGAATTTCATGCACAGCTGTTGTCATGATAGAGAGAAGCTTGTCATCAATGTCAGGCAAGTGAATAAATTGGTTAAGAAGCATTAAACTATCGACAGTGTTTTCTCTAGAATGGGCTCTCTGACTCTTACTGAACCATGTTGAACAGGATATTGTAAATTGAACTGTCAAGTGGTTAGGATTAAGGTAAGTTTCAGTTTTTTAAAAGTCTTTCCTGATGTAAAATTGTCTTTTATTAATTTTTTCTCCTCAGGAATAAAGTCAGTGTTCTGCACTGCAGCTTGAAGCAAGCTCCTGTGACCCAACCTTGGAATTTCTGAAGGGGATGATTTGTTTTGAGTTCTTTCATGCTTACTTGAGCCCCATTTTAAAAAGCCAGGGAAAAGCCTGCTCCTGAGGCAAACCGTGCCAGATCTTACACTGAGATTATGTTGGGAAAGGACTGTTGCTGTGTGACTTAAGTCTGGACTAACTGTGATTTGATTGGTTGCTTCTTACTGCTGTATTTCAGCCATGCTGAGAGACTACAAAGGTGTAGTGAAACATTCTTTGAAATAAAACCTTCATTCAGAACATGAGAACATATTGGGACTATGTTTGCAACTACAGGTTTTGCTATTTGTTACAGGTACTTTAATTGCAGCTTAAGAAACTTATGATACGAGCATTCTTACTTTCTTGCAGATTGTCTGCATTTCTAGGCTGAGAGGTAAGGGACCCCTTTGATTGACTCTCTCTCATATTTATTTATGTTGTAGTGAAGTGTAGCCAAAGGGGTCTCTCCTTGTCATCTCCACATTTTCTGCTCTTGAAAGCTGATGTCTTTTTCACATTAAAGGAGAAGGAGCAATGTGCGGATGTTCCTACAAGTATTAAGATTTTCTATGTCCTGCCCCTTCTAAATTTGTATCTGAGGGAGATGAATGAGAAGCCTGAAGCAAATAGGCTAGTGTCTGTTCAGGGCCGGAAGAGGAAGAGGCTGAGAAGTCTTTAGGGGATGGCTAAAGCCACTGATCCATGTGAGGGAAAGAGTAAAATGGGCCTAAAAAGATCATAGAAAAACTAACTATGTTGTATGCAAATCTTATGATATGCAAATATATCAATGGGTAGTACGAGCAGATGGAAACTTTGAACTGTAAAGGACTGGTCACATTTTGCAAATGGAGCTATTGGTGCAGGGAAATGTTGGAGAACGGACTGTTTACAGGTAAGCACCAAATCATTGTGCCTTTGTGCTGTTTTAGGACTAGAAGTTGTGTTAGCTACATCAGAACACTGCAGAAATCCCTCAATGGCCACCTACCAGTCACCTGATGCTACATCTAAGTCAATAAGCCTTGCTAAAGTGGCTTTGGACTTCAGCTGTTTTTCTTTGTGATATTGCTCAGTACTGCAGATCTGTACCAGGTTGTTCAGCGCTAGTAAAATTCCAGCTTGCAGACTGCTTCAATGCTCGTGTATTTTGCACTTGAAGACATGAGAGCTAGTGACTGTTAGCCACATTCCCAGCATAGCCCCAAGGAAAAAGGATTATAATTGCCCTGACTTTGACTTCAAATTTTTGAAAATGAAAGAATAAAAGTGCAGCAGAAGTTAACACAAAGTAGTACAGTGATGTTCCTCAACATCAAAGAAAAATACCATCTGTTTGAGCCACATTTCAAGGGATATTTTTACAAGCACCTCGGGGTATTCCCAGAAAACAGCAGGGAGCAATTATTTCTGTTAGATTTTAATGTTTTGCTCATCTATCTGACGGTGTAAGCCGCTGTGTAGATTGTAGCATTCAGATAACTTCATTTATTACAAGCCATTTTCCATAAAACGGTTGATTTAAAAAAAAAATGGGGTAGTTTTGCATGTTAGATTTTTCTTGTGAAATAATTAAAAGCACACATTTTTTCTAACTCTTCACCCATGCTGCACTATTAGTAGGATTTTTGTCATGGACAGGTTTGATCTTGCAGCCTAAGTATGACAGGCCAAATAATTAGGAAAATGCAACAAATGACTTCATACAGATACTGTGATGTGTTAGGGAGGGCACTACGATAAACATGTGAATCCCCGTTTTGCAAGCTGTGCTTATGGCTTTCACAGTGATTTAAAATGCCCATTCAGTGGAGTTAGGTTCCTGTCTTTGTGAAGCTGTAAGGGTTGTCCAGGGAGCAATAAGCTTTGAATGACCCATCTGGGACCAATGTGATGACTGACACTGATGAAGACTTATGTTGCATGAAGCTGGAGCCAGCTCTTCCAAGGTACTCTAGATGATGGATGCCCACAGAAAACAACCATTGAATTAATGCAACTGTAAGTTAAATTTGTAACTTAAATATGAAAAACCACCCCTTATTTTTTCTCATTACATGCAGCAGTTTTGTGTCCTTTGAGAAGTCTGCTCTCTGCTGAGAGACCAATTATACTTGGTTTGATGCCAGTATTGGAAGGAAGGTGTTTTAGAAGATTACTCTTATTTGGGAGAAAACTTTAACACTTGGGGGGCTGAAATTCTTCTACTGGGTTTTTATTTTATTGGTTATCTAGCACAAAAGGGTTCAACACACTGTGCTGCAAAGTATCAAGAAATGTTTGAAGAGATATTCCACACGGCAGGGGGACTTCACCTACTAAGAAGTGAGCAGTACTCAGTCTACACCCACTAGCTTTATCTTTTCTTTCTGTTTTGTCTTGCTTTTTGTTTTCATCTTTGGTGGCAGATATTACTGTGACCCACAGAAATAATTTCCAGCTTGGATACTGTAGGGTGTAAAACCAGCTGGGCCATGTGTATTCCCAGCCAAAAACCTGCCACAGAAGAGCGAGGAGTTACATCAGAGGTAACAGTGACCTGCGAGACTTTGTTTCTGTAAACATGCCATCCTCACCAGGGTTACTGACTCCCAGAGGGCTCTCGTGCAAGTGGGGATTTCTTCTCTCACAGAGCTTCCCTTTTCTGTGCTTTGTATGAGTGCTCTGGTGTTTCAAGGTATGCTGCTGTCTTTGTGAGGGGATCAGAACTTCCCTAGAATGAGATGGATCCCAAGAGAGAGACACCCAAGAAAAACAACACAGAGCATCTAATTGGTAAGCCTCATTTTTTGTGTGTGTTTGTGTTTTTCTCAGTAATAATCCAAAAGTACATCTGAACCCAGGCATTCATTGCAGGTCTCCCTTATATGTTGGAGATGAAAATTCAGAATCTGCTGCTGTAAGTGACATGACAAATTACCTCATACTGCCCTGCCAGAATGCTTCAGCATTTACCTTCCAGGATAATGACCTCAGGGACTAAAATGACCAAGTCAGCATACACATAGGGACAGAGTAGAAAGGGAAAAATAGGTGTAAGTGAAGAAAGGCAAAGTAATTTTTCAGCCCAAAAAGGACACTTAATGTGGTTGGGATTGTGTAACGAACACCTGCTACTCCCTTCAAGCAAGGGAGCTGATACCAACTGGTATGGCTGGGCAAGGGCCTGCTGGTCAGACTGGGGTGCAAGAAGGAAATGCACAGGCAGGGGAAGCAGGGACATATGACCTAGGAAGAGCACAGGGATGCTGTCTGGGTGTGTAGGGATGGGGGCAGGAAAGCCAAGGCATGGATACAGCTGATCTTGGCAAGGGATGCAAAGAATGACAAGAAGGGAGTCTCTAGGTACGCTGGCAGAAAAGAAAGGCCAAGGAGAGCCTACCTACCCCCTCTGCTGGATGAGAAGGGCGAACCGATAACGACAGACATGGAGAAGGCTGAGGTACTCAGCAATTTCTTCGCCTCAGTCTTCACTGCCAGTCAGTCTTCCCAAGTCTTTCATTTCCCTGAGCCCATAGATGAGGGCTGGGGGAACAAAGTCCCTCCTACTGTAAGTAAAGAGCAGGTTTGAGACCACCTGATGGAAGTGAACAGGTACAAGTCTATGGGGCCTGATGCTGTGCATCCCAGGGTCCTGAAGGAACTGGCTGATGGAGCTGCCAAGCCTCTCTCTGTCATACCTGAAAAGTTCTGGCAGTCAGGTGAAGTCCCTGGTGACTGGAAAAAGGTAAACATCACTCCCATTTTTAGAAATGGTTGAAAGGAGGACCCAGGGAACTACAGACTAGTGAGCCTCACCTCTGTGCCTGGCAAGATCATGGAAACGATCCTCCTGGAAGCAGTGTCAGGGCACATGCAAGACAAGGAGGTGATCCAGGACAGCCAGCACAGCTTCACCAAGGGCAAATCATGCCTGACCAATCTGGTGACTTTCTATGGCTGCATCAGTTGACAAGGGAAGACTGACCAATGTCATCTACCTGGATTTCTGCAAGGCCTTTGACACAGTCCCACATGACATCCTGGTCTTCAAATTGGAGAGATGTGTTTGATGGGTGGGCCATTCAGTGGATAAGGAATTGGCTTGAAGACCAAACCCAGAGAAGGGTGGTCAACAGCTCCATGTCCGGGTGGAGGCTGTTGATGAGTCATGTCCCTCAGGGGTCTGTCTTGGACCAACATTTTTTAATATCTTTAACAATGGCATAGACAGCAGGATTGAATGCAACCCCCTCAAGTTTGCAGACAACATCAAGCTGAGTGGTGTAGTTGATACAACAGAAGGAAGGGATGCTCCAGATGTGGCTTCACCAGGACTGAGTAGAGGGGGAGAATTGCCTCTCTTGACCTGCTGGCAACATTCCTTTGAATGCAGCTCAGAATGCAGCTTCTTGGCCACAAGGGCACATTGCTGGCTCATGGTCAGCCTGCTGTCCACCAGAACTGCCAGGTCTCTCTCTGCAGAGCTGCTCTCCAGTGGCTATGTCCCCAGCCTGTACCAGTGCTTGGGATTATTCCTAGGGGCAGGACCCTGCACTTGCCCTTTGTTGAACTTCATGAGGTTCCTCTCAGCCCAACCCTCCAGCCTGTTGAGGTCCCTCTGAATGGTAGCACAGCTCTCTGGGGTATCAGCCACTCCTCCGAGATTTGCATCATCATCAAACTTGTACGCAGTTCCATCATCCAGGTTGTTGAGTAAATTGAATAGCACTGGACACAGTACTGACCCCTGGGGAACACTGTTAGCTACAGGCCTCCAACTAGACTGCACACTACTGAGCACAACCCTCTGAGCTCTGCTATCCAGCCTGTTCTCAATCCACCTCACTGTCCGCAGTCCACAGTCATCCAGGCCACATTTCCAGAGCTTGTCTATGAGAGTATTATGGTAGGCAGTGTCAAAATCTTTGCTGGAGTCAAGGTAGACAACATCTACCACTCTCCCCTCATCTATTCAGCTAGTCATCCCCTCATAGAAGGTTATCAGATTGGTTAAGCATGACTTCCCCTTCGTGAATCCATGTTGACTACTCTTGATCACCTTCTTATCATCCAAATGCTTGGAGATAACCATCAGGATGAGCTGCTCCATCACCTTTCCAGGGATAGAGATGAGGCTGGCTGGCCATTAGTTGCCTGGGTTCTTCTTCTTGCATGACATTGGCTTTCTTCCAGTCCTCAGGCACCTCTCCTGTTCTCCATGACCTTTCATTTTGCAGTGTATTGCACCTTTTAGTTTGCTATGGCCTCTAGACCTGAGGGAGGTTTTTGCTGGTTGTGACTACTATAGTCAATATATGGGGATGGCAAAATCAAGTCAGTCATATGTTGGGTAGTTGTTATTCTTCACAATTGTCTTTTTCTAGAAATCTTCATTTGTCTTGTGGCTAAATGGTTTGAAGTTTTGGTGTAATCAGAGTATATTTGTGATGTCCTTTGGAGATTAGGTCTGGATTCACTGTTAAGCAGGTGTATTTTCATTCACTGCTTTTCTCATTGGAATCTGCACTTTTAGCTCCCATCAGGATCTCCAGGACAGGTCTCACGAAGGAGTCAGTAGAACTTTGTCAAGGTTTAGACGTGTGCTTCTGTCCTGGTTTCAGTTAGAACAGAATTAATTTTCTTCCTAGTAGCTGGTGGAATGCTGTGTTTTGACTTAGGATGAGAAGAGTGCTGATAACACCCCGATGTTTTAATTGTTGCAGAGCAGTGCTTATACCAAGCCAAGGACATCTCAGCCTTTTGCTCTGTCCTGCCAACAGGCAGGCTGGGGGTGCAGTAAGAGCTGGGAGGGGACAGACCCAGGACAGGTGACCCAAACTAGCCAAAGGGGTATTCCATACCATCTGACGTCATGCTAAACAATATATAGGGGTGGCTAGCCGGGGGGGGGGGGGGCCGGACTGCTCGGGGTTAGGCTGGGCATCGGTCAGCGGGTGGTGAGCAATTGCATTGTGCATCACTTGTTTGTACATATTATTATTACTTTCCTATTATCACCATTGTAACATTATTGTTATTATTGTTATTATTATTTTGCTATTATTATTTTCCTGTCTTATTAAACTGTCTTTATCTCAACTCACGGGCTTCACTTTCCATTTCTCTCCCCCGTCCCAGAGAGGGAGGGGGGAGGGTGAGCGAACGGCTGCGTGGTATTTAGCTGCCAGCCGGGTTAAACCACGACAGCTTCTTACCCATAGTGGTGATACCTTGACCTTCCCCTTCTCAGACACTTACATATCTATCCACAGAGGCATTTGTTCTCTGCCAACCCCCTCCCCTCGTCTGTGTGTTGTGTTAGTCCTATTAGGATTGTGTCATTCCCATCTATCTTCACAGTGGTCTCAGGTGGGTGGTGGCAGATGATGCTACAATCTGAAATAAGCTTTTGAGGGCCATTCTTCATGGCCAAACTTGGCACTGGAGAAAAGGATTTTCAGGCATCTCTCTATGCTAATCGTTTAGGTGCAATGAAGAGGGAGAAAGCAGAGCGTTGTATGCTCATGATCAGACGTGAACACCCCTCCATAAGTTCCTTTGACCTTCTCTCCACTGATTAGAAGACACTTGACTGCTGGTACTGCAGGTACCTTTTGTAGCCTGTGCACCATTGCTGTAATGTGAAGAATGTCGTGTGGTAAACAAGTACCAGTGAAAGTGTTAAAGCTTTTCACATAAAATTTTACAAGTCCTGCCTTCAAACACATCGCCTTGGGGTCTGCATTATAATTTACGCAGAGGAGCTCCTCAAACCATCCCTACCAGTGATTACAGAATAGCTGATGATGCCCCAACCAGGGATTTCAGATTATTTGTCAGAAAGGGTGAGGAGGAAAGCCAAGCTCCCAGTGCAGCAGTTCTGTGCCCAGCTCTCACAGCCAGCATTCAGAGAGAGGCCTCAAACCGGGCCCTATCAGACCCAAACTTAGTTATGAGTGATTAAACCCCTAGTGAGGACCTCAGAGGTGGTAGGGGAAAACCTACAAGAAGCAAAGTGCTCAGTTGTAACATCCAGGTGTGCAGTTAGTGTGGCTTCCTTGCCAGAGCCTGTAAGGAGCTCTGTGTGAAGTTTCCTACAAGAGGCCAGCATTGCGGGAGGGGTGGTGTGTGTCTCCTGCAGGATCACCAGGGGTTTTCTGACAAACCTGTCAGTCCAGCTCCACTGCTCTGTTAACTTGTGCCCTGGGGATCCAGTAACCTCATGCTGTCTCACTGGTGACAAGTTTTTCTCTGAAAGTATAAAATAAAGCTTTATTTATTTTTTTTCCTTATTTATCAGTTTCTGTCATTACATGAATTTTATTTTATGTCAGAAATTCCCAATGCTCAGAAGACCTCTGAGCCTTTGTCTCCTCTTCTGCCTGTGATGAAGTGTGTTGGGAAGGGCTGAAGCATAGCCTGCTGAGTTCAGCTTTGTTTCTGCTGATGGTCATGCCTGCAGGAGTCCTCTTCTCAATGGATGCCCAGCTGGCATCCCTGCTTCTTCTGCTTTTCTTGCACCTCTTCAATTCAAACACGTGTCTGCTTTCAGCAACATTCAGTTGACATTGCATCACTCAGTCCTTACAGCAGGACTGGCCTGTCCATTCCTCACCCTTTTCTCTGCCTCTTCTGTGAAGACCTCAGCAGCTCCAGCTGCTAATCTCTCTGAAGACCAGTAGCTCTTTGATCCCCTTTCCCCTACAAAAACCCTCCCAAACTTTTAGTACATGAACAACAACTCACCACTGCCTTCCCTTCAGGCACTAAGATAATTAAATTAATATTTTGGGATGGGAAGAGCTAAACACAGTGAGAGAGCTACCCAAAGTACCTGGGTGTGCATTTTGACAAGCACTGATTCTGAATCTCATCTTTCAGTGGAGGAACTGGTCCATCAGTATTCCTCAAAGCTTCCATCTAAAGATAGCAGGACTTTCCCTCATTTTACTTACTACCTGCTTCATATAAATTAAATCTCTTGTCCCAGCCATGGCACACTGACATTGATTCATATCCATGGATATTCCACCTGATCATTTATTTCTTCAAGCTCCCAGCTTTGGCAATGCCTGTCGCTTTTCTGCCTTCTTTCCTGCTGCAAAACATGGTTTCTAAACCTTTTAATTTTTCATGCAGGAGGATGTTTGTGGTTTGGTGTTTTTGGTGAGTGTTGAGAGGGAGGAAAGAGAGACCAAGTCTTTGTAGGCTTTGCAGATCATCATTATTGTAGTAGGTTAGATCTACTTCTCTTTGATAACTTTTTTTTCAGGATTTGCATTCATTGCTTTTTTTTCCCTATTCTTTTATAGCTGATAGGCGGGAAGGAATTGGTGTCTGTGGCTGGATCCTGGTTTCAATTTCTTTCCTGTTGGTGGTTATTACCTTTCCTTTTTCCATCTGGGCATGTATCAAGGTAAGCTAGTGGGATGTGAGGCACAGAAAGAACAATCTATTGCCATTATTGTTTGATCTATTTATTTATTGATCTATTAAAGCACACATTAGCTTTTTGGAAATAAGGGCTTGTGGTCTGGGACCAAGAGATCCACGGACTTCCACTGACTTTCTGTAGCACCACAACTTACTCATTTGATTTCTTCCCATGTCAGCTTCCACAATCAGTTAAGCTTCCTTGTCTTCCTTGCTTTACAACACATTGGGAGAATAAATCTAAAAATGTTTTTGAAGAAGTCATGTGATGCTGCCAGCAATAGTCATTAACATAGGTAATGAGAGAAAAAGGAGTCAAGTCCCAACAGTGAGGGACTATGCAACCTAAGCCCACAGTCCCTTAAAGATGCGGGCATAATATGATTCATTTAAAGCAGTTTTTAGAGGTGAATTACCAGGATGATTGCTGTGAACCCCAGAACATGAGTCATCCTACTGTCTGAAGTAGTTGAGTAGATTATCTGATGTGAGAGATATTTTACTCTGCCTATAACTAGCTCTTCTGAGTGTAGCAGTGATGTTGAAAGAGTTGTGGATAGCATCGTTAAATCAGTGACGTTTCTTGTATATTTGGTCTATTTTATGACTTATTCACAGGGCCAAGGTCTGAGTTTTTTCCAGCAAAGGATGAGGTGAGAAAACATAAAAATGCTTTGTGACTTGCAGTTTTGTTAGTCTCTATATTAGCTGTATTTCTCACATAATGTGGATGTCAAATACATATATATATTTAAAAATATATACTAGAATGGAGGAATAGGATTAGTTGTAAAATTCTAATTTTAAAATATTTTCCTAGGTTGTCAGAGAATATGAACGCGCTGTTGTATTTCGGCTGGGACGTATACTGCCTAAGAAATCAAAGGGACCAGGTGAATGCATGCAGTTTTATTCTATTAAGATGCACTGTAACCGCACAGAGAACTGCAAAGGCCCATAAAACCTTCACAGCAGAAGGGAGGGTGAGAAGGTCCTCTGCTGCAGTTCCTTTGCCTGCAAGCTGGTTTATGTTTGTTTGTTATGTTATGTTTTCTGAATAGAAAGTAATGCCACCCAGTTATCACAGCACAACACATAAGTTTAAAGACCTTCGGGTTTAAGCAAAGACAAGGTAATGGCTTTGCTGTTGCATATATGGGATGACAGAAGCTTCCATGCTGCAGGCACTGGTGGGTGAATGTAGAGCCTTCAGCTCTGCCACAGAATTTTTTTGGGGTGATCATGGCCACTCTCCTTATTCCTCACTTCCAAAGTTACTTTTTGTTGCCAGCTCTTTAGCTGTATTGTGCTCTGAAAATTGTGAATGTTTCAGCGCAGGAGCCTTCCCACACTCTGCACCCACACAGAGTCTGTTACAGTCACCTAAGATGAGGATACAAACTGCAAATACAACACAAAACCAACAACACCAAGTAATTACATACAATTACCACCTTTGTGCAGTGAAACTGGGCAAATTGGGAGTTGAAATAAAAGGAAAAAGTCCTTTTCAGATACTGTCTTTCCTCCTAAATAATAGCAATGTGGTCCAAAATACAGCTAGGGCAGATGCTGAACTCCTCTGCATGGCTCTGGGCACCTAAGCAAGGTGCAGAGGTTAAAAAAATAGTGTCAAGTCTCCCACTTCACAGGATAGTTCAGATTTGAGGACAACGTTCCAAATATGAACTTCTACAGGTGGTAGAGGACTCTGGAGAAGGGAGGTGTCTTTCCTGGGGTCAAACACATTATACTGCAAATGAGTTATGATTGAAAGAGAAGAAAATAAGCAAAGGCCTGGAAGGAATTTTTGCCAAAAGTCTCATGGCAGATTTGAAACCAGAATGGAAGTCTGTCCATTCCCTGCCCAGAGCTCTAAGCCATTAATGCCTGATAAGTTCACATCTTTGCAGATATCTGCATTCCCCTCTGTTGCTTGAAAATGCAGAACTTCTCTGCTGTCACCTCCTGCAACAGAAGGACAGCTGCAGTAATAAAGTGCTGCACGGCTCCCTGGCTCATTCCCCACACTGTGGATATTTTCATCTGTTTGCATTGTGCTGGTACCTGGCTCTATACTCATCTCTCCAAAGCATTTCATCTAATTATTTTTATTTTTCAGGTTTGATCCTCATACTTCCATGTACAGATACGTTTATCAGGGTTGATCTTCGAACTGTTACCTGTAACATTCCTCCACAAGAGGTAACTATTCTCTAGCAGCCACCCAAAAGAGAAGTGAAACATGGAGCTGGTTTGTGGCACGATCAAAAATAGTGTGGGTGTTTTGTAGTCTTGCAGCTGTGAGCTGTCATATACAGTTTAGCTTATTTGCTGTATCTTCTGACTTCCAAACAGCTTACAAAACTTCTACTTATGAAAACCCACAGGTGAATCATTGCAGGCCAAGCAGACTCTTCTTGCTGATGTGTGAGATAAAAGATAAAGAAGGTGGGGTCGGAGCTCCAAATAGAAGATAGATGGGATGAGAGAAGAGAGGCTGCAGGGGTGGATCCCCCAAAATAGAAGGCAGGAAGGAAAATGGTTGCAGTACTTGTGCTGTACAAGGTTTAGCAGCTTTTGGCAAGATTTCTGCAGCTGTTGGCAGAGTTTCTGTGGTGGGAAAAGGTGCTGAGGAGGGAAAAAACAGCGTAGCATCATCAATGCTCAGCTGAGGCCAGCTGTCTGCTGAGGCACAGGGCATTTGCCTCTCCTTGCACTGGCAAAAATGAAAAAAACCTCCTTTATGAACACTGAAATAGCTTTTGGAGTTTCTTTTCACTGATTTTTGCACTTTGATTTTCACCTTTGATTTAATTTGTATGTGTTTCTTACAAATACATTGCTTGGTTAAAGTTGCACTGGTCTTCCAAATGACATGCAATGTGTAAAACCAGTTCTGGCACTTTCTGCAAGAAATAGACAGGGTAAGCATTCTTTATTATTGCAGCAGAAATTCATGCAGGTGATGAGATTCACCTAGCTTTTAAAGTACTGTTTCAATAGTATGTGTAACATTTTGCCCTGGTTCAAACTGTTGCTGTTGCAAAAATTATTTTCTTGAAAAGGAAGAAACCAAAGAAAACAAAACAAATGCTTAATTTCCTTGAATTATCAGGCTCTCTTCATCACTTAAGGAAAAGGAATAACAGTAATTCCCCTTCCTTGTCAAGGGGTGTGTTACTGGACCCTTCTGTAATTCTGCATGTTTCTACGATGCAGATTCTGACAAAAGATGCTGTTACCACCCAAGTGGATGGGGTGGTGTACTACAGGATCCACAGTGCGGTCAGCGCTGTTGCCAACGTCACCGATGTCCATGCAGCCACCTTCCTCCTGGCACAGACGACCCTGAGAAATGTGCTGGGTACAAAGAGCTTGGCTCAGCTCCTGGCTGGTCGAGAAGAGATTGCTCATGGTATCCAGGTAAATCTGGCTCGTGAATTCATTGGTAAGCAGGGAGATTTGTTCTGGGGAGTGGCAAATTAGAAACAATCTCCCTTATTTTCCTTAATAGTGATAGCAAAATTTTCCTGAATGGTCATTTCAGTTATACTTCTCATTGCCTGAAGTAAGAAAGAATTAGTGAAAATGTATTTCCCCAGATTCCTGTAGAAGAATTATTTTCCATCAAAAAGCAGTGAAGCTGCTGAAATTATCCAGTGAGTTGAATAAATCAGCATAAGCAGACTTCGCTCAGAGATTGCTCAAGCAATGAGAAACACGTCAGCTCTTTGTGGGAAGCTCTATCTGTAGCAGACCCTTGACTGAGGTTTAAATTGTCAGGTCTTGTGCCATAATGGCTACAAGTACAGAACTGAGGAGTTTGATGGTTATGGTGCTCCAACACAGATCCTGAGTGCTGCAGGGCTGTGACGTGTGAGTCACCAATATGTTTGTACAATGACAATTGCTCTCAGAAGTTGCTATTGTATTACTTTGTAAAAGAGAGAAGTTTGGTAAGTGTCTGCCTAAAGAAAGGGTGAGAATCATAGATTAGGGGGCAGGAGGGAGCCCCTACAAGAGCCCTACATAAGAGAGAAACTTCAGGTACCAACCAGCTCCCTGTCTCAGACACAGGTGTTGATCAGGAGGAGTTTCATAAGGCAGAGATACCTGCCATGCTCACACCACCATGGGTACTAGCACCCCAGGAGGGCTCCATCTTCCTGCTGTGCAGGTCTGCCCTCTGCCTCTCCTGTCAAGGCAGCAGTAAATCACACTGTGTTCTCTCTCCAACCACTGTGCTCTTCATGCTGGTGCTTGTCTCTAAGGACATCCTCGACAGTGCCACGGAGCAGTGGGGAATCAAAGTGGCTCGTGTGGAGATCAAAGACATCAGGATTCCCGTGGCCATGCAGAGGACGATGGCAGCTGAAGCAGAAGCTGCACAAGAGGCAAGAGCTAAGGTGAGACCCATGGCTGTCTACTCACAGGCTACAATGTCCCACACCTTTGTCCTGGGCATCCAAGTGCATCTTTGTTTTCTCCTTGTTGTAAAGGTGACTTTTCCCTGCTATGGTCAGTGTTGCAATGCCATTTCCATTTCTCTTATGTTGCAGGTTGTGGCAGCAGAGGGAGAGAGGAATGCTTCTAAAGCCCTCAAGCAGGCCTCCATGGTGCTGGCCAACTCCACAGCAGGTCTTCAGCTGCGCTACCTGCAAACTTTAACAACTTTGGCAGCAGAGAACAATTCCACCATCGTCTTCCCTCTCCCTGTTAATATGTTTGAAAATTTGGGACAGAAAAATAGAGGGGGATAGAGACTGTTCTTTGCTAGCTGCTTGGGCTGAGAGATTTAAAGGGTTTCTCAGCAAGCAAAGGGTTCCAGATTACCAAAGCTAGAGTAGAAATAGTTTAATAACCACACATAGTTCCCACACTAGGAGACTGCCTTTGAGCACTGAAGGTTGCAAAATACAGGCACCAAGCAGTTTCATCTTAGATTCATCTCCAGGTGAAATGGAAGAAAATATGTAAAATTTCTGTGAGACCTAATAAGAAATTTTAATGCTTTCACCACCTATTGCAAGTGCTTGGGCATAGCAATTATTTGATGATCTGTCTGCTAATTAAGAACCTATGGGCTCCTGATGAGATTACAAACCTGTTCCACACAGCAGAAGGGTCAGATACTGGTGTATTAATCAAGTCCTGTGGAGTGGAAAGAAGGATTTGGTCCCAACCTTAGTATTCTTAGTATTCTTTCATAACTGTCAACAGAATTACTGGATCATTGGTATGTCAGTGGAACAGCCTATTCTTTATCTTCTGTGAGAAAAATTAGCAGTTGCTTTTCTGACCTAAATGGGATTTTGCTGTATCACTGATGTTTGTCTAAGCTTTGTAATGGGAAGAGAATATACGTCCACATATTGCAGTCACATTTCCTAAATTTGAAGACTGATGCAAACCTCAGGGAAAACAAATTATCCTATGTTAATTTAAGTGTCTCTCTTTCACCCATAAGAGGTTTCTTATTCTGCCTTGCAGATATCATAAAGTGGTAGTGCAGATTTTCATAAAATGAGCCTTCCCCACCCTCCACCCATGCAATTCCTTGCAGCTGAGTGGGGACATGGCTGATATCTGAGTTCAGCTATACTAGCTGAGTTTACAGCCTCCAAAAGCAGCTGGGCTGTGATTCTGTGGGCTGTTCACATTGCTGCCATCCAGCGATGGGCTGTCTGTACTTGAATCTGAAGTCTCTTGTGGTATAGCTGCTCTGGTAGATGCAGCTGTGTAGTGTCTCGTCCACACAAGGCTCACTGCTGCCCCTCTATATGGTAAGGTCATTTGACTTCAAATTCATGAGAACAGCATGGATTTGCTAATTATATTGTTGATACAGGCCCATCTAATTTTGGCTGCAAGGTAGCACAAGCAGTCCAGGTGACAAATTTTTGCACTCAGTAACTGCTGGCACAAAGGCAGTGGTGTGAGCATCTGAGGATGGTGACCTGCTCAGCAAACACAGCTTTTCATTGCAGCTCTCTTCCCTGCTTCAGACATGACTGCCAAATGGCATTTTTGTTGGCAAAGATGTAAAACCTGCATTCACAAATCATTCTTCCTAACATTTGGCAGAGAGGCTCCTATCCTAAGAAAAGAGATGTTTTGAATTTGGGTGTTATTTTTCATTCTCAATTTAGTTTGTCTTTTGTGGAAGCCTTTATAACTATGGCAGAAGAATTCCCCTGCCTCTCCCAGACAACTGTTTCATCTCCACTACAGAGCTGCTTTGCATAGCCACAGAAGCATCAGTGTGTTACAGAAATGCACCCACAGATTGCATCATTACTTTAAAGCAATGCAAATTAATTAAACTGTAGAAAGGAAAAGCTTGAAAGACATGTGACTGCAGACTGCAATTAGAAAATAACTCTGTGCCCTTGGTGAGCTATTCACTAGCCCGTGCAGGGCTCCAGGGTCAGGCACAGGGCACATCCAGCCCAGTCATCCGTCCCTGATGCTGAGCCAGTTCCTGCTTCAGAAGTGTGTATGGGAATCCTGCTGTGGGTACAAGTGGGGTCATTTGTTCACCCACATGTGGTCCTACAATTAATATCAGAAATGAACTGATGTGCTGAAGTGTGAGTACTAGTATCCCTTTTCTTTCATCGTATCACAGGCTGTGCTTGGTAAACCCATGAATGCACAGTTTTCTTTTTGACCCACGAAATTTTTTTGGCCTCTTTATCATCCAGTGACAACATTTAGGGAAATTAATCATCTTTTCAAGCACAGTTGTCTGCTTAAAAAAAAAAAAAAAAAAGACTAATTTAATCCCCTGCAGGATAATTGCCCTATTGAGTAATGGGTCAGGGAGACAGAAATTCCTTCTCCCTCTTCACCCATGTCAGGGACAAAAAACACAACAACCAGTAGAGTAACTGTAATTTTTGTTATATTAGCCTTGCACATACATCTACAGGAAGAAGTCCCACTCAACAAGTATGCCACTGGAAGAAGAACAGCTAGCAACAGAAGCAGCTCTGCCATGTCTCAGGTGCCTCTTCAATGTACAGGATTTGCAAGAAAAAAATAGGAAGGAGCTGAGTTGCAGTAACACGGGTGGGATGTGAGGAGCGGAGCAATCTTTCAGAAGAGGCAGAGGTTGTCATGCTTGCTCATGAACTCCTGCAGGTGAGCACAGGCTTGCCGGTGCAGGGTGGTGCGGCACTCGCTGTCGTCTGGAATTTTCTCTACCCAGGCTTGGGAGTCAAGGAAGTACTGCATCCTGAGTGCAAGAGGGAGGGATAAATGAGGTCAGTTATCACTGCTGACATGGAGCAACTAGAAAGCATAAACCTTGTGAGGCTGCCTCCCTCCACCGCGGTGCACTTAATTTAAGTGCACTTAACTTAAGCGCACTTAACTTAAGCACTCATATTGGTGGGACCTTTTAAGATTTTAGGAAGTGGCACTTACAATTTGGTTGACTGTGGTCTCCCTCCTTGAAGTTTCAAAGGCACTACCTTTCTCCACTTTTGTGCAGGGAAATCAAACATTTAAGATGTCTTCCTCACTAAAAGCTTAATAGAGGCAGACTAAATTCCTCCTCAGATAAATTCCCTTTTTCTTCACTCAAGTGTGAAAATGAGAAAGGAGAATAATGAGCTGCACTCATGACGTAGAAAACTTTGAGGGCTCCTTTTAGACATAGTCTCTAGTTTTGCGTGGCTCAGCTGTTCCTCACAGTTGCCCTTTTGATTATGGAGTGGTACACCACATTTTAGTAAAGGCAGCGGAGTTAGTCCCTGAGAAATCTGTCCCTCCTTTTGCTTTCTGGAGGCATTTTAATAGTTTGAGTACCATTTTGATTCGTGATAGCACTCTTGTGGCTCAGGAACTATGCACTTACTTGTCATTGCAATCAACAGTTTGCCCATCTTTCCCCATGAGAAGGTATCGTTTGCCAGGTACCATGTTTAGCCTGCAAGTGGAGCGTTTTAGGAACTGTCGATGGGCACCCACTTGGATGCTTTCATCAGCAGCTGTGACATGAGAAGAGAAAAATCCATAAAATTTCATGATAAAGAGCAGAACCATAGCCCACAGGACACAAACCTTTGTGAGTATTTACTCCATTGCTAAGCCAAGATTATATCTCATTTGGGAGTAAATGGCCATGCTGTAGTAAGACATACTAACATTACCCAGCTAAAAGCATGTCATTTTTTTCTTTGCTGGATGTCTTAAGCTCCTTAATAGTTATTGAAGCAGCTTTTGCTATAGAGATCTTTCAAATCTTATTGGGTTTCTTTAAATCTTAGAGATTGAAAAAAAAAAGTCAAAAGAAAAAAGAAAACATACTATATTTCAGATTGCTCAGGTTTATAGTGGTCTTAAAAGCTAGCAAACTAAATTCAAGTGACTTGTGGTTCAACAATGCAGCAGGTAGTTTTAAAAACTCACACTACTTAATGTGCTGAATTTCACTGATTTAACCCCTGTGCTGTTCCTCCTGAAGCTGTTCTATAGGACATGTACTTAGAGATCTCCACATTAAAATGCCTTAGAAGATTGTGGTCTGGATTCTGGCCCAGATGATTATTCTTTCAAGAGCTGTACACCCCATTAGTGCAATGACACGAGAGCTGGAAAGATACTTATTCAACAAGCTAACATAGGTCATGAGGATACTGCATTTTTTGGCTAGAATACCAGTTTACAAAGTCCTTACAAAGTTCCCAAAGTTTTTTGAAAAACAAAACAAAACAAAACAAAATAAACAAAAAGAAGCAGATAACATCAGTACATTAATTTAGAATCATAGAATCATTAGGGTGGGAAGAGGCCTTCAAGATCATCTGGTCCAACCATCACCCTACTGCCAATGTCACCCACTAAACCATGTCCCTATGCACCACATGCAACCTTTCCTTGAACACCCCCAGGGACGGTGACTCTACCACCTCCCTGGGCAACCTGTCCCAGTGCCTGACTATTTCCCACATTCTCTCTAACCATAATGCAAAGCATCATGCACAATGGTGGTGACCAATCCAACGACAAAACAGATTAGATTGCAGGTAAAACACTATCATCTATCAGCTAACAAACTTGTGCAGCCTCCTCTATCCAAAGTATTGTATTACAGGTATGAAAAGTTTAGTATTCAAAATGAAATCCTAGGAAGAGAATAAAACCCTGAAGAATAAAAAATATTTTAACACTAATAAGATTTCAGAGAATTTGACATAGAGCATTGAACTGTGAAACCTAGCACTAAGAACCATATCAATTTCCTAGTTAAAACTTGAATTAATTTTACATATGGTACTTATAGGCCAGAGAAAAGTCAGTTTTCAGTACTGTATGCTGTTTTACATTTGCATATTTCCAAAGAATAATTCAGTACTGTAGATATTCTCATATAATGATCTTTCTGTTGTTCCTGTTCTACATGGCGTACTGAATTTTCATTTTGTTCAAAGAACATAAAGGGATGCAAAGACGGATCAGAAATACTTGAGAAAATTATAATGTTTTGCCTCGGGTTCATTGTGTTTAAATTACCATGGTACTTCTCATTTTGTTTGCTTCACAAATGTCCTGACAGAATTCAGACTCTGAGGATCGTAGGCCTTTGAGCTGTTACTTTAACAGTTATGTAATTTGCAATTTTCAATCTCCAATTTAAAAACAAATAAACAAAAACTTTCCAAGCAGAATGTATGGAAAAATTACTTCAAGCTTTAGAAAGCATAATGGTAAACAAACAAACAAACAAACAAAAAACTAGAAAAAAAGAAAAAAAAAGATTCTGTGCTGTTTTGTATTTGCCATACTGTTCCCATAAAGGACTCAAAGGAAAGCATAAACATTAGTAATCTAAAACACATGCAGTTATTCTTTTAATAATCAAAATAATCCAGGGAGTGCTCCTTCTCTTTTGCTGACTCCAAAACACAAATGAGTTTTTCCATCTCTCTTCTAAAGCAACTTTTATCTGCAAGGATTCTTACTAAAATAATGCCCGGAGTCCAGAAAATGAGAATTCATGTGCTAATTCTCATCTGCCCTTGATGATGGCAACAAAGACAAGCCTCACTCAAAACAGTCAAAGAAAATACAGAATATAACAATTCTAATTCAGTGATGAGCTGATTTGGACACAACATCTTGCTTTTCCTTCATCATCATGGCTTAATGCCACTTCCCAGTCTTTCCCAACCCTGCTGAAAATCTTCATAACCCACTGATGCTCATAAGCTGCCTCATACCACACAAACCAAGGAGTATTTTAAAGAAGAAAGTGGGAATGTGAGAAGTCACCTCTTCTGTTCAATTTCAGATTCAAAGGAAATCTCTTTCAAGTGTCAAGAAGGAAAATCTTTCCAGCACTTGCCCATGAGTTGCAAGAACAAATGCAGTGAGACCCAGAACTCTAAGTGCTTTAGAGTCTGTAGGTATTGCAGGGGGATTAATTAAATTTTCCATCATGGTATTGTAAACTCCCCAAACCAGTGTTTTGATCACTAAATTATATTATGATGTCCCTGCATATGGAAAGCCCTGGGTATCACCAATGCTATCTCTGGACACATGAAGTATGGACCTGGTTTTCTGATAGTAACTGGATGTGGTGCACAGATCACATTGTGTGCTGTAAAGGACTGGATGATATCACCAACCCTCTGGGCAAAGATCAAGGAAGTGAAATAATAATTCTGTTCAAGGCAGTGAAGATTTTGAAACATTTAAAGTTGTTCTTTAAAGACAGTCTCTGTCTGCCAAACTCAAAACTGACAACCACATGATGGCTTGGTGGAATGAAGTCTGAGAAATCATCTGACAGCCTCCCCAGAAATAGTTTTGAAGAATATCAGTGTTCACTGATGATGCTGATAAAGTAGCATTCACACAGAGACAGCTGGGAAGGCACGTCTCCAAAAGGACATTTTCTGAGAGCTGTGTAAATATTTACACTGCAACCTAAGAAATGAAGAGAAAGGCTGCTTCTTTTGTTATCTCAATTATTAAATCAATGTCCTGGAAGTTTTTCTGTGTTCATTGGTTTCAAGTCATCCAATACTGGCAAGTTGCTGTGGACAAGTCTTAGCCTGTTCTGCGAGGGTTGCAAGTGCTTAGTGATCAACTGAGTAACAAACTGAGTACTTCAAGCATTCATCCCATATCAAAACAGAAGCTACTGGGTACTTCTACAGTAGAAAAAAATGTGGATCAGCAGTCTACAGAGTGAAATAATTGATGCAAAGGACATAATATCCACATGTTTCTTGGAGGGTTTACTTTAGACTAGCTCCAGTTTGGAGCCAGGGACTGAATGCAGCTGTAATGTATCTTCTGGATTAGTTTCATTTGAAAGGAGTGAAGGTCACGTGCTCTGGGATTGCTGCACAATGTGAACCAAAGCAACCTTGGAGTCTTTCAAGAAATCAGTCTACTTTCAGGCTTAATGTATAAATATATTTGATTGTACTTCTGGCAGCAAGAGAAGACACCTGTATGACTACTGCTGGTTAGCATTTAATCAACATTTTCCTAAAGGTGAACTAAAGGAGCCAAACATTTTGATACTTACAGGCTTTAAGGATTCTCTCAATTTTGACCTCATAATAATCAAAAACATTCTTCTGTGTACTGTTGAGAAGCTCCACCTCATACACTGCAACAGACAACAACTTTGTGAGTCTGGGTAGAAACATGAAGTTACATACAGAACTGAAAAATAGGTATGCTTTCACCAGATGTCAATGTGGAGGTCAGTATATCATCTATTCACAAACCATAAGATCATAAAAGACAACAAGATAGTTATGCTGTGTATCTAATATACTTTTAGAAAGGCAGCTACAAATCATCAACCTCTAGACTTGTATTCCCTTCGCATATATACTTTTTAGAATAAGATAGTTTGTGATTCAGTTCTCACTTTTTTTCCCCATCCTTAGATATGATCATATCTAAGTCACCAAAGCTGCTGAAACAGTTTTCCTTCAGTAGCGTTTCTAACTTTCCACTCAAAGAAGAGGCCAGAAAGGTAAATTAACCAAAGAGAAAATATTCACCTAACTCTGTAAAAGGAGCTGCTAAACTATGGCATGTTGACTGTAAAAACTACTCTCTATCTCCATTCTGAAACATTACAGATCATGGGGTCAATGATATCCCCACCACTGGACTTTTCTAAACCCTGCAATGCAATGTTATCTACTTTTCCTTCTTCAACATACCACTACAGCTATCAGACGTCTTTACTTTCCCCCTTCACCCCTGGATGGCTTTACTTCATCTTCTCAGCCCCCAGGCCAGATGCAGAAACTCTACTCATTTCAGGAAAGGTCTAGGCATACAAGGATTCAAATTTATTCTTTTTTTTTTTTTTAAATTAATTGTTTTTAAAACACATCAACAATTGTCTTTCATGCCTTACCATAATCTGCAATAGGCTGGTAGCACACAAAATTAAAACGTGAGTTTTCTGTTACAGTTTTACTGAAAGTAGATTTTTGTCTTGGGCAGGGACCTAGAATGAGGAAAATAAATGTATCTGTCTCTGCAGGTATGGATATTTAGATAGATATAGCATACAATCACTCATCCACTCAACATTACAACAGAGAACAAAATAAAACAGCAGAATTACTTTGTTAGAAGTGTGATGGAGTGCTTTTTTTTTATGTACATATACATATGGTTATATATATCACATGAAACTATCAAAACAATCATATCTTCAGAACAAAAGTTTTCAGTTTGGTACCAAGCATACTAGAGGACACTTTGTGTCCTGTGTAATGCATTAGGCTAAATGTACTGGTCCTTTCTGGGCATAACAATTCTCATGTTAATGTTTCTTTTAAATTGGCATGTTCAGTCATTCCTTACCTTCTGCACACTGGCAAGCATTGGCCTGACACACCTTCGAAAGCATGGCGCTGTGCTGGGGAGCATTGTAGAAGACACTGCACTTTCTGTCTGTGGAAAAGAAATAAAATGGATTGGCTTATATATCTCAGGTGGAAGAGCCTAAGCAATAGGCTCTAACATTTGCAGCCCAGCTTTTCCCTGGTCCAGACAAATCAGAGCACTAAAGGATGAGATGTACCTTGTACCACAAAGACCTGTAGCCTAAACACCTACAGTAGAGGGATCACCTTGACTTTCAGCTGGACAAGAATCTGGGCTACTGTTTCTGTTTTTTTTTTTTTTTTTTTTTTTTTTTTAAGTTGTGCTCTTGCCCCCCACCCTCCTCCACCCCACACCCCTTTCTTTTTCTTTTCTCTGAAAAACATCCATCTTAAAAAATCACCTTTGGCAATAGTGC
This sequence comes from Aythya fuligula, assembly GCF_009819795.1. Taxonomy (NCBI): domain Eukaryota; kingdom Metazoa; phylum Chordata; class Aves; order Anseriformes; family Anatidae; genus Aythya; species Aythya fuligula. Next base: position 180,453,413 of record NC_045559.1, read on the forward strand.
AGCAATAAGCACTGCACTGTATCAGAGGAAGGAGATTAGATTACCAGTTTTAAACCAGTTAATAGGTTAAACCTAGTATCTATAGCCATCAGACCAAAAAGTCAGCATGAACAAATTTTAAGCAGTGTAAACTGTCAGGAATTCCTCAGCTTCAGGCAAAGCAGAGGTTTGATCTAATTTTCAAATATTGTTTTTATGATTCTGGCAAATGGGGATGATTTGCATTTAATCTTCTCTGAATGGGGAATGAGACTGGTTGCCCAGGAAGCACAATACATAAGCCAAACCTCTGAGGCTGCCTATCTTACATGTATAGAAAGCTTGAGCGAAAAGATAACTGAATGTAACATAATTAATAATACCAAGAGAAACGAGATGTCAGGAAACCTTATTTAAAAATCCATAAGTGTAAAAGTTTCTATTTCCAATCCATTTGCAACAACAGACCCTTCCTTAAAAGATCTCAATTTAGATAATCTTCAACTGTGGTACTAATAATTTCAGACAGGCTATTTTAACTCTCAGCAAAGTCAGACGGTTTCATGTTTTTAAAAACACTAAAAGGCATTAAAAATACTTTTCAATAGACTGGAGTTTGCTCTTGAGAGTATCTCTTTGGTAAGTTACATCTTTTTTTCTTTGTCCTTACCAGGATTGTAAAAATCATAAAGGATTGCATTTGCTGGCTGAACCAAGCCCATCGGATTAATTTGCTTTGCCCCAAATGTTATACAGTCGGGATCTGGTCCAGTTGTGAGCTGGAGAAAAAAAAAAAAATAGCTGTGATGAGTAAAATATCTGCTGTCAGTTCCTTATTCATTTATGCCTATACTAGCCACTGAATGCTTGTTTCTGATGGCACTGGTGAGTTAATCCTGATAGCTCTGCCTTCAATCTGAAGAAGCCATTTTCTTCCATGATTTTACTGGGAGATGTTATGAATTATAAAATCATGGGATATCCTGAGTTGGAAGGAACCCACCAGGACCATTGAATCCAACACAGGACTACCTAAAAAGTAAACATATGTGTGAGAGCATTGTTCAAACACTTCTTGAATCTGGCAGGCTCATTTCCATGACCACTGCCCTGGGGAGCCTGTCCAAGTGCCCAACCAACTTCTTGGTGCAGATCCTTTCCCTAACCCCCATCCTGACCCGCCCCTGTCCCAGCTCCATGCCGTTCCCTCGGGTCCTGTCGCTGTCCCCAGAGAGCAGAGCTCAGCGCCTGCCCCTCCGCTCCCCTCGTGAGGGAGCTGCAGGCCGCCATGAGGCCTCCCCTCAGCCTGCTCTGCTCTGGGCTGAGCAAACCCAGGGACCTCAGCCACTCCTCTGGGCACTCCTTTGTGCCCTCCTTACACCGTGGCACCCAGAGCTGCACACAGTGCTGGAGGTGAGGCAGCCCAGCGCAGAGCAGAGCAGGACAATCCCTTCCCTTGCCTGGCTGGCAGTGCTGGGCCTGATGCACCCCAGGGTACAGTTGGCCCTCCTGGCTGCCATACAATCATACCTGATTTGGAAGGGACCCACCAGGATCATTGAGTGTAGTAGGATGGAGTCATAATCCAAAACATAGGGCAGTATACACAGAAACTAGGCGGTTTGAAGATCACATCTGTTTGTTACTGAATGGCTCTTGATCCAGAAATATTGAACTTTACATGCCAGTCAAATTTTCAGGACCACCAAATAATGCTTCATTAATTTTGGATGAAGGCAACTCTTCTGGCTAGAGAGGAGTTCTCATTTTGGGGACTGAAGCCCAAACCTGAAACACAGACTATATCATCCATAACATGGAAATGGAGGGGATGAAGGTGCATCTTTCCCTTTCCTACTCCCTATGAACTGAACTATTGAATAATAATATATGGCAAAAGTCACGGGAAGGTAATGCAGTGTGAAAAACGATGATGGTAAGGTTTAAAAACAAAGCAAAACAAAACTGAAATAGCGAAACAGAAAACCGTTGGGTTTGTTTACCTCACCAAAGTAGAGTAAAACCTTTCCTTCCTTATACTCAAAGTGCTGAATGTATTTGTCTGAAGATGTTACCAACTGCAGGAAAACAACAAAGAAACAATATCAGAACAAAAACCTAACAGAACAGTAGCACAATTGCTATCATCCTCTGTATTCTGTTTTGCTTTGTTCAAGTGTTTGTTTTATTCTGCCTTCTTTCTTCTACCCTAAAAGAAACAGTACCTGAAAGCAGAAACCTGGACAAACCTCCATCAAACCGGCATGTCTCATAAAAAAAAAATAAAAAAAAATACACCTCTAGCTGCCTTCACTGCTTCATTTCCCTCCTTCTGAAAGACATTTTTAACACCCCTCTTGTAAGCACAGGAGACACCATGCTGATGTGCTGTATGAGATTATTGCTAGTGGGGATGGCAATATGTGTAAAGACAGGAAAATATTTAAATGCCATCCAAAGACATGCCCTAATTTCTACTTCACAGAAATAAAGGCTGAACTCTGCTCATCACATTTTCATGCTCATCACATTTTCAAAACAAGAATATCCAAAATCTGTTTTACTCTGATTATTCCATGGACTTTGGAAATATTTATGAAGACAAAATATATATAGAAAAGGCTATAAAGGATTCCACAAAAAATGCGTTTCTCACCTGTTCAAGTTCCTTTGTGTCAGGCTCCAAGCCACTCAGCAGAGAGAGATCGACCAGGGACATCTTTGGTGGATTGGAACCTGTGGACCTTTATAAGGAATACCAGCAACAGTGAACATCTGCACAGAACTGCCAGCTTTGTTTGGAAAGTTTAGTTCTTCAGGTTTGCTAAGTGTGAGACAAAAATCCAGTCTGAAGTTGATTTTTATTTTTGCCTCATTAAGAGTCATGAGGCAAAATTACTCACCTAAACTAGTCAAATGGTCATACAAAACACGTCTCTCACCTAGGCTTTTTTTTTTTTTTTTTTTTTTTTTTTTTTTTTTTTAATAGCTGATAGACAGAAACAATCACCTTCAAAGTACTGTTTATCCCACCATAAAAATACGGTTGAAGAAAGACAGGGAAGGTAAACAGCACTTGTAAAGTGTCTGTTTTTCATTATGTAAAGAGAGGAGGAGCTAGGAAAGTGGCTTGTTAAATTTCTTATAAGTTAAATTTATACTGCTCTTACTCTTCAAAGTCAGAATCTTATTTTAAGCCTTGCCCTAGCACTCAGTATCTCTTTCTGAACCGTGGATTTGATAGTTGATAGATGTTTTAGATGTTTCATAGTGACGAATGAGAAAAATAATGCTTCAACCAGCAGACAGTTCACTGAATGCACGGTTAACCAAGAAGAGAGAAGCTTGGGAATTGGAGTAATTCCAGTCCTGCCCTGTCTGGGGAAGTTCTTGTCACTGTCTAGGAAGAGGGATAAAAAAAACTGCTTCTGAGGCTCTGACAAAAGTCAATGGAAAAGCTAAATTCTCCTGGTGAACAAAATGTTCCACCACTCTGCTCCTCTCTAGAAGGTGAACTCAGGGCAGATACTACTTTGGGCTTCTGCAAACCCTGCCAAACTGTGAGAGGGAGCATGTTCCAGTGTTACTCTGCACTGGAGAATTTCTTTCCAAAGAGTTCTTTCCTGAGTTTGGAGAATTTCTTTCCTTGCCTTTTCTTGACTTCCATACCAACAGGATACCACTTCTGCCTTCTCTCCTCCCCCACATAGTAGTAGATATCTTTTCTTTTTTATGAGGCAAGAGTGCAACCATGAAGGAAATAATAGCATCTCTCTCAAAAACCAACCAACCAAACAACAACAACAACAACAACAAAACCTCTGTAAATGTATTATTACTGTTTTCCAATTGTATCTACTTTATTAATCACAGAATGGTTGAGGTGGGAAGGGACCACTAGAAGTCATCTCATCTGACCCCCTTGCTCAAGCAGAGACATCTATAGCAAGTTGCCCAGGACCATATCCATATGACTTTTAAAGACCTCCAAGAAAGGAGACTCCACAACCTCTTTGGAAAACCTATTCCAGTGCTTTATCACCTACACAGTAGAGAAATGCTTCTTGAAGTTTAGATGGAAACTGTGCCTGATGACAGGATGAGGGGGAATGGGCTTAAGTTGTGCCAGGGGAGTTTTAGGTTGGATCTTAGGAAGAACTTCTTTACCGAAAGGGTTGTTAGACGTTGGAACAGGCTGCCCAGGGAAGTGGTGGAGTTACCATCCCTGGAAGTCTTTAAAAGACGTTTAGATGTAGAGCTTAGGGATATGGTTTGGTGGTGACTGTTAGTCTTAGGTCAGAGGTTGGACTAGGTGATCTTGGAGGTCTCTTCCAACCTAGAAATTCTGTGATTCTGTGATTCTGTGATTTTGTGCCCATTGCCTCTTGATCTGTCACTGGGCATCACTGAAAAGAGCCTGGCTCTCTTCTCATAATAAATGACTTCTTTCAAATGATTAGGTAGCCAGAAAATTCAGAGTCTCCCCAGAGAACGAGTCATCATCAATGAGTCTGTCGAGGCATAAACTGCAATGGGTGTTTGAGGTCTACATAAACTCTCTAACCCTACACTGTATGGAAACTGGAATTGAGGATGTAGATTCACCATGCATGTGTACCTGCCAGGTTGCCAGGTGGAATGCTGAGCTCATGAATATGAAGAGGGCAACCAAGAAAAACTGCAAATAAAAATGAATATATCTCTTAACGAAGGCTTGATCTCCAAACCTACCTGACACAGACTTTGTATTGCAGAGATTCTTCTGTACTGGGAGAGACCACATCCCTTTTTGTTCTGCTGCGGATATCAAACCAGTCTATTTTAGACAGGGGCTCATCATATGTACTGTCGTCTGCAGCAGGAGAGTCTTCATAATTATAGTATTCCTCAGAGTATATAGAATCTGGAGGTGATAAACACAATCAGCCATGCATATATTTGACTGAGGAACTGCTAATTTGATTTCTTTTTGTATAATGATAAATACAAGTGGGCAGTCATGCCATCTCCATGGGCTTTATAAAAGTTTGTGGTACACCGTCTCAGTATTTCTAATCAGTCCAAAGTTAAAATATGAGGGATAATTATAGTAAGAACAAGCAGATCTAGCTAAGAATGGAGTTTGGGCCATACATTTATATATAAACTACAATCCCTGTCTCAAAAGTTTACCTATTCAAACAGAAAAAAAAAAATGCAGACATAGGCAGAGGGGATGATTCTACACTTCAGGGAAAGGAAAATATAGCCTTGCTCATATGAAAATGTCTAAAACAGACCTGCCCCAAAGAATATTTTAAGACCACTTGGTAGGTCTCCATTAGCCAAAGAGCTAAGCTGAACTTTCCCTGCATGGCAGCCAGGAACACCATGATGGGAGTTTATCCCCCCTCTCCTCCCAGCAACAGAAGAGTTACTGATAGTACCAATGTATCTATTAGGTACCCTCTGCACCCACAATCACTCAGAGAGCTATTTAACTATTCAAATTTATTCCCACTCTCTGAGTCTGGAAAACCATTCATTATTATTATCACTTGGTCAAACACATCTCCTTTGATACTCAACCACATCTCTTTTCACTCACCAGCATACTTAACCCTCCCTTCCATTTCCACTGTCAAAATCAGGTCATTACATATGTTGTTTTTCACCTCAGATGACCAGTACATTTTCAAGACCTAAGACAAAAGCACAACCATCAAACCCATTAAAAATTTTTTAAATGACAAGGGATTTACTCATCCAGGACTTCAGCAAATGTTGATGAGACATGGGAATGTGGAGTGTCTCATAGGCACAGACTAGACACAGGGGAGGTCCATGTGCAAACCCCAAATGGCCAGGGACCTTTGACACAACTCCCCATCCACACCACAAAACATTCTTTGAAACTCCAGCCACCTCTATTTGCAGTATTTTCTAATTAACTTTTCATGTATTTCATGGTGTTAAATATAGGCAACAGTAAATGTTTATCAGTGCAGATGGTAGGCCATGAATTTTAGAAGTTTGGTGGTAGGAGAAGAAAGGTTGAAGCCATGGGAAGTAATTTTTCACTTGGTTTTCAAAACAGGAATTAAAGAAGTCCAGTTGGACTTTTAATTTCTGATTTATGGCTTACACTCATTGTCCCGTTTCCTCTGCCTTGTACAGACACTTGAAGTTTTCTCCCAAGATCAAACTGCAAGCAAAAGCAAAATGTAGAGATTTAGTGTGTGCTCAGCATCTGATGTATTACTTTCCTGTGATCTTAATAGTCTTCTATGGCTTTTCCCCTCAAAATTGAGACATGGGAAATATATTGCTATGGAAGGGGTTGTGAGACCCCAAGCCTAATGTGATTTTTAATGTGCTGGGCTGGAGCATCTTATTCTGCTATTCTGGGGCCCAGGAGACAAATTTTTCCTGACTTCACTTTCCTTTTTGTAGCCAGGATTTGACATTTCCACAGGTCCAATCGCACTGAATAGCAGAATATTTCCCTGCTCCCTTCTTCACTCCTTAGCAAGATTTTGAATGGGATCCTGGCTCCTTGCCACTGTTGGGGAATGTTCACATCACCAAAGTTCTTGAAGGAGCAGTGCAGGGCCTCTAAATTTTCCTGATAAGCAGCTGTTGATTTTTTTTTTCTCTCTCTAAAAATATTATGTGGTTGTTTTACAGATTAAACTGTTGAAAACCAGCATGACTCATCTATCATGATTGTTTAACATGAGAAAAACTATGCCAAGTAGCCCAATGTTTCTCCTGTTTGAGGAAAAAAAAAAAATCTTGGAACAATGAATGGTTGTGTACCTCTAGCTCCTTCTGAATTCCATCATCACTACCAGTCAAAACAATAGTGTAGTCTTTTTGTCTTCCAGGTGTTCCCAGTTTTACAGTTAGATTGGTAGAACCAGTATCTAGTGCCTGTATGCTGTATGCTGACATTGCTTCCAGGGCCACCACTGTGTCCTAGGTGAGACAGAAACAAAAATAAAAGTAAAAATCATAACAGGTTATTTCAACAGTACATAAGGTTGCTTAGTTACCTGAAGCTATTCTTCAGTTCTACCCTTTTTGCTGATTTGAAGTTCTCCTCTATCTGTCTGTTCCCATCTGCACAGACTATTCTTTTTTTTCACTACCCATCTTCTTCTTTTGTCATTAAAATCCCCAAAACACTGCAGGTCTGATCCTTGACAATTACAAATCTTCATAAAGACAAAGAATCTTTGCCGGCTCATAATACTGTCAATTAAGGGGCCAAAATCTTGGGTGTTTCATAAACCAAAGTTTGCAGAAGTTTAGGATTAATTGTTATGATGCTTTCAAACCTAAATAATAAAGTCATCAGGGATCTACTATTTTCTTCCCACATCCCAAAACGCCATGTGGGCTGATGGTGAAGCACCTGTGTAGAGCAGTATCCACCACCGTAGTTCTTCCTTTCCATCAGCCACGTAGCAATAGGCGTTGCATACTCCAGGTCTCTCAGGAGCAATGCTTGAAGCAATGCGTATGCAGTGGTTTCCACCGAGACTGCATCGTTGCCATTTCCCCAGTAACGCTGCTGCTTTTCTGCAAGAATAACTCAGTTTTGAATCCCCTTGGTAAAAGTCTACACAATTGATATTGCATGCCATAGCACTAAGGAACCACAAGACACAGTTGTTGTCATGAGACCAATGTATTAATAGGGCAGCAGAAATAATGGAAAAGAAAAACATGCCATTTTCAGTTTTGGCTTTTGTAATCATCACAGTCTAATGACCCCATTGTACAGTGATGTCCATGTGATGGAGTGGTAGCACTGTGCTCAGTGGTAACCCAGTGACAAACATATTAATTATCTCTGTAAGTCCCTACACTTAAGCTGTGTCTATTAAACCATAATTTATTTCTCAAAAATTGAGAAACTAATAGCTGGGCAGTGCAGCCATACAACCAACTGACTCAGCATTGATCCCAGCCATAAAATGAAGGGGAAGAAGTGATGTCCATGTGGAGCTGAAACAAAGCACTCAGAACTCAAGGAGAGCTCTGAAGACGGCAAGGGCATCTTTCCTCTTCCTCACAAATTCTACACTTTTTGCATATGTAGCTACTCTAGCTACTCATTCCCACAACCCACCAAAAGTTTCTGCTTACTGGCTTACACTTATTTTTGTGTGTATGGGGGGGGAGGGGGTGGAGGGGAAGGGAGGGAGGAGGACAGGGTCAGAAAAAAAGATGTGCTTTAGTGGTGTAGAAACTTTGTAAGCAGCAAGGGAAGCAGAAAAGATGATTGTCTATTTACTATGGTTTTGTTCCATCTCCAGTAACAGATAAGATCACAAGCAAAATACACAGTGTTAAATTTTTACTTTGTAGTGATATCAATTACACAAATTACATATATGGTTATGTAATTAAAATACTTAAGTATATTGCACATATACATACACATTTTTATAAAATTCAATGCCCTTCACTTACTTGATTTTGCTTTATTGTTATACCAGAGTGCTCAAAGCACTTTAATTATGAGGAGTGATTCTAGTTGAATTTTCAAGAATAGTTACTAGTACCTGAATTAAAAACAGAACAGCTCTTTAACTTTTCTTTCACCGACTGGGCTTCACCACCATCAGACTGAACAAGCGTCAGAGCATAAGCAGTGATGGCTGTAGAATAGCAGTTAGTATTCCTTGGAAGTTGCATTTTCATGTAAGCTACAGCTCTTCTAACAGCTTGTACCTGTGAAAACAATAGGATCCATCTGAAAAGCTCATCAAGACTACTAACTGTTAGTGAGTACTAGTACAGTCATTTTTAACACACTTTTAATAATTTTTGCTTTGTTATAAAGCCATCAGTGATGGAGTGTGTAGCTCAAAACACCTTGCAACTAATAATAATGCAACAAGTTGCATTAGGCAACTGCACTTTTTCCTGTCTGCAGATGTATTAAACAGACCTTGCCATCCCCAGTACTTTAAGACAGTGGGGTGGACATGCCATTGTGAAAATGCCTTCAAGGTTATAGATAGGTTTCCTACCACATCAGGTGACTCTTTGTAAATCTGCAGAGTATGTTGCAATGCTATGGTTACAAAGGCTGTTAGTGCCAAATTCTCTTCTGCTGTCCCAATGCCACCCTGGAAGATGAAACATGAAAAGGAAAAGTAAAACGTACATGTTCTTGCTTATGATTAAGTGTACAAAATTACTTTTAATGAAGATGAGGATCTTGTCAAAACATCTAACCACAAAACATGCAGTTTCACCCTTCAATTTTGTTCAACAACTTGTGTCTGTCTAATAGCATATCTTCTACTATGGCAATGTTAAGAGATTGAGAACCCACCACATCCTTCATCTGGTGATAAAAAATGTAATTAACTCAATACTAAAGATTTGCAGTTTTTGTTTGGACTGGTCCTAGCTTCAACTGTTTTTGCTTGTCTGCTACTCCCTATATATTCAAAAGCACTTTAAAACCAAGAACCTTTCCCTTGTAAAAGCATTTATTCACCATTACGAGATCATTGCCCACTCTTCTTGATAAGCTAAACACAGTAAACACAGTGCCCCCTGTAGCTTTTTTTTTTTTTTTTTTTTCCCTGAAGATGTGCATTTTCATTTCTTTTCTTCTTTCTGATTATTTTGCTCATGCTTTTCTTTGACAATAGGATCATTATTACCCTTCTGTTTCACTCAGCCCCAAATGTTTACCCTTTGGAGAAGGACAGATTGTTTCTTTGGAGAGACTCATGTCTGTACAAAAGTATTATGAGCAGTTCCTGAAGCAAATGTGAAATAGAAGATAAGTATGCTAGCATAAACAAAGGTTAAAAAGCTTTTTAGCCAGTTCCTGAGATGGTTTTTAACATCATTATATAAGCTGTGGAACTGGCTTTGAGGGTAAAATCCACACTATTGATTTTAATTATATAATTAATATATATATATATATTTTTCTTTGTAAGGTCAATGCGAAGATATCTTCATTTTCAATGGTTTCTGGAAGGTTCATATTGTTTTTATATCCTAGATGCATAGAGAGTAACAATTTAGTTTTTCTGGATACTTATAGGAGATGTGTAGGCTAGCATATACTCTTGGAAATTCTGATTAAATATTAAGATTTTTGCTTTTCATGAGAGTCATTAAATAATGAAATAGGTTACCCAGAGAGGATGTGGGATCTCCATCTTTGTAGGTGCTCAAGACTGAGCTGGACATGGCCCTGGGCAACCTGATCTAATTAGACCTCTCCTGAGTGGGGTCTGGACTAGATGACCTCCGGAGGTCCCTTCAAATATAAGTTATGATTGTTTGAATTTATAGCTTTTTGTCAATAAAAAGCATGATTTTTACCAAGCAAAAAGAGCTAGTTTTCTACATCCTCTAGAGGTACAGGTCAGCTGTAAAATCACCGAAGATGGGATTAAAAGATAAAGGTGGTGACATCCTAGCCATGTTTCTCTGATGGATCTGTTAACAGACTCATTTTACTTTACAGATTTTGTACTTACATTGCAGTGTTGCTTTTTTTTCTTTTCTTTTAAAAACATGTATTGTTACTCAACATTTCAGAATATTCCTTGTGATCTCTAGCAACCTTAAAGATGTAACAGAATCTTCTTAATACTAATGACTTACCTGCATAGTCCTGTCCAATACTGGATGATGGTCGTGGAATGAACCATCTTCCTGCTGTTGAATAAGCAAGTAGGTAATCGAATTGCGTATATGATTGTCTTCAATACTAATGTATTCTTTGCACCTTGTGAGTACTTTAACAATGAAAGCAGTTAACCTGCACAAAAGAAAATGTTCCAAAGTTATGCTGACATATATTTATAGATGAGTATATTAATGGGAAAAAAACATTCTCAATCTGCATGTAGACTCACATTCAATACAATGTACTCACAATGATAGTGTGAACACTCTGTGGCAAATGCAAAATAATCTGGGGCTCAGTATAATTCTCTTTCATCAAGGACTGAACACTCACAGAGACTTATAAGACTCACTATCCATTGACAAAAGTACATAGGCAACACCACAATCACCAGATTTTGACCACCACCCCCAATAATTATGCATTAAATGATAGCAGTGGTATTTTGGGGAAAAAAAAAAAAAAAAAAAAAAAAAGCACATAAAAGAACCAAAGCTGATTATGAAAAATATGCTTACCATACACTACTGGGGGTTGATTTAAATGCTCCATAGGAACCATCATTTTTCTGAAACTCAAGCAGTCTAGTATAACCTGTGGGAACAAGACACCATATAATTGCTCAGAAGATACACATATTTCTTGGCCATTTTCGTACAGCACTTGTATTAACATGGATGTGTTCATCATTGACTAGTGGATGTGTGCATGGAGATGTTCACCAGTACAGCAAAAATGAAATACCTGTGTCAGCAGACTTTTACACAGCAAAAATGCAAGATTTAGACATTATTTTGTTTTGTCTGATTTAACAGAGCAATGAGAACAACCTGACAACTGCAGATTTCTATAGATACATGGCTACCAAGGCACTTTCTGCATGGTGAATCTTGTGAGGCTTATTCCCCATTATTATTCCCCATTCCCCAATTTGCCAAGCTGTTGACTTTATGGTGCATAGAATCAAAAAGCATAGAAAATATCTACCCATGTCAGATGAATGTTTTAAAATCATGAGTTGTTGCCTCTGTTCTACACAACTCATTTTCTACCCCAGTGATGTTCTTCAATAAGAATCAGTAAAAACATAATCTAAGGACTAAATGTTGGTGTTTATATCATTATATGTATGTTATAACAAACAGCAAGTTATAAAAGTAGCAAGACATCATGTCACTTTGGACAATCTTAGGTAAACGGGCAACGACTTCCATTCAGCAACTATTAGCATGTATTTTTTTTAATCTCTATTTTTACCTTTCTTCTTCAGTAGGCTTTATGCCATGTGCACACCACTACAATTAGAAAGATCCATGATACCTGATACAATACTGATAGCATTCAAGCTCAGTGTTAGTGCCTGTGAGCTGAGACATCTCCAGTTCCAGATGCTGTGACCCTGGCTTTGGTGTGCATTTAACATCATCCTGGGACCACGTCTTGCAATGGACTCTTGAAGAAGCAGCCCTTCAGCTGTCCTCTCCCAAAGTAAACTTCTTCCATTGCTCTGCTCAAGGCTGTTGGAGTTATTCTAGCTCATGTAGGGAATACCCAAGTGTGCAAGAGAGAATAGTAATATCATGATTACCATTGGGAGTTTCTTTAGTGATACAGCTTTTGCCAAAAACAGACATCTGTAGCAGAGATGCCTAAATTTGAGCTGGTCATCTTAATCAATGTTTATGACCCAGGGGGATAGAAAATAACATTTTTAGAACATGATTCATCTTGCTCTCTTGTGCACATCTACATTAGTCTGAAATGATTCATACTCTGCAACTGCCCATTTATGTCTATTTGATCTGAGAAGAGTTACTGTTGATCAGCTCATATTTTACTTTCCACTTCTAAATTAGGCAAGAGAGAGGGTGGACTGTGAATGCCAACACTCTGCAATGTCAGATGCAAGCAGACAACCACCTAAATCCTCTTCACTGATTTTGTTTCTCATGTCCATCTGCAGGTTGTCAGTGGCATTTCTGCTTGGCTGTGTTAAGACAAGGCTCACTCCTTTTGAGAGCAGCAGTGGTTAATGTGCAATGCAAGGAGATAACAAAGCCAGTATCAGATGGTGTCTGTGTTTTTACTGTGTACCTTTTTCAATCATCTTGATGGCTTCAACCTTACGTTCAGGATTAAAGTTCTTCCACTGCTCGCTGGCATCCAAGTACTCAATAGCATAGACTGTGGGGGCCATCTTCACCATTGTTTGCTCGGCACAACCCGTGGGCACCTTAATAAGTTTCTCAATTCCATTGAGACTAAGACAGTTTTCAACAGAATCACCCATGGGATCTCCTGTTGTAAAAGACATAAGACATTCTATATTTCAAACTGACTGGTATAACATGAATAAATGCAATACTAACCACAGAGTGACACCCCAGCACGCCCTGATTACACAGTTGCCTGTATCTCATTATTAAACAGTTTGCAGCCACTTATGTCTATATGTTGGAGAAGAACAAGGGTGAGCTCCCACGCCCTGGGAAAGTTGGAGACAATGAAGGAAGATGGAAGAGAAAGAGTCCTGAGGCTGTTAGAGGGAGGCAAGCAAGGAGCAGGGGAAAGACTGGTGCCTCAGATTCAGACTAGAAAGGTCTTGTCAAACCAGACTTGATCCTCCCACAGATGGGAAAAAAAAAAACAACAATAAAAATCATGCCTTAATCATGTCAAGCTTCTGGGGCATTTTTTTTTTTTCCCTCTACAATTTTCTCACTTAATGAGTTTAAGTATGTCCATACTTTAGAACAAGGATTTGAAATGGAATAGTCTTTGCATCAAGGATGCATTATTGTACAGTTCCTGAGAAAAATAATTTTTATATTTAATAAGAATATTAAATGTTTTTAAAATATGTATGCATGAGCATATGTATGTATAAGATTATTTGATTAAATTAATATATGATTCTTCTCTTCAGAAAAACAAATCTTTCCAGAATTTATACATCAGAGTGTGGCATCCTTATTTCTGAAGAATAAAGAAAATTTCTACAGGGGTCATGCAGTGTGGAGTTACCAAAGAAGGTGAACTCTTCCTTTCTTCTCTGGCCTTCCCAGAAAGTTAGCCTCAGTGCAGTGAGGCAGGATGGACTGCATAAAAGTATTATATCCAATACAAAAGAGAAGGAGTAATTAGAAAGAGGTGAACTACTGGATTAAACTAGGGGCTGTTTTCTTTTGTGACTCTGGCATGTAAGGGAGACCATTTTGATCATGGTAAAAAAAAATAGGAAGGAATGAAGACTTGGTGTTCTGAAATGAACAGCACAAGGTGTGTGTCTCTTCTTACCCACAGAAATTTATTGATGGAAAATAACATTTACCTTTCAGGTTAACAAATACACGACTGTCAGAACCTGGTACCATATTAGATGGTCTGTTCAGATCCAGTGTATGGGACTCAACTACAAAGAAATAATAAATAGTGATCCACATCAAAACTCTTTAAGCATAAAAAAGTACAGTACAATTTTAAAACATACTTTTAATTAAATGTCTTACAGCTGATGAAATTTACAACAGAATTGTTATCAGAAATATTAAATGAAAATTATGAAAGAAAATGCTTATCTTTCTTAATTTTATTTTTTAATCAACAGCATTTTTTACTTTAAAGGAAGACTTTAATTTCCATTCCTTATTTGATTTTTTTAAATCTATGTTAAGTTCCATTACTGAATAAAATAGAGGCCTACTTAATATTTTAAAAATGCTACCTATAAACACAGATGTAACACAAATGAATTCCAGACATTTAGAATAAAATTATTTTTCTTTTCTAAGTTTTTTACTTTTTTTTTTTTTTTTTTTTCCTGTTTTGGATGAAGAGTGTTTTTACCTTATGAAATGCTTCATCACAGCTGTCAGATATTCACATCAGGCTTTACAACCCCTATTCCTATCCCAGACCTGATACGTATCTAACCCCTAAGTGTAACTTACCATCACTATTGATGCAAAAGGTCTGTTCTTCTCTCTCTAATACACCTTCAGCCTGTGTAAATGAAGAAAGAAAAGTCAAAACTTTTGCCACCACTCACACCTGAGATTAAGCTGCAAGACAACCATATCTCTACCTTTTCATTATACCAGCAGATGGCAGAAATAGGTCATTTTGAAGTAAAATTTCTTTCCAGGTAAAAAGGAAGCTTGAAATCAGAATTTCAGTTTCCCAGTTGAAACACTAATGAATTATACTGATTTTTTGTTATTACCGACACATTTCCCTTGATGAAACCAAAGATAAACCAGAAAAATGAAACTTTAAAGTCTATTCTCAGCTTTGTGACTATACAAGTCAATTTCACAGGTGCACTTACTTATATAAACCTTTTTTCTATGAAATCCACTGAGTTCTGAGTTTATCTTGTTAAAACTCAAAAATTTTTCCCTTCTGATTTCCACACATTCATCATTAAAAAGCCTGTATTTTAATAAAGCTTTTTCTACAGACAATTATGTTGTTCTGGTGTACCACTAAACGCTGTGTTTATCTCCAGAACAGTTATGGTCTGTAACAACAGCAAGTCCCCAGCATCCCATGCATTATCTTTGCCCACAAGGTTGCACCTTGGCACTAATGCTGCAGAGATTCATATTCTGCACTTTTTGTGTGGATTGAAAAGGGCTCTCAGTGTTCTACTTCGATTCTGTAATGAGTCTGTGCAGATCAGTGCTGACTTTTGAAAAGTAATTTATTTTTTTAAAAGGCTTAGAAGAGAAGGCTAAAGTTCAATTTTCAAAGTGAAAAAAAAAAAAAAAAAAAAAAAAGAACCAATATATCAAATAATCAATACAATGTCTTTGCTTGCCTGCATGTGTTTTACCTCTGCAATCGTTAAGCTTGGAGACCAATTAACTAGATATACAATAATAGTATTAAACTTTATGTTTAGCAGAAGCTGCTTCTCAAAGTATTCCTAGATGAATATTTTCAATCTTGGCTTCATAAAAGAAAAAGACTGTTTGCAAATGTTGATTAAACAGGTAGAAGTTAAAGATTAAGAAATGTACACTGACTGCAAAGGATGTTGTTGCAATGCTACTGGTAGAAGGATGCCTTTTTGTCTTTCCATGTATACTACTTACAAGCTCACCACAGATTTTCTTCCTCCATTTTTTTTTCTTCCCCCTGTTATAGCTCAGTCTTTGCTGAGAAACAGGTTTCATGAGATTGCTTCCAGCCTTATGTTTCTTGGATATCACTCCCTCCACAAGAGCTCCACACATAGAGAATATTGTATTTGAGGAGCAATATATATTCATGAAGTGTCCACCCTCAACTGGCTCTACTTACCACAACTTTGAGGTTCTTCCTAATACTATCACCGTACCCTGAAGTTTGGTCAAAAGCAGAAATAGTAATTGGAATTTCTCCCACAATCAGAGGAACAACTGAGAAATAGGCTGGTGTTGCAGAGTTCCCCTTAACCAGCAGTTTCAGCTGCACTGACTTCTCTGTGGCCTCTGCAGTGCATAGCCCCTTCACTGCATCCATTGTCACTGTGACCTGCGGGGACAAGGCAAGGCCTGCAGTCAGGGCTGGCGCATCACTGCATGGGGAAATGCTCAGCTCCACCATGTCGAGATAAGAGAGGGAAATGAGAAACAGATATAACACAAGACTTTTGCTTTTGCTTAAAAAGGAAACAGCAATACAGACATTTTGCAAGAGCGAAAGTGATTTCCAATCAGCTCCCCTGAATTTCCTGTGCTTGTATTGGCCTTACATGGCACTTTTGGCAGCAGAGGGGCTGCAGAGGTGGCCTCTGTTCTATAAGAACAGTCCAGAGGGTGCCCCATGTCAGATGAAAGCCAGCTCCAGCCAGCTCCAAAGGGACACACTGCCGGCCAGAGCTGAGCCAGTGAGTGATGCTGGTTGTGCCTCTGGGAGAGCAGAATTAATGTGGCCTGGAGGAGGCTGGGGCCCATGGAGAGCCCCCACAGGAGCAGGCCCTGGGCCGGAGTTGCAGCCCATGGAGAGGAGCCCATGCAGGAGCAGGGGGCTGGGGGGAGCTGCCGCCCACCCATGGGGGACCTGTGCTGGAGCAGTTTGCTCCTGGGGGATGGATGGACCCTGTGGTATGGAGCCGTGTGGGAGCAGTTCTTGAAGAGCTGCTGCCTGTGGACAGCCCCCGCAGGCTCAGTTCAGGAAGAAGGGCATCCCGTCGGAGGGACCCCACAGGGAGCAGGGGCAGAGAGGGACCATGAAGGGACATCAGAGATGAAGCATCAGGGACTGACCACAGCCTCCATTCCCTGTTCTCTTGTGCTGCTTGGGGAGAGGAGGTAGAAGAGGGTGGATGGGGGGAAGGTGTCTTTAGTTTACTTTTAGTTTCTCATTGCTCTAGTTTGTTAGCAATAGGCAATATACATGAATCACCCTATACTGAGTCTGTCTCTGAGATCTATCTATCTATCTATCTATCTATCTATCTATCTATCTATCTATCTATCTATCATCTATCTATATCACACTAGTTGATGCTAATATTACCTGGAGATCTTCAGGCAGATAGTTGTAAATCACTGCTTTTATTTCCAGCTGTTCATGTCGTTTAACTGAGTATGGTAATCTCAAGGACACAAAAAAGTCTTTGAAAACATCAAAGGTGTGGGGGTCAGCTATGCAAAATCCTGGGATAGAAAAAAAAAAGCATACTTGTGAATTACACATTTAACATAAGTCAAATAAAAGTGCCTGGAATTATGGACATGGTTCTTAACAGGTAAAAATTGGCAGTGATGTCAGTAGCTTCTGTGAATGAAAAGTGGCCCAGCCTTCCTGCAAAAGCTGAGTTTAAAACATAATGACCTTTCTTCACGCTCTGTAAATAAACTCCATGACCATTACTGAACCCTTGGGTACAGATGGTCAGAACTCACTCCCTCAACAATTAAAATACAAAGCAGTGTTATCACCACTGCCTTTCTTGTGTAAGATAACAGCTGTGTGGAAAATAAACTAGAAGGTTTAGAGATTTGAAAGAAAAGAAGACTCTTCTGAGTGTTTGGTACATCTTCCTTTGTAGCTCATTTCATCCTGTTTTTGTAAATATACATCTATCCTTTACATTCCAGCTTTAATATGACATGAAAGAGAAGAGAAGTAAACATCGTGGTAAAAACCCCCAGTAGCTTTTCAGTATAGACTGTCATACTCTGTCAACTTGACATCTGTTTTGAAAATTACACATTCTCTATTCATCCGCACAGAGTAACCCAATAGAATAGCAATTGCGTACCTTTCTCGGGAGATATGCTTACTGCCTGGACTTCCCAGGTAGTTATAGAGTCAAGAGCAATGTTTTTTACACTAAAAAACACACAAAAAAAATGTATTAAGAAGAGTTTATATGTGTAAACATTGCTATTTGCAAAACTTTGAATATTTTAAGGGGAAAAAAATCCCTCAGTTGTTGAGACAACACACTTGCAAATATTCTGAATTCCTCTGTATCAGATAACATATGCAACTGATATTTATATACATTTTACTGTACAAACTTAGGTGTATTCATCTAGTCAGGTAATACCGTACCTATGATTTCCAGGATTTTTCACTTCTTTAAAGTTCCACCACCAGCTCTCAGGAAAATAACTGCGTAAGTTGAGAGACATTTCATCAAATACTTCGTCTTGTTCATCAAAGTCTGAAAAACAAAGGTGGGGATTCTCTTCTGAGGGTTTTGGCTGATGACCTTACACTGTCTAGCAGGGCATCTGACAGAGAGAAGGTAGTGTGAAAAGTACTCAGAATGAAAAGACTTCATACGGATTTAATCCTGTACATTAAACAAAACAAAACAAAACAAAAACAAAACAAAATAAAACAAAAAACCACCAATGACTACAAATTTTCATTGGAAAAAAGAAAAAAAAAATAATTATTTCTAAGTTCAATAATTGCATGCTGCCAAACAAGAAAATAGTCACCTACTCCCCTTAACTAATAAGTGGCAAAGATGTTCCCACCATCACATATTTGTGACAGTGAATGAGAAACATGATAGCAGAGATCACTCTGAATGTGGTCATTCTCAATGTGAAGGTTTTTTTTTTTTGGTGACAGTAGCAGTGTAGACAACCCTTAGCCCCCCCTTGCCCCCCAGTGAAGGGTCATTTTTTTTAGACAGTTGCATATCACCATTCTTTACATCGTGCCAAGCCCACTCTGACTTTCTTCTTTGCTGCCTCCTTCCTGAGGGCTGTGGCATTTTCACAACAGGTCTTGAAAGCCTCTTTGCATCCAGGGGAGCCAGCAACCTTTGATAGTCTTTGCAGACAAGAAAACCTCATGGGAATTAATTTCATTCCATCTTCACAGCATTTTCGAAGACCAGGGTCTTGATATTTGCTGACTGCAATGTAAATAAAGCCCAGAATTAGTGCTGTGAAAGCAGCAGGAAGTGTTCATTGTGTTCATTCCTGTCATTACTAGCTGTTAATATTAAGTTTATTAATATTGCAACAGTCTACCTGCATCCAGGGACCTACTTTCCATTCTAAAATCAGTCCATAAACACAGGAGCAAAGCATAGGTCCTACACCATCTCAAGTATTCTAGTGTATGCTTCACTTCAAATAGAGACTGTGAATTAAAAATGTCCCCTTGATATGTTGGAATTAGAAGTCATGATAGAAATAGTCAAAGCTGTGTGTTTCAAGCCCTTGTGTCTTCTGTCAAGGAAATACCAAAAATCACCTTTTGGAAATTGGTCTAAAGGAACATTTAAAAAAGAAATAATTTATTGCATATTTTTTAAAATTTAGGTCCAATATTGTACTGGCAATTCTCTTACTTGGAACACAAGTACCAAAGCTGGCACAACTTTGAAGCAGAATGTCAAGGAAAAAAAAATGAGGGAGAGGCAATAAAACAACTTCTGTCTATAAAAATAAGTTTGAAAAAATGTAAGGCCAAAACTGATTCCATAGCATGATATCTTGTTGAAGTACTTCACATCTGGGTTTATTATAAGATGTTGAACTAGTTTTCATGCCTATCCAGACTGATCTTTGCCTTTGTTTTTTGGTTTGTTTTGATAGATGATGCATCATGTCACAAGGCATAGTATACACACATATTCTATGTTAAATCACGTAACACAACAGCTGGGACTATGACTATCTTGGTGTCCTTTACTTAGTTTCCCAGCAGATCCCCTCTCCTAATAGCCTTTCAGGAAACCTAGATGAATGAACATACCAATTCCTGAAATTTTCTGCCGGAAATCCAAAGATCTCTTCTGTCTTCCGGTAGCTTGGAGGCACGTGTACCCTGAGAAAGCAGAAGAGAATAGCTTTGTTACGACGCTATGGCAATAATAGCCTGACCATTCAGGTCACTTGTGGAAGGACCCACCTCATTCACAGAAGACCTGCCTTTTGCAGAGGCACCTTACAACCCCAGCCAGCTTTGGCTGATCCTGGGTGAGCTGGGTGCCAAAGGACCATCAGCCAACATCTGGGCTGTCTGAGCTCCCATCACCCAGTGGAAGAAAAGGAAAAGAAAAATCCAGAGGGAAGGTGGTTCTTACAACAACAACATGATAAAATGATTTGATTTTCAAGCTATCAGCCTCACCATATGTATGGTGATTTGTACAAACAACTAAAGCAAAGGGCAGATTTCACGTACCTTCCCGAACCTTGGATTTAATTGTGTCTGATAAAAAGGCCAGACCAACATCAGTAAAAACTTGAGCACTGTCTCTACCACCACCTGCAGAACATCCAAGATCATACGAATTCATTGCATTAAATACCTGCCAAATAAAATAGCATAGATGAATTGCACACATTTGCAAGAGTATTATTATTATTATTTATATTATAAAATTCTTACTACTTTTGACTTGCAGAAGCAAAACAAACTGGTGGGATGAACTACACTTGGAAAGTGAGATTAAAGCTGAGGAATGTTTTAGTTGGCACATAATTTCAATTAATGCTTTTTTTTTTTTATAATTTATAGTCTCATCTGATGTAGCATGGAAATTCTGACTGCTCATTTTAAATCTAAAATTTCAAGAGAAAAACCTTTTCAAGTTTAACAAAAATTTGATTAAGGATTTAATAACCACTAGTTTCATTTAATCTTCTCATTAGTCATGGAAAATTTTTCTTGACTAGTAGATATGATACTTTCTTCTTAAAGTTTTCTTACTTTTTTGGCTGTAAGTTTATTTTTCTTGTTCAGAATAAAAACTGCTTTATCAATCACAGCTAAGGCAATTGTTCCCGCATGGTCCGTTTCAATCAATAAATTGACGCTGTCTGTTGGTTCATACATCTGATGTTCTGTTCTCACTTTAATCTAAACAGAAAATATTGAAACAAAAATGTCACATTTGTTAATAAAGCACAAACATTCTTTGGGCAAGGAATACTATCAGCTGTGTCTGTCACCAGCATGAGGCTGGGGTACATTTCCATTATGCAGTGTTTCTGCTTGGGATCCTGTCTTCTGAAAGATACCTCCCACTGGTGGACAAAGAGGAAGGTTTAAAGTCTTGTGTGCAGGATATTGGACATTACCTTTCAATGGGACATAAGCACCAATGTGAATTAAAAGTATGTGTAAGGGCTTTGCTGAACCAGGGCTTTCAATATAGCTTTGAAACAACTCTTCATTGTTTTCCAATGGAAACAAAAGTAATTTTGGATGGCTGACAGTTTTCAGCAGTTGAGTTTCATGCTCTAGTGAAAAATATTCTTTTTTTTTTTTTAAATAAATTTATTTTTTTATTATTATTTTATAATACCAAAAGGAGAAGGAAGGTGAAGGAAAAGCATAGGAGGACTCCTATTTTGTCCACATTTTTTTTTCTACTGAAAATAATTGTTAAGAAGTGCTTTTGAAGTGCTACAAAATTTCAGAAAAGAATAAAAATAAATAAGTTGAAAATTACTGAAAATTCTTTCTTTTTTTTTTTTTTTTCCTGATAAGTTCACTTTCCTTCATTTGATGAATCATACTGCAGAAAAACAAAGCTCTCAAGAGATTCTATCTCTCAGGAGTCCTGCTGGCATTTCCCTGTAGATTTCTATTATCTATGCACATACATAGAGGGATTTACCTCTGTGAAACCATATTTTTCATCTTTTTGAGGCACAGCCTGTCCTATAGAAGAAAATTGTCTCTGATATCATCCCTGGGAGTCTTTCACCTTTTAGCAAGAATCCTGATGATTGTCTTTTTCAATAAAAAATGAAAATGTCCATCATGCTTTTCACTTTTCAGCCCCAGGTCTGCACTCTCTCTGGTGATTTTTATTATCATTTTGGAATACAGAATCAGAAGTTATTTGCTTTGAAAGTACCTTTCCTTCGCAGACGTCCATAACGTCTACCCATACAGAATCAGCAACAATCTCTTGACGGCCCTGGTTTTCAACAAAGTAGTAAGCTAAGAAGCGAAAGGTGGGAACCATCTTCTCAGTGATTTTGAGGTTTATTGCTTTGTTTGAGGAGGGGACTCTTCCCAAAAGCTCAGCTTGTCCCTTTGCCACAACCTGCAAAGTGGAAACAAACGTAAGAAAGTGAATGAGCATAGTGATAACAGAATAGATCGGGCAGTACGTGGCATTATATATATATATGTGTGTATATATATATATATATATATAATGGATATAATTATCTGGGGCCATCTGATGAAATCCTCACAGACCTCATTTAGGGGACCAAAATCTGGGAGAGAGTCTCACCACCAAGTTCCAGTAGTGTCCTCATCACCCTGCCTGCCCAGTGCTATACCTTACAAATGCCCAGAAGCAGCAACTCCAACCCTATGCCGAGCCCCCTAATTAAAACAGCCCCTGCAAACCTAAACGTAACTCCTCGGGATGCAATTATTCCAAAGTATCAAAGTCCTATTAAAAATAAATGGAAGCTGTTGCTCATGATGCTTATTAGCCTGGGAAATTTTAGCTGCCAAGGGAAATTATGAGGAAAAGAGAGAGAAAGGGAATTAAACACATTTGACATTCAACAGATTCGCTCCTGGAACGTATCCATGAATACATTTGTCTCCTTCAGAACATTAAATAACTTTGCATGCCTGGTCCTGGCTGAGCACAATTGTATCCTGGCTTTTGCATTTACAGAACTATCTTTGGGTCCAATTTCAGGATTCTATCTAAGACCCTAACAGCCAAAGCCTTCCATGGCCCTTCATGACATATTCTGTTGGAGATGACAGTGACTTGCCTGTTAACTGATATCAGATGGAAGTAATATGGATCCTCGGCAATTTAAGAATCATGTATTATTCATGAAATAAGCAGTAATTAACTACAACAGGCATTTTCTGAGATATTCAAGATCCTTTAGAATATGACTAGGTTTTCTATTTGTGGGGAGAGAATCATATAGCTATACATATGATTTGCTCACAACAAGGTAGGCAATTTTGTAATAGCTGAAGAAAAGGTATTTATAAGAATCATATCAATGAAAATAATATTTAATACTGACTTTTAAAAAGAAAGAATTCAGATTGGAAGGAGTGGGAGGCTGTCAACTTGGTATTTTTAATAAATGTGTATACCCACATAATTATGTAAACATTATGCATATTGGCCTAGTTGCTCTAGACTATTAGAAACTACAGAACAAAATTCATGGTCATGTCTCCTTCTCCAGAAAAAAAAAAAAAAAATATTATGAATCCAAAAATGTATGTAAATATGTATCACAAAGGGACTGGTGGCAGTCTCTGGTCTAACTGTCTGCTCAAAAATTGGTCAGTGTAAGTAGATCAGATATGTTTTTTTTTTTCTAAGTGAGTGTTGAATGCTTCAGAGGGTGGCAATTCCCTAAAATCTCTGTGGAAATTATTTCAGTATTATATTCATCATTAGTGAAAAGACTTTTCCAAAATGAGTCTTTCAAGCTGTAGTATTGCCCCCGGCTCAACGTAGTGCCTGTCCATATTGGATGGCATGGCCATATTGCATTGTACATCCTAGGAAAGTGTGTCTATGTTATGTCTTTAATTTCTCTTCAAGTAATTTTAGGTTATTAGTAACTCTCTCTTAGCCTCTTCTTTCCCACACCTAAGAAGCCCAGTTGGCTCAATCTCTCGGTAAGTATCATCTTGGCTTCATTGGACCCCCTCTGGCTTCCCATATATTAGTAAATAAACAGATATTCTGGAGAATATAATTTCCAAAATAAATTATTTATATGCCGCTATTCCATTTACCATATAATAGAAATAGTCAATCTTTCCACTGCCAGACTGATGAATGTCGTTCAAAGTAACACGTAAGGTATCTCCGGGTGCCAGGACAGTATGTGGGATGCTGATGCTGAGGTAGTTGTGGTTAGCAGACTGGTATCTTTCAGCTCTGATACTGGCTTCTGGTGATTCTAATTTTTCTTTTCCTTCTTCAGCCTTTACCTGTCAGAGGAAAAAAGGACAAAGTGTCCGTTAAGAGACAATAATGTCAGTCTTAATTCATATCTTGCTGGGTTATTTAGAAAATGCTGGGAAATGAAATGAGGCTTTACTAAGATTCATTAGCAGAACCTGGCATCTGTAAAAACACATGATTTTCACTACTTATTACCTGATGCTATTTGGTCTTTTGCCATATTTCTGCTTGATAGTTTTCAGGTCTGTCTTCTTCTGAATCAGAATCTATGGTTTAAGATCACAGAGTGGTACTTCAACAGCTTTTTTTCTCTTTCTATATTGTGCACATAATTGAACCCTCTGATATAGTCCAAATGTAGACTAGAGTCTGTATTGGACATGAACTTTTCCTACAGCCTCTTCTCATCATTTGGTGTTACTTCTCATGGTGTTGTTTACAGTTCCATTCCCTTCCCCCATGCCAAGAAAATGCACATCTGAACCACACAAAGTTGTGCCATGACCCATACACATATTCCCAAAGGTCTGATGTACAAGAATGTCATTAACTTCAGTGAGGCATCCCTCAGGGCTCTGATCTATGTAATATCTTATACAACCTTGACAAAGTTATGCAAAGCTATGGTGTAAGAAATCATGTTCCCTTCTCTGTGCTAACAATGAAAACTGAACATCTTCACAAGTCACAAGTTTGCAACAGTCTTATGAGCTCTTCTCAACAGTATGTTTTTAAACCTGAATGTTTGGGTTTTCTTTACCATTATTTGAAGTGTTTGGGCATCTGCAGGGATGTCGAATGTAAAGTGGACTAGGCCCTCTTTATTAGAAGGTGCAGTCTTCTTCATGGAGGACTTTCCAGGTGAGGTGACAGTAGCAGTGACAGACAGAGAGGCAGCAGGAGAGCCATCAACCAAAGTGACAGAGGCCTATATAAAAAAAAAAAAAAAAAAAAAAAAAAAAAGTCTTTTTCCATTATTTGAAGGAAGGGTAGTGAAGGGTAGTGATTGACTAAGTCTGGACTCCTTCTAAGATAAAAATCAATGAACACAGATTAACAGCTGCTCCATATTTTCATGTAGCATCTGTTACAGATCTCATCAGATCCCAGAGATAGTTTACTTTAACTACTTTTAGATAAATTGCTAGCCTTAATTACTTATAGAAAATGTTGTAGGAAAACTTGAAGGTGTGAAGTTAAAAAAGGAAAAAAAAAAGAAAAAAGTTAAATGCACTTTAAAAAAAAGTAAACACCCTGTATTTCATTTTTCAGAACTTTAATTTGATATAGGATTGATCTAATGAAATGTGATTCTTTTAACATTTCCATAATGAAAGAGGAAGAGACTGTTACATGTTTTATAAACCATTGCAGTGCAATAGTGCACAGATGACTTCCAGAACAGAAACACCGAAGTTTCTGGCTTTGATTTCCCTGTTTAAGCTGAAGACAAACCAGAAACACCAACAGTAGCTCCTTGTTGGTCCTGTTCCTGAAGGTCTCTCCTACAGAACTCCCAGTGGATCAGATAAGGATTTTATAAACATAACAGATATAAATCCCTTGCTATGGAAGAACAGATAGCTAAATACTACATACCACAACAGAGAAGGGGGCTCCAGGCACAAAGTACTTTTTGGTGTTAGACAGATCAACCACATAAGGAGATTTCACAAACTTCACATTGCTGAGTTCCTCTTCCCTCATCTCACCACCTGTTAATACCAAACAGTATATGTTGCTGTGAGAGCGGTAACTATTTACTTGCTTATTATGGTTTTCCATTTTTATGATTCATCCCATTTTAAGCAGTGCATATAAAGCAAATTAAAATATGAACTCTCCCCAAAGATCTTCAGTCCTGAGAAGACGAAGAGATGGATACGGACCAACCAGGGCAGGGTCAGTGCAAGGGCAGCTCCAAGTGTCTGCTGCTCCAGCAGGATGGCACTGGCAGCTGCCTGCTCTCCACAGCTTGGAAATGGAGAGCTGCAAAGGGCTGTTTTCCTCACAGCACAAAAATTCACCTCTAACACATCAGTTGGTACAAGGCGTTTGCAGACACAGAATGCACAAATACAACTGTTTGTGCTGAGGCTGTGGTCCTGCCTCTCTGACCAGCTTGGGCTTTGTTACTGGGAGAAGGTTGTGTAAAATCTCATGAAAAAGTCATTCAGAATCAGTAGGGGGACTTAAATCTCTAATTTTCTGAAAGTTTTTATTTATTTATCTATTTATTTATTTCAGTTTTGGCTACTGGTAATGGCATCTGCTTCTCATCTAAGATGCTAATTTCTAGTTAAAGCACTTCCTCCAGCTACTTCTAAAAACATGACTTGCTTTAAACTAAAAAAAAAAAAAAAAAAAAAAAAAAAAAAAAAAAAAAAAAGCTTACATTCAAAGTCCTTATTTTTTACTTTTAACACTCTGAGCTTCAAAGGCGCCAGTAGAGTCTGCTGGCCTTGCCCTGTCATGCATATAAGTAACATTAAAGCCAGCAAGTCTGCAAGTGTGGAGGCAACCTGTGTGTGGAGAGGAGAGGAAGTGTTCACAGAGTTGTAGAGACTGTGTTGCATGATGAGATACATCATGCTGGTGTGGTAATGGGATGGAAAGTCTCTTGCAATAGGTGCTGTAGGAATAGTACATACAGGTGCCTACAGTAAATATACTATAAACTTGCACGGCTGGAATGCATTTGACTTAATTTTAAGATTCTAAGGAATTCTAATAAATATTCAGTATTTTTAGGATATTTTTTAGGATTCTAGTAATTCTAAGCTGAGTAACTAGACTACTTTTACAGTCAGCGGGAACCAACACCCCTAGAGTACTGTTTATCCCATCCATCCTGCCTACTGAATATACAAGTGTCTCAGTATCTAGCTCTGACGAGATATTTTACTCCAGACTACTAAAATAAAACAGACCAATCCCATCTTAAACAACAATAGGACAAATATTGTCTAAGTTTGAAGGGTCAGCTCCATCGCTCTACAGCTACCTCATGGGAGGCTACAATGAGGTGGGGATGGGGTTCTTCAGTTTTAGGTCTGATTTAAGTGGCTCCCAGAAGAGGGAGCTAGGGTTTGCTGCCAGTTCTTGGCCAGCTGGTATGCTGGGAACATGATCTCCTAGGCATCACATTTTCAATAGGAATCTAGGGGGACTGTTGAAATGATCAACTAATAATCTAACAGCAGAATGTTTCTGTAGATGGCTTACTGCAGCACTAGGTGTGGAAAGATGGCAATAAGATACAGTCTGATAAAACTGTGGGAAGGCATAAGGAGTCATAAGGGTTAGATCCTTCTCTACATCACACTGTGGCTGTGGTATATGTCTCACCTTTACACCAATAGCTCAACAAGCTGAGGAGCAAAGCAAGTTAAGGCACAGAGCCCAGCTAGTAACTTTGTAGGTAAGGAGTAGGCCTGGCTGAAGCAAGTGCTCAAACAAGGTCTCAAGGGAAGCAATTTAGTTGCTTCCAAAGAGTTGACTGATGCTGCTTCAGATAGTCTAGAATATCTTAGATATCCTCACAGGGCTGCTTAACATGGGCCAAGATCTCCCACGTGAAGGATCATCCCAGAAGAAGATCAACATAAATATTACAGACTGCATCAGCTAAGGCATTGTATACTCACTTGCAGTTTCTACAGCAGTAACAGCAACGTATAAATGAAACCCTTCTAGAGTAGAAATACTCCTACTTAGTTTTTCTTCCAAACGTGATGTATTTAAAGTAACTCTTCCTTTTCCATTTTGAATCTAAAACAGAAGTGGAAAAAAAAAAAGTGACAGCCCTTGCTGGTTTGTTGCGATTAGCACAAATTTGTTGCTCATAGCATGACTGTGGTAGTACATGGATCTATCTTTTGATGATTTCTTACAGTATTCAGCTCACCTGGGGTAAATATGAATAATTCCACTGAACTCCAGTACTTACTGATAGCTGTTGTTCCAGGCCTGGAAGAAAGACTTTATTCTCAGTTCCATCTATTATTCCAAATCGCACGTATGCAGCTCCTTGAATCCCTTTTCCATAAGAGTGCCTTTGGAAGGAAGAAAAGAAGGGAGATTAATCAGTAAATTTATAAAAGTGAGGTGAGCATAAATCAGACTATTCATTTTATGCTGCAATAAAATAGGGATATTTGTGGGTATTCTGACTGTAACTAATAGCTTGTAAATGAAAAATAGTCCCACCCACTGATAAGGAAGACTTTTGTAAGATATCCATGTACAAAGCACTGATTTCACATCCTGACAAATATATGGAGTAAACTGCATTGACAGAATCACATCTGGAGACATCATCTGACAAAATAAATACATGTACTGCAGTAATTTAAACATTTTATTTTATTTTGTTTTATTTTACAAATTAAGGAAAACTTTAGTTGGGGAGATACGTGAGGTCTCTTGAAATTCATCCCCTTCACAGACAGCAAGGGAGGCATCTATTTAATTTGGAAGAACAGCTAATTCCTTTGTATTAGATAACTCATGATCGGAGCAATTGTATCAGGGACCAATGTGAAGTGTTTGTACCTCTGAAGACTTCCAGAGTCAGAGCTCACCTGCTGAAGTTTTCATATCTGCACTAGGCAAAGTAGACACCGGCCACCCTGTGCATCTTCTATACATTTAGGCCATGTAGCACAGAGACCCCTTCTAAGTGAACTATTTGCCAGATACACATCTGGTCAGAACACCATTGAGCTCTCCCTACTGGGAGAGTTCAATGGATGGAGAGATAGAACAGGGTACATTGTTGGACCTGGCAGGCTCCTTTCTCAAGGAAACCCTGGCAGATGGCATCCTCCTGCAGCACAGCTTGTACTGTGCCTGTACTCATGCCATAGAAACAGAACGGTTTGTGTGAGGGACCTGTAACTGTCATCTAGTCCAACCTCCAGTGTTGTTGTCACTTGCTTGTGGAAATCCTGTTTCTTTTCAGTTCTATAATGGATTTTTTTTTTTTTTAAATGGTGATTCTTTTGAACTGGCTTGATCAGCAGCACTGATCTATACCAGTGCTAAAATTCAAAAGTGAGGTTTCTCAGTGGACTATGAGGCAATTGTTATGAAAACTGCTTAAAATGAAAGAACTGAGAGAAACAACGATCAATATGAGAAACAACAATTAATATATCAAATAACTGTTCATTACACGCATGGCCAATTCAGAGAAGTAAGTTCAGTTATCAGGAATTCTATCTGTTGATTGTGATGAAAGTCAAGCAAGCCTGTTTAACCCCGCTAGGACCTTTTCCAATTAAAACAAATAAACAAACAAAAAAAAACAACATCATATTCAACATCATTTTTCCTCTTAAAAATGATAGTAATGTGGATTGAAGCATATATGAAGGAATTGTTCCATCTGTAAACTCAAAATTGAGTGCTGCAAAGGCATAAAGTGAAAAGATTATAAAGGATCAAAATATTAAAGCCAGTTATCACTGATATTATCAGGTAATTATGATTAAAGTTAATAGAGTTATCTGGGGAGTGCTCCATGGCTAAGGCTAGGCCTGTGACAAGCACTAGCCAAAGGGCTAGTATTCAAGCTCCATGTCTTGGGAACCTTTCCTGGGACAGTTCCACTAACTGCACACGTGCTTCAAAGGTGTCATGTTCAAGTACAACCAAAGCCTCCTGAGAGTAATTCCTCATGTAAGGGGAACACCTAATAAATAATAACTCAGAATATATGTTATAATAATTATAACTCAGATTATTATAATAATAATAACTCAGATAATTTTTAACAATAATTTTTTCGCTGTTCTCAAGGTGGAGGGTTTTCTGAAGTCAAATGCAAGATGAAACAGACATGGTGTCAGGAGTGATGATATTTAAACCATGTAACACTCCCATAGTTTAACGTTAATATTTAATGCCTATCTAATTAAAGCTTTAAGCACAGTTACTTGAAAGGTCAGTTGCTGTCAGTGCTTGACAAAGTCACAAAGTTTAGCTGTATAGATGAGGCTTTTTTACTGTAATCTGCATACTATATTAACAATTTTAATACCTGGCTCTTTCCTCCCTTCTGTATTGACTATCTCCTCCTTACCAATCCCATCGAATACTGAGATGATGCAAATTACTGCCCAACAGTGACTAATCAGGAACATATTCTTATACTATTCAGTTATATGTATGTTTGCAAAAAAACACTACTCCAGGGGGCTTTGACTAATAAGCTTAATTAAATACTTTGATATAATGAAAAAAAATTGTTCTGTATTAGTAAATTACCAGAACTTAAACTCACTGTCATAACATATCCTAACATTAATTGTGAGGATATAAGAGTAGTATAAACAGTTATTATTGTATTTTTTTTTGTATTATGCAAAAATTATGCAGTTATTTTTGTATTATGCAACAAAAAATTGCACGCCATTAATAATCAAAATATTAAAAGTAAATAGATACAGTAATTTTTTTTTTTATTTTTTTTTTTAAATGGCTCAAAAATAAGTAATGAGTATTTAATACATTTTATACTGTTCACTTTCCTGTATCTTGGGTACTATTTATGTGCATAAAACTTACCCAATCTTTAACACTAGCAACAATTTAACAATATAAACTACAATAACTTGTTGTGATCCCTTTTTTATTTTATCTTTAAAGAATGTTAAGGAACATGGTTAATCTGAAAAAAACAGGACGTGCTGACATTTTTAAGAAGGTGTTTTTAGTGAAGGCCTGGCGTTACTAGCTGATAGTGTGTGTTCAACTCTCTTCTCACACATCAAAATTGTCCTAAAATATGTCTGAGCTTTTGTCTAAATAGGGAGAAATAAGCAGGATAATTATTTCATTGTTACTAAGATAATGCAGAGTACCTTATTTCAGGATATATATTGCAAGATATATATACATATCCTCAAAACCAAAGAAAATAAAAAGGTGAACAGAAGCAGTAAAATGGTCCTTGTTTCTTTGAAACTGAAAAGATTCCTCCCAACTATGAAAGAAGACCAGCTGTCTGTGCTCCTCTCACACAATTTATTCCTCTTCCAAAATAAAAAACACCTGTACCAGGTCCTAACTTAATCACCACAGAGACAGCAAGACATTAATTCAAAATTCTCAAATTTTTTCTTCCAAACTTCACTGGGCTTTGTGGAGATTTCATACCCCCAAATTTTCACATCCAAACTTTAATCCATCTCTGTTTGAATTGCATTAAATAGCAACATCTGAGGCTTTAGATTGTTTCTAAATGTTTAAATCAAAAAGTATAAAGGAAAACAGACTATCAGTTTGTCTGTAATCTTTTATAGCAACACAGAGGAGAATCCTAAACCACCATCCTATTTCTAAAAGTATAAAGCATTCAGAAAATCTTTTTCCATTTTAGGTCACCACCACCTGGACTCATGTAGTGTTTTACACTGATGCCTCAAATGTCAGTGGAGAGGAAACAGAGATTATGCAAGACTAAAATCAGATTCAAGGAAAGCCTGAACATGGTTAACTGTTAATGATGAGGAGAGGAGGAAGCAGTGAAGTTCATTACCTACTTATTTGCATCTTAAAATAACATTTATTTAAACACACTTACTTTGCCTCAATATCAAATATAAAGTTCTCATTCCAGATGGAGTAGTATGGCTGGAGTGGGATGAGCTTGACTTCAAAAGATGGAAGCTCTACATGAAAAAAAAAAAAAAAAAGAAAAAAAGAAAAAAAGAAGAAAGAAAGAAAAAAAAGACAACAAAATGTCACGGCATGTGTATTTAAACATATCATAAACTCCTGGCATGTTACAACACCCCCTGAGAGGATGGAACTGCCTTTTAGTTTGGATCAGCATTCTGAAAAAAATCTCCTGATCACTTTCCCTTACTCTTATTTGCTTCACCTAATGAAGCAGTCTTGAAGCACAAAATATGGATTTATCCCATGACGGTAATCCAGAAAATCCTAATTTTCTGATTTTATTATCTGATCCTCGATATAGGCATTTACAGGTGATGCAGTAGGATCCACTGCTCTGTTACTAGTTACCCACTAGCTAAAAAAACACATAGATTTGTTAAAATGACATTTTCATAAAGTCCAGGGGTTTGTTTCTCTTTGTTTGTTTTAAAGGAACAAAACATACTCAAATTTTCAAGAAAGCATAATTTCAGCACACGTATCAAGTCATTTATTCCTTCAAATTTTTGTATTTCTACGTTTTTATTCTTTTACACTATGTACATGTATTTCCTTACAGAAAGATTTTCTGAATGCGGGGACAACTCAAATCATCTTCTAAACTGCATTTCACTGTGAGAAAATGGCTAGATCTTTAATTTTTTTTTTCCATTCTAGTCTTTAATGAAGTTCTTAACCAGCATTTGAATGGTTTTAATAGCTCATCTCTGAACAAGGATGATTTGTGACAAATGTTGCTGAGTTTGTATAAAAATGAAATGTGTTTTTGTTGTTGTTGATTGCTTGTTATTCCAAATGTAAGACACACAAAAATTCTCCTTCCATAAATCAGACATAGCCATGAGGAACTGAACACATTGTGAATCATGTCCTTAGTACCTAACTACAGTCAGGTTTTATCACTGCTGTATATCTTGTAACTAAGAGCAATGGCCTCATATATATCATCCAAATTGAATATTCTCTTACCATATTTTTTAACTTCAAATTCCGCTGAAACATTAGACATTTCATAACTATTAAACCAGGCTTTGATTTTCCAGCTTCCAGGCCTAAAGTTGAGATTCAGCAGAAAATAGTTAAGATTCCTCAGATATTTTATGATTTTAACATATCTAAATTATTGCTAAATATTATTATTTTCCTTTCTTTTTCCTTTCTTTTATCTGTTCCCAAACCAATTTATTAACTTTTTTTTTTTTTTTTGAAAATCCCACAGAAATAGAGATCTCACTATATATTCCCTATAGCTTACCTTCATTGTGATGTCAAAATCAGGCCAGCATGCAAAAACACGTTGAATATTAAGTAAAAGCTTAAGCCTGTTTCAAATCAGAGGTATTACACTTCACAAGCGAAGCCTTTACAGAAGTGTTATCATGAGTGTAGTTATACAGTAGTGCAAACAGTTAAGCAGTTTGACAAATTGTTCCTTAGCAGGATAAAGGTTGTTAACCATAGTGTATTAACATTAAAGCCAAGATGAGGTGCCTAAAGGAAGCCTGTAGAAAGAGACATTTGGATGTGTGAACTGTTTTAATGAACAAGGCATAGTAACGTACTCGGCAATGTCAGGTATTTCAAAATTTTCACTGAACGCTGTTTTTATTTTCCGTTCTGACTTTTTAACCACCATTCCTTTTGAATTCTGTAGAGAGAGAGAGGAAACATGCAAACATAAAACAGGTGCCAAGCAA